>NC_045427.1:63866538-64219038 GCF_902635505.1 Sarcophilus harrisii | reverse complement strand
TTTTCCCACATCTCCTCCAACATTTATCATTATTTTTTCCTGTCATCTTAGCCAATGTGAGAGGTATGAGATAGTACCTCAGAATTGTTTTAATTTGCATTTCTCTAATTGATAGTGTTGTAGAGCATTTTTTATATGATTATAGAGGACTTTAATTTCCTCATTTGAAAATTGTCTGTTCATATCCTTTGACCATTTATCAATTGGGGAATAATTTGTATTCCTATAAATTTGACATAGTTCTTTCTATATTTTAGAAATAAAATCTTTATCAGAAACAAGGTCTGTAAAGATTTTTCCCAGCTTTGCACTTCCATTTTAATCTTGTTACTATTGGTTTTGTTTGTGTAAGACCTTTTTAATTTAATCAAAGTTGTTCATTTTGCCTTTTATAATGTTCTCTAGTTCCTCTTTAATCACTAATTCTTCCTTTCTCCAAAGATCTGATTGGTAAATTATCTCTTGCTCTCTAATTTGTTTATGGTATCATCCTTTATGCTCAAATCATGAAACCATTTTGACCTTATTTTGATATGCAGTGTGAGATATAGATCTATCCTGAGTTCCTAGTTTTTCACATATTATTTTCCAATTTTCCAAGAAATTTTTGTAAAATACTGAGTTCTTATTCCAAAAGCTAGAGGGTGGGGATTTATCATTAGATTACTATAGGCTTTGATTATTGTGTCATGTGTATACAATCTGTTCCACTGATCCACCACTCTTATTTCTTAGCCAGTACCAACTGGTTTTTATGATTGCTACTTTTTAATATAGTTTTAGGTTAGGTACTCCTAAAACACCATCCTTATTCTTTTTTTCCCATTAATTCCCTTGATATTCTTAAGCTTTTGTTCTTTCAAATGAATTTTGTTATTATTTTTTCTAGTTCTATAAAATATTTTTTGGCAATTTGATGCTTATGATCTTTAACAAGTAGACCAATTTAGGCATAAATGCCATTTTTATTATATTAGTTTGACCTACCCTGAGCAATTGATATTTTTGCAATCGTTTATATCTGACTTTATGTAAGAAATGTTTTTTTTTTAATTGTGTCCATATAGTTCTTGGGCTTATCTTGACAGGTAAACCCCCAACTATTTTATTTTGTATATAGTTATTTTAAATGGAATTTCTCTTTGCATTTCTTGCTGCTGGGTTATGTCAGAAATATATATAGGAATGGTGATGACTTGTGTGATTTATTTTATATCCTACAACTTTGCCAAAGCTGTTGTTTCAAGTAAATTTTTGGTTGATTTTCTAGGATTCTCTAAGTATATCATCATATCACCTGCAAAGAGATAGTTTTGTATTCTTATTATCTATTCTAATTCCTTTAATTTCTTTTTTCTTATTGCTAATTTGTACATTTTTGCTTATTGAACATTTCTAGTACAATGTTGAATAATAGTGGTGATAATGGGCATCTTTGTTTCACCCCTGACCTCACTGGGTATGTGTCCAGCTTATTTCCATTACAAATAATGCTTGCTGTTGGTTTTAGATAGATACTGCTTATTATTTTAAGGAAAACTTCCTTCATCCTTATGTTCTCTAATATTTTTAATTTGGATGGATGCAGTATTTTGTCAAAAGCTTTTTCTGGATCTATTGAGAGTATCATACTATTTTTGTTGGGTTCAAAGGAGAATTTTTAAATGATAAAGATCTTAAAGATAATTCTTAAATCTTTGTTCAGCACA
Source organism: Sarcophilus harrisii (assembly GCF_902635505.1). Taxonomy (NCBI): domain Eukaryota; kingdom Metazoa; phylum Chordata; class Mammalia; order Dasyuromorphia; family Dasyuridae; genus Sarcophilus; species Sarcophilus harrisii. The sequence goes on along the minus strand of NC_045427.1, from coordinate 64,217,329 downwards.
TAGTAAATTCCTAATAAATACTTGTCATGGTGACCGAGTTGTGTTATAAGTTTTCCATTACATCTCTCTTCCTAGATATCCTGCAGAAATGTCAGATTCAATAAATACGAAATATCATAACTTGTAACCATTAACACCAAATCTGATAATTTTATAGCCTTCAAAATTGTGTTGAGAATCAGACTATTCTCCTATTCTCAAAACCCATCCCATAATCTTTACTTTCCCCACATAACATTATCAATCTGTTGTTAATTCTTATTGATTCTATCTCTGCAACTTCTTTTGAATTTGTCCAATTCTCTCAACTCAACAGGCAACATCTGAATTCAGGCTTTCATCACCCTTTATGTGAACTTTTATTATATCATTACATCAAATTGATTCAAATTTCCCACTACTTCTCCTACCTCCTCTACCTCCTATTTTTCACCCAGCTGATAAAATAATCACTTCAAAAACAGATATGATCAATTCAGTTTCTTACTTTAAAAAGATGCATTGTCTATGGGATTAAAAAAATGCAAATTATATCTCAGATGGCATGTATGACTCTTTTCAATCTGGCTTTTAATTTTCTTAATAACCATATATTTTATTTCTCTGTACTGTATCCCAAAGTTAATGTTGCACTTCTTGCTTCTATGCATTTGCTCTTTTTCACTACCTTAAACCAGAATCAGCTCAAGTGGTTCCTCATCTGCGAAGCTTTTCCTAATTTCCCCACTAGATAGTTTTTTTTTTCAATCATTAATTTTACTTATTCTGTGCTTATTTTTTTTCCTGCTCCCCCAATGAAAGCAAATCTCTCTGATGTCATGGACTGGGAACTTGACTTCCTGTTTAATGTTTTGCTTTATATTGATGCATTTTACCATTTAATAGCTATCCCTGTAGTCGCATCTATTATGCAGTCTTTTTGTTTCAACAAGAGAGCTCTGTGAGGTAAGTATTTTTATCCCAGTTTTGCAATTAAAGAGAATGATGTTCAATAATTACTCAATTGGTCAAAGTCACATAGCAAGCTGAGACTCAAAACCATATCTAGTGATTTCTTCTATTGTTCTTTCTAGTATATCATATTGTCTCTTTGCTTGCATGATTAAGCCAAAAAAAAAAAAAAGACCTCATATTAAACATTTATTTCAAAGAAGAATCTTATGGATAGAATGAGAAACTTGTTGGATAATTCAGAGGAAACTTAATTTATGATCATATGACATTGCATACTTCTTAATAAAGTTTAATGATTTAATATCCAAGTAGACAAGTCAATGGTGTGATGCTCAAAATATGATTAATATATTCATGTTATCAGAGTTCCAATAACTTCTTAAGAACCATTCATCTCCAGCACTTTCTCTTCTTGCAATATAAAAACTGATATTTAGGTGGCATACATGTTCAAGCAACCAAAAATTTTCTGTATCCTTGTGTCATGGAAACAAAAATGGATTTCACATTAGAAATTTTGAATAATGTTTCAATCTGATAGTTACTAGTTATGAGATTGTAGGAAATGCTTCATTCCCCCAAGCCTCAGCATAAACACCTTTAAAATAAGACTACCTGCATTAGTTATCTCAGTATTATGAGAACTGAACTGTTGTCATTAACAATGTTTAGGGATTCTGCTAATTTACTTTCTAGCTATCTGAAACCAAGATGTTGATAATACTAGAGTAGTATAGGAACCATTTCTTTTGTTTCTTCATTACTTCCACAGAACCTGCAGAGAGTGAGCCTATAGCTGGTATTGCATAAAACATTATGTAACTATTGAATCAGTTAATAAATCATTCTTGTCTTCCTAGATTTAAGCTTCTAAGCTGATACATTGGGAGGAAAAGGAGTCTTTTTATTGACATACTTACAAGTAAGCTCCAGACTAAAGGAAAGGAAGAATAATAAATATGTAATATTTAAAGTAAAGGGATATAGATTCATATTTTGTTCAGTCAGTATCTGTGTTAACAAGAAAATATTATTTCACCTCTTGGCTTCAGTTTCTTATCTGTAAATTAAATTGACTATCAAATCTCATTCCAATGAAGTCTTTGAAAGAAGATGACCTAAGTAGAACAGAATTTAGTAGATAGCTTCCTATAGCAGCATACAACGTCATAGTCACAAAACCAACGGGGAAATATGGAAAAAAAAAAAGAAAATTCTCTCTTTGTATCTTTCTCTCTATGTCTTTCTATTTCTCTGTTTCTGTCTCTATCTCTCTTTCTTAGTCTATTTGTAAAGAAAATATTTCCATCAGCAAGGTAAGTACACTCAAGGAATAAAGAAATATATATATATATATAGAGAGAGATAGATAGATAGATATAAATATAGATATATATCAACTACCTACCATGTGCCTGGTATTATACTACGTGCTTTGCAAATATTATTTCATTTAAATTTTATAATAACCCTATTATATGTTATTATTATCTTGATTTTACATTTGAGCAAATAGCAGCAAAAAGAAATTAAGTGACTTAGGGCCAATGAGCTAGTAAGTATTTGAGGTGGGATTTGAATTCTGGTCTTCCTGACTCCATCCCTATACAGTATTCTGCCCACTGTGCCAGTTAGGCAATTATGTATTCATATGCTTGTGCATATCACAACAACTTAACTTTAAGATATATAGGAAATAGATGCATGGGTACCTATAATTGTCTAGTTACAATTTCCCATTTTGTGTATTTTGTCTGGTTGTGACACTTTTTATAATTTCATCATAAATGTCCTTGCTATTTTTACACTAAAACATTGTGTATAATACAGCTACATCAGGTAGTTAGATTGAACCAACCATGATGTCTCTACTATTGTCACTGATGAGAACAGATTATAAAAATACAACAGATTTGTCCCATTTTAGGCTTCAGGCTCAGGATTGTTCTTTTCCAGTTTCTTCTACAAATAGTCTCAGTACCATCTGACTTAACTTTGTCTCATATCAATCCATCTGTAATGTCATTTGTCCTTCTGTGTCAGATTGTTACTTGTAATCTGTGTCACCCTCCCCCAAATAAACTGTCAAGATTTGCAAATTGATTTATACAGTGTAATCTTTACTAGTAATATTCTTGACTATAACTTTCAGTCTGGCAATCACATTTTGGTGCATGAGACAACTTTTAGCTTGTTTCTGGCTCTTTGATTCATCCATTGTTTTATATATTAAAATTTTCCTAAGACAGGAAAGATAAAATACTTTTTTCATTTGTATACATTTTCTATTTCACGGGGTTTCAAGTTGTTGAAATAAGTTTGGGATATAATTATAATCATTCCTACCATTTTATTTATTTTTACTGTGTTTAAAGTATTTTTCTTTTTGGTATTTGAATTTTAGTTGCCAATATTTGGAATAAATATATTCATTCCAGGTCATGAAAGCCTTATTATGTGATGCATCCAACAATTAGATTGTTATATAAAGTTGTACAATTTTATCTGGTTCTGTTAATATTACATAGGTATAAACATACCCTGATGCTGTGTCTTGAGAGAGTGGATATTACTTAGATATTCCTATCTATGGCTTGTGAAAAGGAAGCAGCCAATTGGTATTACTCAGGTTATTGAACCTCATGGGTACTACTGAGAGGTGACACTAGGGTAGGTTAACTAAATTCTTATTAGAGATTACTTGTAGAACCAGAATGGACATCTGAGATAATATTTGAGATAATTCTGTATCAGTCTTAAATCAAGTAGAAAATATTATGAAGTCTCTACCTTATAATATTCTTTGTTTTAGTTAGTGGAAAGGTGCTAAAGTAAATAGAATACCAGATCTGATGTTAGCAAGACCTAAGTTTAAATCCAGCTTCAGTTACTTGCTAGATGTGTGAGTCAGAACAAGTCACTTAAGCACTATCAGTCTTAGTTTTCTCATTTTTAAAGTTGGGACAATAATAATACCAACTTCCCAGTATTATTTTGAGGACAAAATGAGATAATTATAAAGTGTTCATCAAGTATCTGGTACATAGTAAGCAAGATGTAAATATTGTTGTTGTTGTTGTTGTTATAACAAAGTTGACAACCTGCCCTCAAGAAGCTTAAATTCCCAAGAAGGAAAAAAAAAAACATATATACTATTATATATAAATATATGCAAAACAAATATAAGATTAATATGTAATACATTATTAATTAGATGTGGGAATGGCCTCTAGTAGGGAATAGTATCCGATCTGATCATTAAAGTAAATTATGTATATTAAGGGAAAAAACAAGTTGAGGCAGGAGAGTTTTGAGTGGTGGGGTAGTGTGAATAAAGGTATGGATGAAAAAGTCTTAAACCGTTTTTGAGAAAGAACAGTAAAATCATTTATGGAGCACCATGGAATCAAAGTTTACACATTTTATAAATGAAGAAATTAATCTCCAGAAATATTAGGTGAATTTTTCAAGCTCATGTAGGCAGTAAGGTGCAGAGGGGATATTTTATCACAGGACACTTGATTCCAGGAGTAGTACTCCTTCTAGTGTACCTACTGACCTGTACTCTGAGAATGGTTCAAGTTATCTCTGTCTCTTCTTGCAAGGCACAAATCCCAGGAGAATAATCCCACTATGAGGGAGCTCTTTTTTTAATTAAATAGTAACAGCTATTATGACATATTGCATTTTAGTAGAATGAGGATACTTGTGTCTTAGTTCTTGATGTGCAGGTGGCACTTCAAAACTCAGTATGGGACTGGCTCCCTTCCTGTGATTCGGGAAAATGTTATGCAGCATTGAAGGAAAAAAATGGTAAAACATTTTGGGAGGGGGCAAAAGAAATTAAAAAATCCATAGAAATCTACAGGAATCCCTATTCAAGAAAAACATTCTAAGAATTTATATCTGTTCCAGCAGTGCCTTAGACTTAGCCTGAATCCCAAACTTTATTTTCAATGACATTTTTTTTTTGTAATGGAAAAGGAGACTCAGACCATAAGCATCCAAATAATATAATCAAAGTTCCATATTTTCTAAGTAAGAGAATAAAAATATAAATCACATCTCATGACTCTTAAATTGCTATTTATTCTGTGGAAAGGTCTGTACATGTTTCCTAAAATTCAAACATGGATCTCTAGACTCTTAACCTGAAGTGCCAGTGATTTTTTTTTTAACTAAGTAAAGGAAATAAGTTCTAATATACTTATTTCCCTGGCTTCTAAAAAGTCTGCAACTGGACAATCTAGGACACAGGGTATGGGAGCAGCTGCCATATGGCAGAAAGTATATCAAATTTAGAGTCAAGATCAAAGGATCATAGATAGAGAGCAGAACGAATCCTTAAGATGATTTAGTCTAATCTTTCATTTTATAGAGGAAGAAGCTAAAACCTAGACAGATTAAGGGACTTATCCCAGGTCAAATAAGAAAATATGGAGAACTATAGTTTGAACTCAAATTGCATGGTTTCAAGGTCAACTCTATTGCTTGTGTACCAAGTGGTACCAACATTGTATCATGCTATTATATGGCTTCTGAGAGTTTGCTTCCTGAATTTGTCACGTTCCAGCTTTGTGATCCTCAATTATTTATTTAACTTCCTTGAAAATCAGTTAACCTTTCTAGTTAAATAGTGATAATAGCATCTATTGTCTACATGAAAAGGTTATTATTGCTATCATATGAGAAAAATTATTTCAAAGATTTAGTAAATCCCATGTACCTATTAGCTAATGTCATCTAAATAATTTGTAGAAGACCAAGAGTTTATAATAGATTATTTTCAGATCCTTTCTAACATGAAAAAAGAGTAGAAACTTATACTTTTCATCTGAGACATGAGATTTTTGATATAACAACATATATATATATATATATATATATATATATGTGTGTGTAGATATATACATATATATATCACAATCTACAGAAGGGAAATGTGATCATTGTTTTCTTGAGGAATCAACTGAATTTCAAAATCATTATTATCAGTGTTGTCACTATCATCATCACCAATATCATCATCTTACAGGGGTGATATTTTCATCATCAAAGGAATATGAAAGACGGTTATAAGTATTATTATCATTTCCATTTTATAGATAAAGAAACTGTGCTTTTCTGGATCCATAATTTCTCTAATATAGGTGTTTTTTCCAATGAAAAATAAAAGATTTAATGGGAGCCCTTTTTTGTCTTTATATTTAAGTTTTTTTTCCTTCCTATTTCTAATAGAGGACCTAATGAATATGCTTAAAGATTTTTTCTTTGTTTCAGATTTTAAGGTATCCTTTCAGAATAAAAGTATCTTTGAATTTTTTTTTTGTTTTATTGTTGTACATTATATGAAATAATATATTAAAGTTTTGTAAAAACTTTGCTTCTAGGAAAACATAAAAGAAACAAAATGTTGAGTATATAAATAACATTGCATGATCCCATATCTTTTACACTTACTACATAAGTTAATTTATTAAGAATAGGATTCATTAGTGAATATTAGAATTAATTAGTATAGCAAAGATTACAAATTGTACCAAATTTTGTTTGGTTTTATTTTATGTGATATTTAATAAATCAAATCTTCTCTCTGTTAGCATTCTGTCACTGAATTTTTATGCTATGCTTGTCAAATGAATACCAACTCATTAATAAGGCCCTAATAATTTACTGAACCATTTACCAGGCACCTGAAGAACAACTCACATAAGGAATTGGAAATATGATGTTTGAACATGCCTGTGACTTCCAATCTGCAAGGAAGAATGTGAATTATATATAGCACTTAATGAATTACTTATGATAGTGTTTTAAAAAGAAGAAGAAGATGGGAATAAGTCAAGCCATAGAAAAGAACACACTTGATTAGAACTTTGAGCTTAGGGCAGAATCTAGAAGGCAGGATTTTTTTGTTTTAATTTCAAAATATTCTATAAGTCATTTATGGACTTACTACTTCTTGCATTGTCATAAAGGAAGAAAAAAGTTGGGAATGACTTTTCCCTTTCATCTTGTCTGAAGGTGAAGTGATTTTTAACTCCCTCAGCTAACACAATATTTTGCATTTTTTTTTTTTTAAGTTTTCTTACTCACTGTGTCCAGATAAGCACTTTTCCTATAATGGGCTGAGGCTTGAGTTGATGCACTGAGGTCCCAAGCACATGAGGCTAAATAGTAATTGGACTATACTCTACTAATATACATGCTTGGAGAAAGAATGGCCCCCACCCACTCTCTGTGCCAAGTCCTGATGTGTTGTATAGGAAATGACGATTTTGGTGGGTGGAGACAGAGAGACAGGAAGGGAGACTGGAGAGATTGTTGCCTGGGTTCGGTTCTGGTAGCTGCTGGTCTCGTGGCTTTTGGTCTAGCTAGCTTCTTGACTCAACTGCTGACATTGCTATTGCCGATTCCCTTCTAGCTCCGACCTTTCTTCATCTCTGCTAAGAATAAAGATTAAAGATTTTCCCCTAACCTGAATTCCTCACTCCAGCCGATTTTAAAATACGTGGTCATCACATTTTCCCATTTTCTATTTTTTCTAATATATTAAGTATGGTAATTATTAGATTTGAAATCTTATGAATTTAGATTTTCTTTGACTTGGATATCAACATTGTAATCACGTAATACTTTAATATCATAATCATAGTAGCAAAATGCTAGAACTTAGAGGAATCTGAGTTGAGCAAGAATAAAAAAAGACAATAAATATCATCTATCCACTCACTTTATTTTGAAAAATGGTAAAATTGAGGTCCAGGGAAATAAATTTATCACAAGGACAACTAAGAAGTTAATTAATCATCTTCATGTTTAGGGGATTTCACTTTTCTTCAGTATATTAACCATACTGAATGACAGTGATTACTTAAGCTACTTAAAATGCAAGTTTATTGAGGATGGCTCCTCAAGAGTAGCATTAAGGATATGATGTCAGGCAACATGACATACTGATGTAAATATTTAGTTCATTTAGAGATTTTTAATGAGTCTTAAATCAGAAAATGAAGATGACTTCTTACACAATCTTACACCATTAGGGACTACCTAGTTCTTTTTATGTGGTTGTTATTATTATTATTAGTATACATTAAATTTTATATTTAATTTATATTATAAATTAATAATATAATATAAATTAATATAATTTATATTATAAATTATAATTTTAATAATAATAAATTATTATTATAAATTAAAATTTAATAATATATGTTATAGTGGAAAAAGCACTGGTCTGAAAATCAGGATATTTTTTGAAAAATAATCTTGACTAGTTGATCTATAAAGTTCTTTTCTGTTTTTTAATAATTTATTTTTTGACTACAAAAAAGAGAAAATTATTAAGAAATATAAAAGCATTAACAACAGGAAAATATGGATTTTATATGAAGTATGAATTCACTTTATTATGTTTAATATTAAATTTAACTTGTCACATTGCTATTTGTTTTAATAATCTGGCTGAACTTCCTTTTGTATTTTCCAGTGTATTTCAAATGTCCAATTGAAATTATTTATTTCATTTTCTCTTTTCTAACATTATTATTACTAACCCTACCCTAAATACTTTTGTTCAAATAACATTCTCACCTCATGATAAAAGTATAAATAAAATCAGTTTTTCTTAGAATGGCCATAATTGAAATGTGTGCCTCATTCTCAACCTATAATCTATCACTTATCATGTAGTGATAGAAGGATTGTTTCATAAGATATCTTGTGTTTAAGATTAATCATTATATTGATCAGAGTTTTTTAGGCTTTCAAAGTTCTTTTTATTTATAATGTTATGATCATTATATAAATACTTCTCTTTATATCAATTCATGAAAATATTTCTCAATTCTAGACAAGTTATTACATTTCTCACTTCACACAAATAGATAGACAGACACACACACACACACACACACACACACACATATACACAGAGGTAGCTGTGTGGCTTAGTGAATAGATTTCCAGACCTAGAGTCAGCAAGACTCTTTTTCCTGAGTTCAAATCTGACCTTAGACACTTACTAGTTGTCTGTACAATTACTGAGCCTGTACAAATGATTTAACCCTGTCTGCTCCAGTGAAATCTGTGTATTATGTAAAATGAACTGAAGAATAAAATGGCAAACCACTCCATTGTTATTGCCAATAAAAACCTAAATTTGTTAACAAAGAGTCAAATACAACAAAATGACTGAATAAAAACAAATACATATATAAACCTATACCCAAATACAGATACATAAATGATCTGTGTATCTATATCTGTATCATTTCTGTATCATATATGTCTGCAAGTACATATAGATGTGTGTATATACATTCATCTATATGTACACATACAACAAAACACACACAGATGTGTATTTATGTGTATGTACATAATTACTACATAAATTGCAAATGGATGGCATATTGAATATTTTTCTGTTTAATGTTTATGGATGTTGTGTAACAACTGATCTAACTGATCAACTTTACAATATTAAATAATAATTAAATAGCACTTATTAAAAACTTGCAAAATGTCAAGTATTATGTGAAATTGGAGTATTAATATTTTTGTTATAATTTAGATTAGAAAACATCAGTCATTTCATTGCTTTATTCTTCTAATTGTTATTACCGATTGATTATTATTGGAATGAATGGGTTGTTCATGGAAGAATAACATCTCTGGTATGAGAACTTGCTAGAGCCCTTTTCATAGATTCTCATCTGCTTTTGGTTTCTAACTTACCTATGGTTCCAAGTAGTTGTAGCATGGACAGTGGCCATATCCTGGCACACCTCTGCAGATGGACTAAATTGAGGGTAACCAATGACCTTGAAACCCATCATTGGTTTAAAAGGGTATTTTTAATTATTATGAGAAGAATGGTTCTGGCAGAATGTGTGGATGAGAACAATTTGTGACAATAATCATGAAGGTGACTTAAGTAAGCATGATGGAATGCTTGCAGCTTAGCCAGACTTTGATGATGTCAAGGTCATCCACTGCTACCAGAGTCATGGCTAGTTTTATTGATTTTTGTCTTAGCACTGAACTTTGAAGATTGAAAAAGAGAGTAAGGCTTAAGACATAGACAAATATTTATCACTTAAACCCAATTCAAGCAGAAGTGAAGACATCTATTGTGATATCATTGGTTTTCTTCCAAAATAAAGATATCATGAACATATTTTGCTCATTAAAAGGGTGCAATAGAATTAACTTTTGCAAATTTTTGAAACATTTTTTAAAAAGCTGGAATTCATTGTTGTTGTTTATTAATATAACCCACTTGTAAATTGATCTACATCTATGAATTTTTTTAAACAACCTTTGGGAGAATATTTATGTTTTGTTAAATTTATTTTTTTATGAGATTGGGTTATATGATGTTTCTGTTTCTCATTTTGAACATATATTTTATATTTTTAATAAATATTCATCCTTTTAAATAATGGTAATTATTGGTAATTGTAATGGTAATGGTAATACATAAATGTGCATAAGTATTACAAAAATTGATTTCTTTCCATGCAAATTGAATACTCCCTTTTTTTTTTAGCTCTTTCATATTGCCACATATTTATTTTTGTCTTTTAATGAGATTGATACAAACAAATTTTTGTATATTTTATTTTATTTTATTTTTTGGTCTATAAAAAACAGTTTCTATTGGTTAGCGTCAAGATGGTAGGGAGAAGCCAGAAAAGTGTCTGAGGCCAGCCAATTTTCCTCAAAAACAATGGTAAATCCAGCTTCTATACAGATTCTAGAGTGACAAAAATCTACAAAAAGATAAAAGTGAAACAATTTTCCAGGTTAGGATAATTTAGAAGGACTTCAAGAAAGATCTTTCACTTGTGTGAAAGGGGGTACACAACCCAACACAGTATGCAGGCAAGCTAGCAGGAAGCTTTTATTCATGGCACAGATAAGCCACCAAGACTCTTTATCCTAATTCAATAGACTAGTGACACAGCAGGTCAGCTGTGAGGTCCCCAAATTCAGAGCAAAAGCTAAATTTCCAGGACCAGAAACCAGGCAACATCTGCTCCACTAGGCCAGCCTGGCCTGGCTGAGTAAGCAAGGCAACAGTATCTGAAGTCTTTGTTCACAAAGATGGTAACCAGGCCCTTGACCTCTAGTACAAGAAGATTGGAAGAATGTTCCCTCTGTCCCAGAAGCAGAGCTAAACTTTAAAATCCACAAAATAGAGAATAAAGTGAATGAGCAAGAAACAACAACAACAAAATATATATATATATATATATATATATATATATATATATATATATATATATATATATATTTTTTTTTAAATCACAGAAAGGTACTATGGTGACAAGATATATAAAATTAGAAACTCATAAGACATTATCAAAATATCTACATGTAAAACCTCAAAGGAGAATATGAATTGATCTAAGCCCCAAACCCCTTCTTAGAAGTTTTTAAATAAAAAGGATTGTGAAAGTTAAATAAGAGTAAAAGAAAAATTGGAAAAATAAACGAGTGGTAGGAAAGAGACAACAGCTTGGAAAATGAAGGACAAAAATCCATCAAAGGAAAAAAATCCTAAAAAAAACGTAGAATTGGCCAAATGGAAACGTATAAAAATGAACAAATAAAAATAATTTCATGAAAATTAGAATAGGGCAAGTGGAAATTAGTGATTCTTTGAGACAGCAAGAATTAGTCAAGCAAGATCAAAAGAATGAAAAAAAGGAAGTGTAAATATCTCAATGAAAAGCAAAATATATCCAAGAGAGATAATTTAAGAATTATTGGAATACCTGAAGACGATGATGAAAACTAAAAATTAGTCTGGACAGCATTTTTCAAGAAATCATTAAAGAAAACTGCCCTGATATCCTAGAAACAGAAAGTAAAAGACATTAGAATAATGTACTGATCATCTCCTAAAAAGATATGAAAAGGAAAACATCAAGGAATATTATGATCAAATTCTAGAATGATCAGGTCAAGGAGAAAATACTCTAAATATGCAGAAACCAACCATTTAAATATCAAGGAGCCACAACGGCTTATACTAAAGGATGAAAGGGCTTGGAACATATTAGTCCAGAAGAAAAGGGATCTTGCAATATATCCAAGAATCAATTACCCAGCAAAACCAAGGATAGTGAAATAAATTAGGGGACTTTAAAACTTCTTTAATGAAAAAATTAGAGATGAACAGAAAAAGTTGATCTTCAAATACAAGACTAAAGAGAAGCATAAAAAACTAAACAGTGAAGAAACAGAAATATTATTCAATAAGGTGAAACTATTTACATTCTTATATTGGAAGATGATAATTCTAAATCTTGAGAACTATATTTTTATTAGGGTAGTTAGAAGGGAAATACATAGACAGAGGTTGATATAAATGGACTTTTTTATTATAATAACTTTTTATTGACAGAACCCATGCCAGGATAATTTTTTACAACATTATCCTTTGCACTCACTTCTGTTCTGATTTTTCCCCTCTCTCCCTCCACCTCCTCCCCTAGATGGCAAGCAGTCCTATATATGTTGAATATGTCACAGTATATCCTAGATACAATATACATGTGCAGAACCAAACAGTTCTCTTGTTTCACAGGGAGAATTGGATTCAGAAGGTTAAAATAACCTGGGAAGAAAAACAAAAATGCAAATAGTTTACATTCACTTCCCAGTGTTTTTTCTTTGGGTGTAGCTGCTTCTGTCCATCATTGATCAATTGAAACTGAATTAAGTCTCTTTGTCAAAGAAATCCACTTCCATCAGAATATATCTTCATACAGTATTGTTGTTGAAGTATATAATGATGTCCTGGTTTTGCTCATTTCACTTAGCATCAGTTCATGTAAGTCTCTCCAAGCCTCTCTGTATTCATCCTCTGGTATTTCTTACAGAACAATAATATTCATACATTATATACCACAATTTACCCAACCATTCTCAATTGAAGGGCATCCATTCATTTTCCAGTTTCTAGCCACTACAAACAGGGTTGCCACAAACATTTTGGCACATGGTCCTTTCCTTCTTTAGTATCTCCTTAGGGTATAAGCCAGTAGTAGCACTGCTGGGTCAAAAGGTATGCAAGTTGATACTTTTGGGCATAATTCCAGATTGCTCTCCAAAGTGGTTGAATTCATTCACAACTCCACCAACAATGCATCAGTGTCCCAGTTTTCCTGCATCCTCTCCAACAATCATCATTATTTTTTCCTGTCATCTTAGCCAATTTGACAGGTGTGTAGTGATATCTCAGAGTGCTCTTAATTTGCATTTCTCTGATTAATAGTGATTTGGAACACTCTTTCATATGAGTGGTAATAGTTTCAATTTCATCATCTGAAATTGTCTCTTCATATCCTTTGACCATTTGTCAATAGGAGAATGGCTTGGTTTCTTATAAATTAGAGTCAATTCTCTATATATTTTGGAAATGAGGCCTTTATCAGAACCTTTAACTGTGAAGATGTTTTCCCAATTTGTTGCTTCCCTTCTAATCTTGTTCACATTAGTTTTGTTTGTACAAAAGATTTTTAATTTGATGTAATCAAAATTTTCTATTTTGTGATCAATAATGGTCTCTAATTCATCTTTGGTCACAAATTTCTTCCTCCTCCACAGGTCTGAGAGATAAACTATCCTATATTCCTCTAATTTATTTATAATCTTGTTCTTTATGCCTAAATTATGGACCCATTTTGATCTTATCTTGGTATACTGTGTTAAGTGTGGGTCCATGCCTAATTTCTGCCATACTAGTTTCCAGTTATCCCAGCAGTTTTTGTCAAATAATGAATTCTTATCCCAAAAGTTAGGATCTTTGGGTTTGTCAAATACTAGATTGCTATAGTTGAATATTCTGTCTTGTGAACTTAACCTGTTCCACTGATCAACTAATCTATTTCTTAGCCAATACCAAATGGTTTTGGTGATTGCTGCTTTATAATATAGTTTTAGATCAGGTACAGCTAGGCCACCTCCATTTGATATCTTTTCATTAATTCCCTTGAGATTCTCGACCTTTTATTATTCCATATGAATTTTGTTGATATTTTTTTCTAGATAATTAAAATATTTTCTTGGAAGTCTGATTGGTATAGCAGTAAATAAATAGCTTAGTTTAGGGAGTATTATCATCTTTATTATATTCGCTCGGCCTATCCAAGAGCAATTAATGTTTTTCCAATTATTTAAGTCTGACTTTATTTGTGTGGAAAGTGTTTTTGTAATTTTGCTATATAATTCCTGACTTTCCTTTGGTGAATAGATTCCAAATTTTATGCTGTCGACAGTTATTTTGAATGGAATTTCTCTTTGTATCTCTTGCTGTTGGATTTTGTTGGTGATATATAAAAATGCTGAGAATTTATGGGGATTTATTCTATACCCTGCAACTTTGCTAAAGTTATGAATTATTTCTAATAGCTTTTTCTCTGGGGTTCTCTAAGTATACCATCATATCATATGCAAAGAGTGATAGTTTGATTTCCTCATTGCCTACCTTAATTCCTTTAATCTCTTTCTCCACTCTTATTGCCGACGCTAGTGTTTCTAATACAATATTGAATAATAATCGTGATAGTGGGCAACCTTGCTTCACTCCAGATATTACTGGGAAAAGTTCCAATTTTTCTCCATTGCATATGATGTTTACTGACGGTTTTAAATATATACTCCTGACTATTTTAAGAAAAAGTCCATTTATTACTTTACTCTCAAGTGTTTTAATTAGGAATGGATGTTTGATTTTATCACATGCTTTTTCTGCATCTATTGAGATGATCATATGGTTTTTATTAGTTTGGTTATTGATAAAGTCAATTATGCTAATTGTTTTCCTAATATTGAACCAGCCCTGCATTCCTGGTATAAATCCTACTTGGTCATAGAGTATTATCCTGGAGATGATTTTTGTAATCTTTTTGATAATATTTTGTTTAATATTTTAGCATCAATATTCATTAGGGAGATTGATCTGTAATTTTCTTTCTCTGTTTTCAGCCTACCTGGTTTAGGTATCAGTACCATGTCTGTGTTGTAAAAGGAGTTTGGTAGGACTCCATCAATCCCTATTTTTTTCAAATAGTTTATATAGCATTGGAGTTAATTTTATTTAAAAGTTTGGTAGAATTCACATATAAATCCATCTGGTCCTGGTGATTTTTCATAGAGTTGGTTAATAGCTCATTCTATTTCTTTTTCTAAGATGGGACTGTTTAGAATATTTACTTCTTTCTCTGTTAATCTGGGCAAGTATATTTTTGAAGGTATTCTTCCATTTCATTTAAGTTGTCGAATTTATTGCCATAAAGTTGGGCAAAGTAATTCCTAATTATTGCTCTAATTTCCTCTTTGTTAGTGGTGAGTTCTCCCTATTCATTTTTAAAACTAACAATTAGATTTTCCTCTTTCCTTTTTTTAATGAGATTTACTAAGGGTTTGTCTATTTTGTTGGTTTTTTCATAGAACCAACTCTTAGTTTTATTAATTAATTCAATAGTTTTTTTACTTTCAATTTTATTGATCTGTCCTTTTATTTTTAAATTTTCACGTTTAGTGTTTGACTGGGGGTTTTTAATTTGTTCTTTTTCTAGCATTTTTAGTTGCAAGCCCAATTCGTTGACCTTCTCTTTCTCTATTTTATGCAAGTAGGCCTCTAGAGATATGAAATTTCCCTTTATTACCACTTTGGCTGCATCCCACACATTTTGGTATGATGTCTCATTATTGTTGTTTTCTTGGGTGAAGTTATTAATTATGTCTATGATTTTCTGTTTCACCCAATCATTCTTTAGTATGAGATTATTTAGTTTCCAATTATTTTTTGGTCTACATTCCCCTGGCTTTTTGTTGAATGTAATTTTTATTGCATCGTAGTCTGAAAAGGATGCATGTACTATTTCTGCCTTACTGCATTTGAGTTTGTGGTTTTTATGTCCTAATATATGGTCTATTTTTGTATGGGTTCCATAAACTGCTGAAAAGAAAGTGTACTCCTTTCTGTCTCCATTTCGTTTTCTCCAGAGATCTATCATATCTAACTTTTCTAGTATTCTATTTACCTCTTTGACATCTTTCTTATTTATTTTGTGGTTTGATTTATCTAATTCTGAGAGTGCAAGTTTGAGATCTCCCACTATTATAGTTCTTGTAGCTCTTTTAATTTCTCTTTAAGAATTTAGATGCTACACCATTTGATGCATATATGTTTAATATTGATAATGCTTCATTATCTATGCTATCCTTTAGCAAGATATAGTGCCCTTCCTTATCTCTTTTAATTAGATCAATTTTTGCTTTTGCTTGATCTGAGATCCGGATGGCTACCCCTGCTTTTTTTACTTCACCTAAAGCATAGTAGATTTTGCTCCAACCTTTTACCTTTACTCTGCATGTATCTCCCTGCTTCAGGTGTGTTTCCTGTAAACAACATATTGTAGGATTCTGACTTTTAATCCATTCTGCTAATCACTTCTTCTTTATGGGGGAGTTCATCCCCTTCACATTTATGGTTAAAATGACCAGTTCTGTATTACTTGCCATCTTGTTAACCCCTGTTTATGCTTTTCTCCCTTCTTTCCCCCTTCCCCCTTTCCCAGTATTATACTTGTGAGCCCCACTTGCTTCTCATAGCCCTCCCTTTTTAGTATCCCTAGCCTCCCACCTTAGATTTCCTCCCCCTATCTTACTCCTTTCCCTTTCAGTTTCTGTATTCCCTTCTGCTTAGCTTATTCCTTCCCTTTTCACTTTTCTCTTCTCACTTTTCAATGAGGTGGGAGAAGTTTCACCATAAATTTAATATGTCTATTATTTTTCTCTTAAAGCCAATTCTGATGGCAGTAAGATACCCATTATATTCATCTCCCTCCATTCTTTCTCTCAGATATAATAGGTTTCCTTTGCCTCTTCTTGAGATGTAGTACCCTCACTTTACCCTTTTTCTGGTACAATGTCCTTTCACCTCTAGTTTCTAGAACAAGGTATATATATATATATATATATATATATATATATATATATATATATATATTCTTTATACATCTTTACAGCAGAAATATAGTTCCCAAGATTTCTTTTCACCTTTTTAGGTTTCTCTTGATTTCTATATTTGTAGATCAAACTTTTTGTTAAGTTCTGGTTTTTTCATCAAAAATAGGTGAATTTTGCTTATTTCGTTGAATGACCATCTTCTTCCCTGGAAAAAGATACTCATTCTGGCTGGGTAAGTGATTTTTGGATGCATACCGAGTTCCTTAGCCTATTGGAATATCATATTCCTGGCCCTTCGATCTTTTAATGTAGATGCTGCTAGATCCTGGGTGATCCTTATTGTGGCTCCTCCATATTTGAATTGGGTTTTTCTAGCTGCTTGGAGTATTTTTTTCCTTTGTTTGAGGGTTCTGGAATTTGGCCACTCACTATATTTCTTGGTGTTTGATTTTAGGATCCCTTTCAGTAGGTGATCCATGAATTCTTTCAATGTCTATTTTACCCTCTGTTTCTATGACTTCTGGGCAGTTCTCTTTGATAATTTCCTGGAAAATAGTGTCCAGGCTCTTTTTTTTAATCACATTTTTCTGGGAGTCCAATAATTCTTAGATTGTCTCTCCTAGACCTATTTTCTAGGTCTTTTGTTTTCCCAAGAAGATATTTCACATTTTTCTCCATTGTTTGACAATAACTGTGAATATGAATATGATGAATTCTCCCAGAAAATGGCAGTGAAGAACAGAGTGGATTAAAAACCAATAAGCCTATAATATGCTGTTTATAAAAAAAAGCATTTGAAAAGTGAGATACATACAGAGTAAACGTAAAAAAATGGAGCAGAATATATTTAACTTCAGCAAAGTAAAACAAACAATGAACAAAAAATAGTGGTAGCAATTCTGATCTCAGTCAAATCAGAACAAAGATATAGCTAATTATATGAGATAGAGAAGTAAACTATATCTAGCCACAAAATAAACAAGAAAGAAGTTAAAAATAAACGGTGGACAGAATTCTAGAAAAAGTAGATATGATAGGTCTCTAGAGAAAATTGAATGGGGATAGAAATATATACTTTTCCTCAGCAATACATGGCACCAAATAAAACTTGAACATGTGTTAGATCATAAAAACATCATAATCAAATGTTGAAAGAAATATAAAATGCATCCTTTTTAAAATGTAATGCATTTTTTTTAAAAGTGTAATAAAGGACCATGGAAAGATAAATTAAAACTAATTGGAAACTAAATAATATAATCCTAAAAATGAGTGGGTTAAACAAATTAAAGGAACAACTAGTAATTTCAAAGAGAATGATAATAATTAGACAAGATATGAAAACTTATTAGTTGTAGCCAAAGCAGTCCTTAGGGGAAATTTTATCTCTGCAAATATTTATTTCAATAAAATAGAGAAAGAAAGGATCAATGAATTGGACATATATCTAAAAAAGCTAGTAAATGAACCAATTAAAAAAACCCAATTAAATACAAAATTAGAAATTCTGAAAAATCAAAGGAGATTAATAAAATTGAAAGCAAGAAAATTATTAAACTAATAAATAAAACTAGAAGTGCTTTTATGAAATATTGTTAAAATTATTAAACCTTTAGTTAATTTGATCTTAAAAAAAAAAGAAAAAAAATTTCAGTATCAAAAATGAAGAGGAAATTAAAGCAATAATTAGGAGCTATCTTGCCCAATGGTATATCACTAATTTTGATAATCTAAATGAAATGGTAAGCATATATATATATATACACATATATGTATATATTGATACAGATATAGCCAAACCTGTCCTTAGGAGAAAAATTATATTACAAAAAACATAATGGTCCAGATTAACAGAAGAAAATTAAATAATTAAGCCCATTTTAGGAAAAAAAAAAAAAAGGAAATTGAACAAACCATTAGTGTACTTTAAGAAAAAAATGTCCAGAGTCGGATAGATTTACAAGTGATTTCAATCAAACCTTTAGTGAACAATTAATTATAATATTTTATAAAGTATTTGAAGAAATTGGTGGGGTCCTATTGAACTCCTTTTGTAATGCAAGTATAGCTCTCCTAACTAAACCAGAAAGAGCCAAAAGAGAAAGAAAATTACAAACCAATCTTCCTAATAAAAAATGGTGCAAAATTTTAAATAGAATATTAACAAAAAGATTACAACAATATATTAGAAAGACAATACATTATTACCAGGTGGCATTTAATAGGAATGCAGTTGATTCAATATTAAAAAGATTAATATCAGTATAATTGAGCATATCAATGAGAAAAGTAACTGAAATTAAATAAATATCTCAATAGACGTTTTTCACAAAATTCGGCACCCAGTCCTGTTAAAAACTTTAGGAAACAGCAATAAATAGAGTTTTCCTAAAATTGTGCAGTATTGATTTTAAAACTATCGTCAAGCAAAGATTTCCCTATACAACCAAGGGAAAGGTCAGGATTCCTATTACCACCATTATTATTGTACTAGAAATGTTAACATCAGAAATAAAAGAAAGAGAAATTAAAAGAATTAGATGAATTATCAAGGAACCCAAAGTATCACTCTTTGCAGAGATATGATGCTATATTTAGAGAACCCTAGAGAATCAACTAATAATCTACTTGAAATAATTAACAATTTTAGCAAAGTTGCAGGATCTAAAATAAACCCACATAAATTATTTATATTTTTTTATGTTTTACAAACTAAGACAGCAGCAAGAAATAGAGAAATCCCATTTAAAATTAATGTAGATAATATAAAATATTTAAGAATCTACCTACCAAAACAAATCCAGGAACTATATGCACACAATTACAAACCATGTTTCACACAAATAAAGTGTGATCTAGACAGTTGTAAAAAAAAATAATAATTGCTTATATGTGGATTGAGTAAATATAATAAAAATGGTAACTCTACCTTAATTAATAAATTTATTCAGTGCCATACTAACCAAAGTACCAAAGATAGTTTTATAGTTTTGGAAAAAAAATATAGCACACAATTACAAACCATGTTTCACACAAATAAAGTGTGATCTAGACAATTGGAAAAAAAATAATATTACATTTATATTTATATAAATGTAATATTATTTATATAATATAATATAAAATTATATTATAAAATGTGGATTGAGTAAATATAATAAAAATGGTAACTCTACCTTAATTAATAAATTTATTCAGTGCCATACTAACCAAAGTACCAAAGATAGTTTTATAGTTTTGGAAAAAAAATATAAAATTAATCTGAAAGAACAAAAGTTCAAGAATATCCAGGGAATTAATGGGAGGAAATGCAAAGGACAGTGATTTACCATATCAGACTTAAGGCAGTATTATCAAGTGACAATCATCAAAACCTTTGGGCATGACTAAGAACTAGAATGATAAGTCAGTGGAATAGATTAGCTACAAGACACAATAGTAAATGACTTTAGTAATCTACTGTTTGATAAACTCAAAGACACTAGCTTCTTGAAGAAGAACTCATTATTTAACAAACAACAACAACAAAATAACTGCTTGGAAAACTGCAAAATAGTATGGAAAAAATAGGTATAGATCAATATCTCACACACTATGCCAAGATAAGGTCAAAATAGGTACATATTTAAACATAGTGATATAAGCAAATTAAAAGTGTAAGGTATACTTTGTCTATCAGATATTAGGGAAGGGAGAACGTGATCACCAAAAAAGAAATAAAGAATATTATGAAATGCAATTTGATCATTTTTGATTACATTAATTTTTTTTAAAAAAGTTTGTACATGAACAAAACCAATATAATCAAGATTAGAAAGAAAACATAAAGGTGGGAAACATTTTTCCCCAGTCAGTGTTTTTGAAAAATTCCTCATTTCTAAAAACTATGTAGAGAACTGAATCAAAATTTATAAAAATAAAATTCATTTCTCAATTGATATATATCAATTGCATCAAAGGATATGAACAGACAGTTTTCAGATGAAGAAGTTAAAGCTGTCCAGTCACATAGAGAAAAGGCTCTAAATCACTATTGATTAGAGGAATGGAAAGTAAACAACTCTAAGGTACCTATGAGGTACCCTAGGATAACCTATCAGATTAACTAAGATGACAGAAAAAGAAAATGATAAATGTTGAAAGAGATGTCAGAAAACTTGGGCACTAAACTTGTAAACTGATCCAACCATTCTAGAGAGCAAGCTGGAACTATGTGCCTAAAGAGCTATTCTGCATATCCTTTGATTTAGCATAATCATTACTGGATATGCATCCCAAAGAAATAATAAAAAAAGGTAAAGGACCCACATGGGAAAAATGTGCATTTGTGTGCACATATATATTCTTCTCAAATCTTTTTCTGTAGGTAAAGAAATGTAAATGAAGGATGCTTTCAATTGGGACATGGCTATTTAAATTGTGGTATATAAATGTAATGAAATACTATTGTATAAAAATGATAAGAAGGCAAATTTCAGAAAAACCTGGAAAGACTTACATGAACTGATGCTAAGTAAGTAGAACAAGCAGAACAAGACATTGTATCCTGTGACAATTACATTGTGTGATGATCATCTACCTTTCTCAGCAATAAAATGATCCAAAATAATTCCAAAAGATTTTTGAGGAGAAATACTTTCCATATCCAGAGAAAAATGAATAAACTATGGAATTAGAATGCAGATGGAAGAATACTTTTTATAATTTGGGATTTCTAGAGTATTTAAGTTTTTCTAAGTCCAGATCTTTAATGACTAACATATTACTCTTTTTGTAAGATTTCTGTATTTTGAAATTGTAACAAGGAGGTCCATAACTATTGCAAATTTGTCTTCTATATCCCCATAGGTGTGTATGTGTATGCACATAACCACAAACACACACATATACATATATACTAAATTCTCAAATTATTTTATCTGATGCTTTTTTAGTACCTAATTCAGTGACTTTATTATTGTTACAACAATCAGTATTATTTTCTTAACTGAGATCCTGATTATTACCTCTCATTCTTGGATTCACCAAAAGCAAAAAAAAAAAAAAAATTCAGATTATATCTCATTTTAATAAATTTTTTATTTAAAACATATTTTCATAAACAATTTTTTTTATTCAGCCAAAATCAATACTGCTATTCTTTTTTTGGTGTGAGATAATGCAAAATACATCCAATAATAATAATAATCTTACTTATTTCCTCACTATTCTATTTTTGTTACATTTTCTTGTTTCAGAGTACTCTTTTAACAAAGAAGGGATTAAAAAAACTGATAAAGATGATTAGTAATCAATATTTGAGGGAATCTGTCTATTTTTTTCCTTGACACTTCTTTCCTCACTAAGCCTGATTCCAATTTCTGGATTTAAATTGTGCTTTTGTCTTCATTTTCACCTTCTATTATCAATATTCCAATGTTGATATCTAATTTGCTTCTGCATATCCCACTCCTGCATCTTTTTCTTTTTTATAATTCTTTTCCATTATCTCTGTCCATGCTTGAACCCCTGTTGAGTGTAATGTTTTTATTGCTAAATCCTGTGTATGTGAGAATATTTTTAATACTCTTTTATATATTTCTGATGAGATAATACTTTCTTCAAACTTTTGTAAATTTTTATATTGTCTTTTTATACACTGCATTCATATGGGAAAAAAAGTCTCCCCTTTTCCTTCTATTTTTAAGAATATTATTTTTCCTTTCTTTTTCCTTTTTTTTTTAATTTAAAAGCAAAACAAACAAAAAGAAACCTAAAGTAAAACAATGTTTAAACCATATATTTACCTTATATAACCCCCTGTAAGATCGTAAAGATATTAGAATTATGAAAGGTGATTGTTTTTTTTTCTTTTTGTACTACTAGAATAAAAGCACTTTGTCATCAATCCCATTTCTTTATTATATAAGGTCATGACTAGATTTCAGGAGGTCATTGAAACTGGATCAGGGAAAAATTCACAATTTCCATAGCATTGCTTTCTTTAAACTACTATGAATTTTATTTTATGCCTTTAAGTACATTATTCAGAGAAAGGGGTTGGCTAAAAAGTCATCCAGGCTCTGGCACTTAATCTGTTGATTCATTTTCAAGTTGACCCAAAATTGAGCACATAATTTATTTCATATATTTTTTAAATGCTTAGTCAGAGCATAATAATATGTGGTAAGGGTCACTCCCTCCCCTCACATTCAACTAATCAATCAGAGTCTTGTCTTCAGAGAAGTAAAAAGGAATTTTTTGCTTTCTCATGAGAAAGGGCATGCTCAGAGTCCATCAAAACAGCTTAAGCAAGGGAGTACAAAGGTGAGCATCTCCCAGGAAGTTTATATAGACCCTAAGTGGAATCCCCACCCAATCACCCCTTGGTTTATCAGAGTTTGCACTGGAGCTTTCCCCATCAACAAAAGAGTGCAAAACAAAGATGTTTTCTCAAAAAGGAGGGAGACTTGTAGTCTTGCCCTTCTCCCTATCCCAAGTCACTTGGGGAGGTATGGTGCAAAAATGTGAATGTACTGAAGAGGCTTCAATAGTGCAAATCTAGGGGCAAAGAATAAGTTTCCTTCTAAATCTCAGGCCACCCCCCAGGATCACAAAATCCTTTCCCTTCCCCTAAGAAACTTTTGGGGGAAATAAGCTTCCCCCTGACCACCATCAATGTCCCTATGGGTTTCAAATCTCCAATTCAAGTCCCATTTCTCCACTTTAACCTTCATACCCGTGGAAATCAAATAAATGTCCATGCATTACCCACAGTAAGAATATTCCACAATGATATTCCAGTATTTGTTTCAGGTATTTGTTATTTAACACATCTCCATGTGGACATTTGTAGTTAGTAGTTAAGCTTATGGAGATATCTGCAAAGTCTGAATTCACTAATTTTATAATGATGAGCCTGTGTGTTGCCTTAAATAACCAGAAAACCACATCTGTGTAATCAGGTACCATTAAGCTGAATTCTTTTGATTCAAATTGAGAATTGGCCCCTAGATAAATCCAGTCTTAAAGAAAACTTTGTCACCTTTTGCTGCATGGTTAGTCTAATGGTTTAGCCTAAACCATTTCCTGGGAGAGTAAGGGAACTCTTGCAGATACTGATCCTTTCACAGGCTCCAAAATTTTGTCTGGGTCCCTAAATGGAGCCTTGAACAAACAGAACAAACCAAAAACTTCTTTTCTAATGTAATTCATATCTCTAGGTTCCAACTCACTTTTTGGTTTTTAGGTGACTCATTTTGTGTTTTATATTTTCTGTCTAGCTCTAGTTTTTCCATAAGAAAAGCCTAGAAGTCTATTTTTTCTTTTCATCATCTATCCATCGATCTATTTATCTATTAGTTTATTTAATTATTTATGCATTAATAATTCATCTATTCAGTAATTCATTTAACAATCTGTTGTCTTAATAATTCATTTTCTCCTCTCAGTGTAAGGTTTTATTCAAATTTTCTTTATAAGATATTTTTGAAGTTAAATTTTTATCTTTTACATTTTGAAAATTTAAAGTATAAGTGTTTTTTACTCCTTTCATAAGGAACTAAATAACCTCATTATCCCAGTAAAGAAGCTCAGAAAATTGAAATTCTTTCCTCAGCCAGCTGAAGTAAGATCTGTGGTAATGGCCAAATAAATGCTTTTTATTGACAGGAATTTGAATATCAATATACCACCAATTCTTCAGGAATTCCTTTTATCAGTGATCACAATGTGCACAGTCTTGATTCCTCCTCCTGCCATCCCCCATGTCTTAATTTAATTAACCTGATAGGACTCCTGTAAAAGCCCATCAACCTTTGCCAAGTTGAGGATGTCCTTCTTCTGGACACTGGAGATTTCCCCTCAATAAAATTCCCTTATTTTTCTTTTTTTTTCTTTCTGTTAGCTTATATTTTGACCATTCTTTCTGTGATTCTCTGTCCCCTCCTTGTGCTGTGCATTGGCAGTACAAACTTCCTTCCAATAACAATAAGAGCAATTTGTACTCTTTACTTCTTTGTCTTATGCTAATAAGTTACTTACTAATTCAATTATTTGTTTCTTAGTGCTTAGAGTATTTTTTTTTTCCTTTGACTTGAAAGCTTTGATTTTCAGTATATCATTGGGTGTTTTCATTTGGGGCTTTTTTTAGAGAGTAGAAAGTAGACTCTCTTTTTCAGTTTGTTTTTTGTTTTACTATATTTGGGCAGTTTTTTAAAAAAATGATTTCTTTAAATAAGGTGGGGATTTTTTCATTGTTAATGATTTATGGCAACTACTGATTATTATATTCAAATTGTTTCACAGTCCATTTGTTTGTGTTATTTTCTTCTTCTATCTTAAAAAAAAAAATAATGTATTCTTTTCACTGGGATTGTTTCTATTCCATTGTTTTTTTTTTTTTTTTTTTTTTTTTTTTTTTTTTTTTTTTTTTTTTTTTTTTTTTTTTTTTTTTTTTTTTTTTTTTCTATTTCAGAGAGTATACTACTTGATTTTCCATCATTGATTCTCAAGTATTATAATTATAATTATTATTATTATTCTCCATTATTGTTTTCTTCCCAAACTTTTTCATTAAGAAACAAACAAAGAACAAACTTTTTCAAGTTTTGTAACTCTGTGGAAACCAAATCCTCATTCAATTCTCACAATCCATCTTCAGAATTTTTCTTCTTTATAAGAATAAGATTCAGCCTAATCTCTTTTCACATTTTCCATCACTGTTATTTATTAAAATGAAAATATACTAAAGGAATATATAGTAGCATTTAGTTTTGTTTACTCCATATTTCATGTATCAGATGTAGACGGGTTCAATAAATTTATTGAAATATTTTTTTTAAGAACCACTCCGGAATTAGACAGAAAAACAAAACAAAAAAAAAACAAATCAAAACATAAAAATGTATTTGATTAAAGGTTGAATAGAGGGGGCATAAGAATAAAAACAACCATACATTTCTTTATATTCTGATAAAAATGCATTAGATCAGAGAATCAAAAACCCACTACCCAGTTTCCTTTTTATATACTTTAATACATCTTGTTTGAGTGAACCATTAGTTCAGTTCCAGTTAGTAGTTATACCCAAACTTTCTGCCGTTATTTGAAATGTTTAATTAATGGAGAGGGATTGATAAATTTGCTTTGCCTACCAAAAGGATAGATTTGTTTTTTTTAGCAGGATCTATTTTTTTTTTTTAGGATTTAATTACTACTTTTATGCTAACATTTCTCAAATCTACACATTCTGCTCATTTTTTTTTTCTGTTTAACTCCAATCTCGCATCTCTCATTGCCTTTTAGACATCTCAAACTGTATGTCCAGTAGATATTTAAATTAAATAAGTCTAAAACAGTGCTCATTTCCTTTCTCCCCAAATCCTTCCCCTCTCCCACCTTTCCTATTACCATAGAAAGCAAAGATCATCGTTACAGTCCCTCAGACTCTCAACCTAGTGTTTTTGGAATTTTCTTGAAAAAAGTACTGGAGTGGTTTCTCATTTCCTTTTCCAGCTTATTTAACAGATGAGAAAACTGAGGCAAACTGGTTGAGTGGCTTATTTTAGGTCACATAGTCAGTAAATGTGTATGTGACCAATCTGAGTTCAAGAAAAGAAATCTTGCTGACTCTAGGCCTGGCACTCTATCCAATGTGCCACTTAGCTGCTAACCTCTCAAATCCAATCTGTTGTTAAAGTCTATTCAATTTGAATGTAAACTGTTTGCATTTTTGTTTTTCTTCCTGGGTTATTTTTACCTTCTGAATTCACCTCTTCCTGTATAACAAGAGAACTGTTCGGTTCTGCAGACATATATTGTATCTAGGAAATACTGTGACATATTTAATATGTATAGGACTGCTTGCCATCTGGGGGAGGGGGTGGAGGGAGGGAGGGGAAAAGTCGAAACAGAAGTGAGTACAAGGGATAATGTTGTAAAAAATTACCCAGGCGTGGGTTCTGTCAATAAAAAGTTATAATTATTAAAAAAAAAAGAGACACTTTAAGGAATACCACTTTAAAAAAAAGTCTATTCATTTTGCTTATGAAACATCTGTCAAATATATGTCCTTCTCTCCTCTAACACTGGGGTGACTTTGGCCTAAGACTTCATCATCTCATTCCAGTAATATTTCCATAATCTTCTAGAAAATCTATTTTCTTCAAGTTTCTCCTTACTACAATCGATTCTTCATTTAGCCAGCAACATATGTTCCCAAAGTGTAGTTTTGACATTGTCATTCCTATATTCAATAAACTCCAGCTATTCTTTCAGGATTAGATACAGAATCATCTATTGGTCATCCAAAATCCTGCATAAACTAGATAACTCCTACCTGTCCTGTCTTCTTACATATTATACCCTTCTACATACTCTTCAAATCAGGGACACTAGTCTTCTACCTGCTTGATGAGCAAGACATCCCATCTCCCCAAACTAGGACTTTTTTCTGACTGTTCTTCATGTCTGGAATGTTTTTACTTTTCAGCTCTGTCTTCTTTTAAGTTCCAACTTAAATTCCATCTTACATAGGAAATCTTTCCCAAATAATCTTAATTCTAATGCCTCATTTTCCATAAATAGCCTATAAACATAAAAGGTATGTAAATATGAGAAATAAAAGACCTAAAGTATAATGAGATCAAAAGAGAAGAATTAGAGAAGTCCATTGCACTTCTCTGTGCATTTAGAGAGCTTTTTATGTGGAAGATTTATCAGTTGCTATTGTTTTAGTTTATTTTATTTTTCTGGTTGGGCAATGTGGCAAAAATAGGAGTGATCTATAGAAGTTGCTGGGAGATAGATGTTGCTTTGGGGATGGGAGTTTTTCTTTTTTACTTTTTTTTTTAATTTTTATGAATTAGAGCTTGTCTAGATGGCAAATGAGCTGTTTTGGCAATCAGTGAATTCCCTATCTCTGAGAGTCTTTTCATAGAAATTGAATGCCCAGGTAAAAATATACTGTGGAGTGGGCTTTCTTAACATAGTGTACATAATAATAAACATATATGTTTCTTAACATAGTTTATATACATAGCACATGTTTGTATATGCATATAACCACATAAATTCAAATATATTTTCCTTTTAATGTTATGTTTTTATTGTATGCAATAAAAATAATATTCTGAGAAGTCCAAAAACTTCCCTAGACTCCCCCAAAATTTGTGATACAACTATATATATAAATACAAACAAATTTTTTTTAGTGGATATTACTGCTAATGTATAGTTAAACATGGACTCTCTCAGGTTTTTTCTAGCCTAGAATAATTAAAATTTTCTTGCCCTATGTTGCTGTTTATATCTTTCAGAGAGAGAGAGATTCACATTATTCCTGTGTGAGTATCACTTTTCTCATAATTATTTTTGGTTTTTATTCATTTAGTTGTGTCTAATTCTTTATGACCCCATTTGGGGTTTTCTTGACCAAGACACTGGAGTGGTTTGCCATTTCTTTTTCCAGCTCTTTTAACAGATGAGGAAACTGAGGCAAACAGGGTGAAGTGACTTGCCTAGGGTCACACAGGTAGTAAGTATTTGAGACCAATTTAAACTCATATCTTTATGATTCCTGTCCCCATGTTCTATCCATTGTGCCATTTAGTTGCCATGAAGGAATACCAATTACAGACAGTTAGGACAGCCAAAAAGAGAATCATAGAAAAAAAAAAGATAAATGAAACAAGTCTGGATTACAACCATGGGTTCTAAAGCTGATCATGAAGTCAGAAGTGACAGTCAGAATAAAGATATGGGAAAACACAAAGGCCATGTCTAAATTGCACTACAAAATGACAGTATAAATGCTTAAATCACAAAATGGAAACAGTGATGAGAATTAGGAAACTGTTCAATATATGTGAAGTGTTTTCTTTGGAAAATGAGCCAATCAAATTCCAAGAATTTCCTTTATCTGCCTTAATGGGATGTGCTCATGAGATACAGTGAAAGCTTGGGGGAAACTGGTCTAGAAATTGGTCCATAATCTGATCCTGTCTGCCATGATCACTATTAACCATTTGGCCAGGTGCAAGTCTTACTCTCTGGACCTGATTTTCTTTCTGTTTAATCTGTTGATATATAGAGTTCTTTGCAGCTATAACATTCTATGAGATTCTTAGCAAGACTTTGCAATGATATACTTATAGACATATAAAAGTAAAGATACTCATTTTAATTCAATGAATACTCTATTCCTTCATACAATGAAAATATTAAAGGTGTTCAATTTCAAGTTAAACTCTCTCTCTCTCTCTCTCTCTCTCTCTCTCTCTCTCTCTTTCTCTCTCTGTCTCTGTCTTCTATCTGTCTGTCTGTCACACCCACACACACACACACTTCTTAATCTATCTCTATCTCTTAAAAAGGCCAAGGTCTCCCATTTCATCTAGAGCCATCTCCAGTTGTCTTAATCTATATCTTGCCATTGGATTCACATGGCTCTGGAAGAGAAAATGGGGCTATTGACTTTGCAGAGCTCTCCTTCACTTAAGTCCAGTTCACACACATGAGAATGGAGGACAAACAACAGCTTTCATGTCTCTTTTTTTCTATCTCTGTTTCTCTCTTCAATCTCTTTCTTATCTGTGTTTATGTGTTGCTCTCCGTGTTGCTGTCTCTCTCTCTCTCTTTGTTCCTGTCTTTCTGTCTGTCTCTACCTGTCTCTCTTTCCTCCCCTCATTTTTGAAACTATCTTACTGAATGCATTAGGATGGTTACTTTATCCTCCTTAAGTAATTTGTGAAACTCATTTTGTAATATGTACCTACTACGGTAGCTATAGATACTCTCCATAATATCTCCACATGGTCATAATGTATCTTAACTTTTCCCCTTTCAATGGAATAGGACACGGCATGCAGTGTTTCCATCACAATCCTGTATGTTATGAAAGAATATATAAATGATAATATTTTCCTTACATGAGGACAAAGTATGATTTTTCACTGTTAAAACAGATTTCAAAAAGTTTCAGCATAGATGCCCTAGTGTTGCTTCCTGAATTTTATTACTTTAAAGCAAAGTGATTATTTTCCCCAAATTTAAATTAGCCATTTTTCATTCTGGACAAAACAACATATGGTTTCAGAATTTCATTTGCACTTAAAATCATAGAACGTTGAATATGGAAGGACCTTAGAATATGGATAGGCTATTATGATACAAAGCATATATAAAGGGCAGATGCTCAAAATGTGCTTTATGCAATGTAAGAGAACTCTCAGTATGGGAATTCCCTTTCCCTTCACTGATGAAACACTCTACTGCTACTATTGAGTGGATTGGAATTGCCTTTCTAGGACTGAGGCAGAGTGATACAGTAGTAGAAAAGAAAAAAAATAAATAAGAGTAGGATTGATATCAGAGGACCTTAGTTCAATTACAGTTTACTACATTTATGATCTTGAACTCTGGGTTCTTTCCTGGTACCCACATTCTTCATCTATAAATTCTAGCAGTTCTCTAAGATCCTTTCTTGTTTTAAGATCTGCCTATCATCATAGACACTTAGAACTGAAATGAGCTTTGGAATATTCCATGTTCAAGCTGAAATAGAATTTAGAATGTTAAAACTCAGAAATTTTTAAGATCTTAGTTCAACCCTATAATTTTGCTCTTGAGAAAAGTAAGATAATGGGAGGAAATTTGAGCAACATGACAGTTTGTAAATTCCAGAGCTTTGGAGCGCTCTCTCAGTCATTCAATGGGCATTTATTAAACATCTGTTATGTGCTAGGAACTGTGCTAATAATTTAGATTACAAAGAAAGAAAGGATAGTCCCTGTCTTTAAGAAGTTCATAGTCCAATGGAGGAGACAAAAAACCAAATATATATCAAAAAACATACAAGATAATTACCAAAAAAAAATCAATAGAGATCAACCATAACAATTGTAACAGGAAATTCTTCTTGTAGAAAGTGGTGTTAGCTGGGATTTGAAGACCAGAGAAGCCAGTATGTGAAAATGAGGAGGGAGAACATTCCAGAAAAGGGAGTCAGAGAAAAAAAACATGGAGATGAAAGATATGGATTACTCCAAGTCAAGTGGTCCTTTCCTATACCAAATATTCTTTCCTAATAACTCAGTCATATATATATATATATGACTGAAACTCAGTCATATATATATATATATATGTATATATGACTGAGTCATATATATATATATGACACACACAGATTACATATATATATATGCATATATATATGTAATCTGTGTGTGTATGCTAAGAGAGCAATTTGCCTTTGGTTTCATTTATTAAAACCACATTCAGCAGAATGTAACTTTTTGAGAATAGGAATTCTTTCATTTTTGTCTTTGTATCTCACTTACAATGGACAGAATAAATACTTGCAATTTAAAAGAAAGTAAAGAAACACCTCAAAATGGTGAAAGTCATTATACTGTCTACATAGAAGTATACTATACATAAACTCATAATTTTGTGAAATTCAGATTTAGTTATCAATAGAGGTTGATTTGATAATTTCCTAGGGAAATCTATGCAGAAGAAATGGATCTTGTAGATACCAACCATTTTAGAAAATGTATTATTCAAGTTGAGTTCATTGCTTAGGAGAATATCAGAGATTAAAATAAGATTTTTAAAAATTTTCCTATTAAAAGATGCTATTTCCAAAGATCATGTAGTCGAGTACATTTGGGTGATTATTTTCAAACAATTCACCTCTGTAGTGACCTTCCATGTGGTTCACTAAAATTAAGATCTGTATTCTGTTGGATCCCAGAAGCTTTCTTGGCCCTACCCTCTGAGTAAATCTTAACTCAGAAAGGCTTATTTCAATTTGCCAGTTCATTGCAGAGTCAAGGAATGTCAGGCCTCCTACATATTCAGTACCGTCTGTCATGAAAACTATTGCTGCATTTCAAACTTATCTCCCTAGTGGACCTTTTACATGCAGTGATTACAGCATGGAGGAAAAAAAAAAAAACATCTTTTTTTTTTTTTTTTTTTTTTTTTTTAACTTCTTTGTAACAATTGCCATATCTTTCAAAATTTATATCTTTCTATTGATCTTTACAAAGATCAACGATCAAATTAGAAAGTAGCAGGTATGTGAATTTATAAAACTATATAGAACAAAGAATTTTTGAAAAGTAGGAGTCATAGAATATTTAGCGTGCAATAGAACTTAGGATACAAAATAGAATAACACAAAATGCTGTATCCAGAAATTTTAGAATGCAAATTATTAGAGGTAGAAAGAACTTTAGTATATTATATATTACATTACACAGAAAAACTACATACTTGTTTTTAGTAACCTCAAAATGAAGTTTATTATCATTCCCCACTAGGCAAAAATTGCTTTTAACACTGATGTCCTTAAATATAAAATTGAACTTTAAATTGACTATATTTTAAATGTATTATTATTTAATATGTCATTGTATATATATATATATATATATATATATATATATATATATATTCATTATTATATTACTATTTCTTTCTCTTAGGGCTAAGTAAACTAATCCTCAGACCTGATGTGCATTAAATGTTCCCCCAACACTTTCAAAAACTTCCACATCAATGGGCTTTTGATGTTCTGGAGTATCTGTTTTCTTACTATATAATAGTGTCCTCAGGATCTTCTCCCAATAAGACCTGGTGTCTTGTGTCTCTTTTTTCATATGATATTGTCCTAGATTCACTCCCATGGGAGTCCAACTTTAAGAATTCTCTCTTTACAAGTGCTCAGGAACATGATTTCTTTGTTTCCACTCAACTAAATTGGTTTCACTTACTTCTTATATTATTTTTACAATATAAATTGAAAAAAATTAAGGATAAATTAAGTTTAGTGCTATTTTTCTGAGAAATCAAGTCAAATTTCAGCCTGGGTAATTATTTGTTAGATATGGCTTTGCCTTGATTGTTAATAATTATTGTCTATTTCAGAAATGACTACTACTTAGGCCCTTTTACAAAGTCCATATCTTCCACGTCACTAGCATCTGCCTATTCTCATTATAATTTTACTCCACCATTTACTTAGGAAATTAAAAAAAGTCCTCTTCTCACAATGAAGGAAGAGATTCAGTGACCCAAGGAGCCCACATTGCTTCACTCCCAGTATAGTACTTACTAGACAATGCATTTGTGAATAACCATAGATGATCTCATTGTAACTTTATTTGTTTTTCAGAATTTAATTGTATTTCATAACCCATTTTTAATTTTGACAATTTGTTTGTAGTTGAAGTGATCTTTACATATGTCTTAATTAGTCAATAATAAAAAGCCCTTCAAACTTCAAGATGTTGGGGGAAAATATAAGTAAGCCATGTTCTTTCAGAAAACTAAAGAATTAGAGAGAAAGAAACAGAGAGAGGAAGAGACAGAGAGACAGAAATAAAGACAAACACACACAGACAGAGAAAGACAGAAACAGAGAGACAGAGACAGAAGCAGAGAGAACAGAATCAGAGAGACAGAAAGACAAAAACAGAGACAGAGAGTGACAGAGAGAGAGAAAGAGAGAGAGAGAGAGAGAGAGAGAGAGAAAGAGAGAGAGAGAGAAAGTGCCAATTAATTTAATCAGTTGAGAGAGTTTATCCTGACTTCTTTATTCCACAGAAATCTAAATCCCCATCTCAATCTGAAATAGTGTAGTAAATAAATGTTGGGGAGGGACAGAGGATACACACTAAGCAATTAGGAAAAACTAATATTTTCTCTCTACTTACAAAGACTAAAGTAAGTGGATTCCATAAAAATCAGACTCTAAAGGTCATCTTTCTAAAATGGCAAATTGTGAAACATCTATAAAATTATTTGATTTAATCAATATGTTCATTCTATGAAAAGATGCTAAAAAATACAGGCACTGAGTACATGGAAGCACTGACAATTCAAAAGTCAGCCAGGCTTTTGAATATGTGATGGCACTCATTTGAGAGAGCTCCATGAAAAAATGTGAAATATACCAAGCAACCCCTAGAGAAACACATTCAGCAGTGATCCTTTATTTCCCAGACACCACAAAAGTTTATTCATTTCCACAAATATTGAACAAATTAACCATTAATACATTTATTAACTGCTTACTCTATATCACTGTGCTAAAATAAATATTATCCTTGACATATATAGATATAAATCTTATATATATATATATATATATATATATATATATATTTATATAAATGTGTATGTAAACACACACAGAAACATGAAAATATATAGTGTGTGTGTTTGTGTGTGTATGTGTGTGTGTGGAGAGAGAGAAAGTATGTATGTATATATACAGACACACATGTAGCGCCGGTTGAGAAAGAACATTCTGACTAATTAAAAGAATCTGAAAGTGCCTATGTACACAAAGGACATTAATATTTCAAGGATCCATTATCCATAAAAATTAGCAAATGATCTGAAATCCTTAGTTTATACAATTGTGTAAGATGCAGAAAGGCTAAGTGACTCTGTCTATTGTGTTGTATATCCTGTCTTATCTATACACATATGCCTGCTCATGTGTATGCACACACAGGAGACACTGTGTTATAGTGGACAAAGAGCTTTTTCTAAGAGAGGAGATCTCAGTCCAAGTTTGCCTCTGAACGATCCCAGCTCAGAGAACATGAACACATTACTTCAGTTCACTATAAAACTCTCTGAAGCTAAAAATTACAGAGAAGAAATTACTGGCACAGGTGGAGGTAGTTTCTGATCTAGAGTTCTCTGAACCAAATAAATAATAGATACAAATAAATATCTATTTTAATATGCAAAATAATACATAGATCAGTTGACATAATTATATATGTATAGATATTAAGATAGAGACATGTAAACAGATATATATGCATGTGTGTGCATGTATGTGTGTGAATAATCTGTGTGCAGGAAGAGAAGGAAGGGAATAATGTTTATATGGAACTTTTTATGCACCAGACACTATGCTAACCACTTTACAAATATTAATTCATTTGATTTGCATAACAACCCTTCAAGGCAGTTGCTGTTAACATCTTCATTTTGTGATTGAGTAAACTGAGGCTGACAAAGGTTAATTGACTTGGCCAGGGCAACACAACTACTAAGTGGTTTTGGCCACATATGAATTCAGATATTCCAGATGCTTGAGCCATCATGGTATCCACTGAGCCAGTTACATTTATTAAATATACATGTATGCCTATATGATGCACATACTTACACATTTATGCATAAACATAGACATGCAAGAATATTAGAATATGTTGTGCATATGTCCCTTGCATGTATAGCAAAGTTATGAATATGCATGTTTACATACACATAAACATACATTTATCTGTAATCTATATCCATGTAAATAAGAATATAGATGTTATAGAAATAGATATTGATAAAGATATCGTCATAGACAAAGTTTCAATCAATCTATTTTAATTTGGCAAAATGATAAATAAAGAAGAAAACAGTTCAGTGCTAGAAGAATATAGAGAGCCCCAAAGAAAATAGTATAAAAGGAGGTGTGGTCAGAAATTTAAATGTTTTAAAAATCCAGTGGAAGCATCTGCATGTAATCCTAGAGACAATATGAAACCACAGTGAATGAATGTTTAGCAAAGAAATTATATAATTATAGATGTGCTATAATGACTTCCCTTTGGCACTTGTATGGAGACTACTTTGGAAATGGTAGATACTATAGACCAAGAAAATAATTATGATGTTATTGTATTACTAGAGAGGAAATGGAGGCTTCAGATGATCTTTGTGAGTCTAAAAGAAGAACAGATGTGGGATATATTGTGGAAAAAGAACAGAGGTTTTATGACAATTTCATGAATATGAGAGGTGAGGGACAGTATTGAACAACACCTTTATGTTTGTGAATCAAATTACTCTGGCATCTAGAAGAACTGGCATAACCTCAGAGAAACAATGAAGTTTCAAAGTATTTATAGAGGGCTGGGATGGGAAAATACTAAAGGATCTGTTTTGTTTGTGTTGAGTCTGAGCTGAATGTCAGAAATACAATTGTTTATGCCTAATATACAGTTAGTTGTTGATGTCAGACTGAGGATTAGGATGTAGCATAAACTAGATGTAAGAATCTAAAAGTGATCTTCCTATTAGTGATAGCTAAACCCATGATATTTGAAAACAGAAGCTGGGTCAAAACTGATTCCTGCGCTCTAACTAAATAGAATATGGGACATATATGATGATTCAACAATGGAGATTGTAACGAGGAGTGTCAGGATTTTATCCAAAGATTTTTGATAGCTCTATATGCACTCAGTTCCTTTTCTAGGATAGCAAACTGTAATATAGAATCATATATTTTAAATCTAGAAAAATAACATGAGTATTATATAGTCAAACCTGGAATTTTAGAAAGGGATGAACTGAAACCCAGAGTAGATAAGAGGCATAAGATCCCTCAAGTTGTCAGTAGCCAACTAGTTTTTAATACACAGGTTTTCTGACACAGAATTTATTCCACTACCACAAATTGTTTTGATAATTAACAATTGCTTCCTTGCAGGCCTATATACATATGAAAGTTCTTATTAGCAGAGATCCAACTTCATATATATATATATAATGGGAGAGGGAGTGGAAGCTCTAACTACTAATGGAAATGGAAAATATGTTCTAAAAATGGTTTCTTTGTTCATATGCAGTTTTTCTATTTAACTACATGAATAATCATCTTCTCGGGAGGGGACTTTCCAATTGCACTTATATTTATATGTGCATTTTGTATGTGGAAGTCAGTGGGGAAGATAGTTGAGATGAGCTTTCTTTACACAAATTAATGCATAATCATTTAGAGGTCGGGCACAGTATAATGGAATCAGGAGATATTGGTTTAAATACTGGTAGTAGAGGCTTACTGTGTGATTCTTGTTAATAACAACACAATAAAAGCACCATCAATAATATCAGCAACAATCTCATCATCATCAACAGCAGCATTTAATATGTACCTTAAAGTTTGCAATGTACTTTACAAATATTATGTCATTTTATGCTCACAACAACACAGAGATACAATTATGAACCCCATTTTGCAGAATAGGTAACTGAAGGTTTAGTTTAACATTAGTTAAAAGTTAAAGTTAACTTTAAAGTTAAAGTTAACCACTGAGGTTGGTTGACTTGTCCAGGATAACACTTCTGGTAAATGTGTAAGGAAGAATTTGAAACAAGGACACTTTGAGGCCAGGTTCAACACTTAATCCATTGTATCTCCTAGTTTTCAATTTACTTTGCCCTTCTAAATCTCAAAGTCATCATGTAACTGTGTCTCAAGGTGGCACAATATATGAGTTCCAATGGGTAAGCTAAGAACATTTGAGTTTCAAACCTTGGACAATTGCAAGATTTTGTACTTAACTTCTCTTATTCTCAATTTCCTTATCTGTAAAGTGGGAATAAAAATAACCCCTGCTCCTGGAAAGATAAAATCAAAATGAAATGATAAATATAAAGTGCTTTGAGAGTTTTAAAGTGCTGAACAAATGTTGTCTATTTTTATAACTACCTGTCTTGCAGAGTTGCTGTAAGGAAATCTCACCCTGCTAAATATGAGTTCCTGTTGTAATTTGCTGTTAGTAGCTGCCTTCATAAACAAATTTCTACTATTTCATTGTGAAGATGATTCTGAGCTCTCAAAAAAAAAGTGTACCAGTAAAATTCAAACTCTGGCTAATTTTACTTAGTTGGAAAGATTTCATGTACTATCCCCAAAACAGATTATATCAACTGGTTTAGGACCAGTTTAGCTAAATGCAGAATGTCATCATCAGCAGGTTTGTACAAAATGAGAAATTATCAACCATGACAAAACAACAAAAAATAAAAAAAAATGCTCTTCAGTTCTGTGTGACACACAGTGTCCTCTAGTGATGGTGACAGAATGATAGAAACAGGGTGAGAAATTGAAGACTTAGAAAAATCAGTAATTTCCATTACCGCTGCTCATCATGGCCAAAATTTTTAGAAGTTTGAAATAAGATTGGAAACAAAATAACTAGGTGATAATATGATGTCTTACAGAACCTAGCTTGCAAATACTAGGTCAAATTACTGCAGATCATAGATAATTATCCATTTTTGGTATTTTTTGTTTGTTTTCTGAGCTGGACCTATGATTTTACTGATATAGCTAAGCTAACATCCAGCATGGAAACTCCCCCTAACCAATGCAAATCAGTACCTTAGACACCTGTCTGACTCACTGAGCTATCAAAGGATTCATCAGATTACAAAAAACCTTGGGTCACAAATGAAGTGAATAAGCATTTATTATGTACCTACTATATGCTAAATGCCATGCTAAATGCAGTACAAATATTATTCTCTTTGATCTTCACAAAAACTCTGATTGAAATTGAAGCAACAGTGTCTGAGGGCATATTTGACTCATATCTGATTCATGTTCAAGTACTTTATTCATTCTGCCACTTGACAGTTGATGAGGTAGGTACATGGGCTATTCAAGGAAGATTAGCACTTTTGTTTTGGGGACTTACCAAGTCCTTTTCAGAGCTGTTCATTAAATTTGATGATTACTTGTCATAAAAATGTCCTCATACACAGAGACCATGATATTCTAGTAAAACTGTCTTGACTGACAGGGTAAATCAGGTTGAACATAATGGATAGACCTCAAACCCATTGGTGAAATTGGGAGATGTGTATTCCCAAGTATGTGAAGACTTCCCCTTATGTAGAATGAGCAGATGAGAATAATTTGTTTTGATGGCCATAAAAGTAGCTGAAAAAGTCTCTGTGGACTGCATAAAGCTTGATCATATATTGAAGACACCAGGGTCATCCATTGCTTACTGTACTATCACCAGTTATCCTAACTTTTCCCACTTTTTCCAGTTTTTCCACTGGACTTTGAAGACTCTAGAATACAAAGTGAAGCTGACAACTTTGGTCAACTCTGCCTCATTTAAATTCAATAAATGTGCAAGTCAAGACCTCTCTGTAATATTAATTAGTCATCTTCAAAAATAAAGGATGAACAACCCATAGATGAATTTCATCCCATGGTACTAAAAAATCTTGTATATGTGTTTATTAAACTAGTCAGTAATATCTGAAAAATTGAAAGAACTCATGCAAGGCCACCAAGCTGGAAAGGATCATGTGTTATCCCAAAGAGAGGTGGAAAGAGGAATGTAGAAGAAAAGAATGAAGTTTGTAAAGCATATATAATAAGTTCTCAATAAAAGCTTCCCTTATTGTTCAGTGAACTTCACTTTGATTTTTTGCAAAATGATCAAATGCATAAATAGTCAACCTTTATAAAAAGAAGTGATGATAAGAAATAGGAATCATGACAGAGTAAACTTAATTTTCTTTTTTTTTTTTTAACTTTGTTAGTAGTCCACTAGGTCAGACTAATATTATTGATAATGTTAAATTAGATTTTATTAGAGTATTTTATAAAATTCCTTATTATAATCTTTTGGACAAGATAGGGAGATATAGGCTAACACTAGAATAATTAAATGAAGCTGGAATGTGCTGATTGGCTAAAAAAGGGAAGACTCCTTAATGGGATAATACTTGAACTTGAAAGTGTTTAATAGGGTTCTTTGAGAATCTATCTTTATTCTAACACAGTAGATTTATACAATGACTTGTATGAGGATAAAGATGTTATGATTATTCAATAGGAAAGTGAGAACAACATTCCTTGGGTACCACTCTTTTATGTGTTCTCATCCATAGTATGTGAATTAATGGAGTACAGAGATATATTTGTACTTGTATTCCAAAAGCTTAATTATTCTATGAGCAACAATTCATTAATTCCCATGGACCAGGCACTGAAGTAATTGCAAGTAAGGAATCCAAATAAAGTCATATATATGCTTACATGCTATTATACTAACACATACATAACCACATACTCCCAACACACATATACCAATAGAAGAGACAGCTTTCAAATGAGTAGATATAAACAAAATATATAGTAGATATATAGTAGGTGGTAGATAGATAATAGGTATAAATGAGAAAAATAGATAATGTAGATAGATAAAATTTATCTGTAACATATTTGTATATGTATGTATGTATGTCTAACTAAATGTCTGATAAATTGAAGTTACTCTCAGAGATAAGGAACATAAATTAAGATGAACTAGGTTCTTGAAAAAGGTGAGACATCTGAGATTTTAAGAAAACATGAGGTAGAGACTGGGCTTTGATTAAGAGGGGGAAGATAATTCTAAGGATTATGACAACCCATTAAAATGTTTGAGTTACATTGTTGTAAATAAGGAACATCTAGGATATTAATGTCATTAGATCATTAGTTCTCTCTGCATGTGGGAATGGGTATAAAGTGTAAGAAAACTGGAAAGGTGGAAAGAGGACAGATTATGGAAGGATTAAAAAAGATTTTGCATCCTTTAAAAAGTGTAAAATTTACAAGGATTTTATATTTGATTCTATGCTTGAGGAAAACAAATGCTTAATGTTTATAGTAATTTATCCATTTTTATGTTTTATTTGAATCCTAACTATAAAATGGAGAACCATATTTGAAACAAGGTGTTAACTCCGTGGAATTGATGAGATAATGTTTCTCTAATTCATATATATACTTAGTACTTAGTCTGGTGTTGTAATGATTCTCTAGTTTACACATATTCAGTATACTGTAATGATGTAATTGTAATAGGGTATTTAAATTGGGGACAAAGTCAGACTCAGAGGGAGACTGATTGGGACTGGAAGATTGTCAGACTGCTGGAGAAGACTGAGTCAGACTATGACAGACACAGACTGTGTGAGAGACAATAAAGACTGGGCTCTATTCTTGTTCATTCTCCTGCTGTCTATCCTGATGAGACCAAGTCTCTTTTGGAGAACCCCCAGAAAGCTAGCCCAGATTTTACAATTATACTTCTTAATTAAGAGGCTTATAGCAAGGAATCATATAATTACTATTGTTGTTGCTGTTTTCCAGTTTTCTTTCAGACTAAAATTCTGACAAATTACTAATTATTACATAATACTTGCAGTTAAAATAATCTAAATGATGTTGTATATTCTGTTCTTTTCTATACCCATGTTGTTACCTTGCTGAAGCAATTGTTCAACGTACTAAAATTGAAAATAAATTTTTTCTTCCATCTCAATTATCTAGGCATAACTTTGCTTAGGTATCACATTCGTTCTGTTTCTCTTATGTCTTCATAACATCCATATGTAAGCTATTCCATTAAAAGAAGCTTTCTAGAATTTTTGAAACTTTTCATGGAGGCCTAAGGCAACATTGCAAAAGAATATGAAGATATGGGAAAAACAAATATACTGAGGTGAGAGGAAACTGTCTGAGTCATGTAGTTTTCAAGATAATATATCCCATTACTAACTATTTTTTCATCATTTGACTCTGCAAAAAGCTTTATGGTCAGTAGTCATCTCTTTAAGAAAACACTCTACATAGCCAAAAATTAAGTTAAGCTGAGTGACCTATATTTAATAGATTTTTCTCTCTCCCTATTTAAGAAAATCAGGTCAATGTTTGCATTTCAACACCTATAACATCTTCTCCATATTTTTTTCAACAATACTGATAATACATATGGCTAAAACAAATAATCAATTATAAGCAAATTTTTTTCTCTTAATCTTACGAATTAAAACTCAACTGTCCATTTTACTAATTCCAAATGGGATATTAGAAATCATATAAATCTCTTGTTTAACTTCACCACCAGATTTGGAGCAATGATGGGGAGAAAAAGAAACAGAGACAGAGAGATAGAAAGTGGACAGAGAGGCAGAGAGGGACAAAGAGACAGAGACAGATTTAGAGACAAAAATAACGAGAAGGACACTAGAAAAACCCACACTATCAGAAATTTAAAAAAAAAATCAAGTATGTACAAGTTGGTGAGGGAGAAATCTGTTTTGGTTTTCCTTTTTTTTGAACATGCTTTTTCACAGCCATGTAGACTAATGGAGCTAGTACCCAATAAAAACAATAGTCTTAATAATTATATATTAACTAGTGTGGAGAAAGTAGGAAAGAGATACTGAATATAATAAGACCAAGGTTTTGAAAATGGCAATCAGAATAAAAGGTGGCAGTAGTGCTATAGATACAAATATGGGATAGGGTCTCAACCTGTGATTTCTTTGGTACAGGAAAAAATCTGGATTGGGAAATTTTGTCTTTCAGTGCAATTTGGCATTTTCTCTGTAACTCAGTATCATAGAGAAAAGCCTAGATTTATTGACTTTTCCAGGATCATAAGTGTCAAAAGTAACTTGAACCAAATTTTTAGATTTTAATTCAGCTTTCTCTCCAATGAAGTAAGATAAATGAACAGATAAAAGTGGAAAACAATAACTTGTATTTTGAATATTTGGCATTTGTGATGTCAGTGGGATCATGTGGTGAAGGTGGAGATATACCCTGATCAGCTGGAAATATGTATTAATTTCAGAACTACACCTTAATGTTACAAACTTATACTTTCAAAAGACCACCTTAGTGTCACTTGTTATGAATTGAAGTCTCTGCAGGGCCTCTAATACACTGAATATCCTTAGGCGTATCATGTAACTTTTCTGGACTTTTGTCTCTATTCATATAAAAAGTTTAACAGAGAAGATTCCATTTCAGCTACAGATTTAAATAGGTAACCTCTAAGATCCCTACTAACTCTGAGATTCTTTGAATGGACACAAAATAATGGTATTTAAGGCATCTTCCAGAGTTCAAATTTTATAATCATTATTTGAAGTCCAGAGAAGGTAATATAGCAAAAGTTTTTTTTTTAAATAGAGCAGGCATTTTTAAAGCAAGCAATACAATAAAAGGTATGAAAATAAAAACAGACAAATGTCAAATAATTCTACCCTTGCAGAGTCACATACTTTGATTCTGAATTGCTTTTTAACTCATTGATTCTGAACTAAAAACAAACAAACAAACAAACTAGTAAGTCAAGTTTGTATTTATGAATCAAATTAAAATATATCCTATTAACACATTTATTATAACCACTTGCCATTTATATGCCACTTTGTATATAGATGGAAATTTTTAATTTATTAAACACATCAACATTAAATCTTTGCAAAACATGATGTCAATAACTTTTTAGATTTTTAATGAATTTAGTAAAGATTGGGATATTTGTGAACTCACTCTAAATTACAGATTTAAATAATGTTAGAATTGGAAGAGACTCCATGGGTCATCAGTGTCGGTTCAATCTCTGTAACCTTATAAAGTGGAGGTAATGTTGAAAAACTGATTACTTCCAGCAATCTCTTTGTGTGTGTGTGTGTGTGTGTGTGTGTGTGTGTGTGTAATTGCAACTCCATCAATGTCTTATTTCCTTTGGAAAATTTCATCATCATTCCAAATCTCTTTATTTATTTCATGGTCCTGACAAATTTCTCTGAGCATTACACCTAAATTTCTCTTCAACAAGAAAAAATGAAATATCCTATTTTCAGGATATAGTGGGTTCCCTTTGCTCTCTCTCTCTCTCTCTCTCTCTCTCTCTCTCTCTCTCAGAACATTTATTTTAGGTGTACATAACCTTGTTTGATTGTTCATTTCCTTTCCTTTCCAAATTTATAACTGGGTGATACTGTTTCCCACAACAGAGAATAAATCCCTGCACAAAAGCCTCTATAAAACATAGTAATTCTCCTATCCTTCTCATTTAATTTATTTCTCACTAGGTTTTTCCTTTACTCCCTGACTCTTTTGTTTTCATTTATTATTTTCCTAGCCAAATCCTTGTTCATTGGTTCATTGGA
This sequence comes from Sarcophilus harrisii, assembly GCF_902635505.1. Classification (NCBI taxonomy): domain Eukaryota; kingdom Metazoa; phylum Chordata; class Mammalia; order Dasyuromorphia; family Dasyuridae; genus Sarcophilus; species Sarcophilus harrisii. The sequence continues at coordinate 64,173,607 of NC_045427.1, read as the reverse complement.
TCAGAGGTAATTTAATATATACCCTAAAGGAAGCTGGAGATCCTCTATAACTTCCTTAATAAGTAATGATCAGTTCTTTACTTAAATTCTATTAGGCAAGTCACTTAACTGTTTTCCTCTTTCTCTCATCTGTAAAATGAGCTGGAGAAGGCAGTGGCAAAGCACTTTGGTAATTTTTTTCCCCAAGAAAACTCTAAATGGAACACAAACAGTCAAAGAGAACTGAAAAAAAAATAAACAATAGCAAAATGATCCATGGCATTGTTGAACAGTTCTTTGTATTAAATTAGCCTAATTCTCTCTCTTTTAAATTGTTTTATTTTTTCTGCTTATGTGTGCATATTAACATTTTAAAATACTGATTTCTTTATATCCCACTGGGAGAGAAAAATCAGAACAAAAGGAAAAATTATGAGAGAAAAAAACAAAAAAAGAAGTGAACAGCATGTATTGATTTACATTCAATATTCATAGTTCTTTTTCTGAATGCAGATGGAGTTTTCTATCCAAATTTTATTGAAATTGCCTTGGATCACTGAAGTATTGAGAAGAGTCAAGCCTTTCATAGTTGGATAATCACATAAGCTTACTCTTACTGAGTACACTGTATTCTTGATTCTGTGTATTTTGCTCAGCATCAGTTTATGTAAATATTTCCAGATTTTTCTACAATCATCTTCTTCATCATTTTTTATAGAACAATAATTTCCCATTGCCTTAATATACCATAAGTTATTGCCATTTCCCAATTGATGGGCATCTATTTATTTCCCACTTTTTTGATGCCACAAAAAGAGTAACTACAAACATTTTTTTTTTATCTGTGAGTCTTTTTCCCTCCTTTATCATTTCTGTGGGATGCAGACCCAGTGGCACTGCTGGGTCAAAGGGTATGCACAGTTTGATAGCCCTTTGGACATAGTTCCAAATAACACTCCAGAATGGTTGAATCATTTCACAATTCCATTAACAATGCATTAGAGTCCCAGTATTCCCACATGTATCATTTTTTTTCATATAACGTTAAGCAACCTGAGAGTTGTGAAGTGGTACTTTAGAGTTATTTTAATCTGCATTTCTCTAATAGTGATTTAGAATAATGTTTATATGAATATAGATAATTTAATTTCATCATCTGAAAATTATTCATATCCTCTGACCATTGATCAGTTGAGGAATGACTTGTATTCTCATAAATTTCACACAGTTCTTTATATATTATAGAAATGAGAACTTTATCAGAAATAGTCTATAAATTTTATTTCCCCCAACTTAGTATTTCCCTTTTTATCATTCTATTGGTTTTGTTTGTGCAAAACCCTTTTAATTTAATGCAAAGTTGTCCATTTGGCATTTAATAATGTTGTCCAGTTCTTCTTTCATCATAAATTCCTCCTTTCTTCAAATATCTGATGGGCAAATTATCCCTTGCTCCCATAATTTGCTCAGGATTTCACCCTTTATGTCCAAGTCATGTACCCGTTTTGACCTCATTTTTGGTATGGGGTATGAAATATGACTACTCTCCATCATATTATGACTAATTTCCATCATATTATTATCCAGTTTCCCCAGGAATTTTTGTCAAATAGTGAGTTCTTACTCCAGAAGCTGGTGTTTGGGGGTTTATCAAAGACTAGATTACTATATCTTTTGATTATTGTGTTGTATACATCTATTCTGTTCCAGTAATTCATTACTCTATTTCTTAAGCAATTCCAAATGGTATTGATGATTGCTGCTTTATAAAATAGTTTTAAATCTGGTACTGCTAAGCCATCATCCTTTGTAATTTTTTTCCATTGATTCATTTGATATACTCAACCTTTTGCTCTTAGATGAACTTTGTTATTTTTTCCTAGTTCTATAAAATGATATTTTGGCCATTTGATTGGTATGGTAACCTAATTTTCTCTTGTTAATCTTGGAAGTATATGAACATAGCCTCTTCTATAAGTCAGCTTTATATATCTCTAATAAGAGAAGGTATCTAAAGAAATTTTAACCCTCAACCCCCTCTACTTAGTCATTCTTATTTCCCTTTACATTTCTTCTTTACATGAAGTCTGGTTAGACATTGGTTAAGGATATTGTACAAGAAATAGATACTCAACTTCTAAGCTGTAGCCAAGATGGCAGAGTAAAGCCAGAAAGCTGCTCCAGCACTCTCCCATTTTCTCTCTAAAATCACATGAAACCAAACCTATGAATAGAGTTTGATAGAATGAAATCACTCTCCAGCTATAAATAGATTGGAAAAATATAAGAAAGTTCGGTATCAGTGAATTGAAAAGGTTCAGCCCAGATAAGACAGTGTCTGGGAAAGGCAGTAAGATTGTCTTAATTGCAGTATTTCAGCTACTTAGATCTGTGTGTTTCTGACTCAGTGGAGGAGCATGCCAGGGGGGAGTTTCCAATCTCAGCACAAAAGAGAAATTATGGGAAACCAGATTATTTCATGGAAAGAACAGGCAAAACTACCTCCTGCATAAACAAGGGTCCAGTGTGCTCAAAGCCAAGACTCAGAGGTGCACAGAAAGCTTGAAAAGGCATCCCCTTTAGTCCAGGAGCAATGCTCGACCATTAAAGTTAAAAAAAGGAAATATCCAAAGAAAAGAAAATGAGGAGTAAAGAATAGAAAAGAAAATACTATGGTGACTGACAGGGAAGACCAAAACACCAACTTAGCTGAGGAAAAAATATCCATAGAGGAAATCACAAAGAGTGATATGAATTGGTCTTCTTGTAAGTGCTCATTAAAGACTTTAAAAGGCAAATAAGAGAGTTAGAAGAAAATATGAGAAAAGAAATGAGAGGTATACAAGAGAATGTCAACAGCTTGGAAAAGGAAGGCAGCTCCATAAGTGTTGGAATACATGGGAGAGCTATTGAAATATAAGGGAGCTACCTGACATTGGTTGCTGGAGATCCAACCTAGAATGGATCTCCTCTTGTGAGAGAATGATGCAAGGAGACTGAGAGACAGCTGGTGTTCTTTGACCTCTCTGACTGAGAAGTCATTGCATTGTCTGACTTCTCTCCTCTTCCCTCTGACTCCAATTTATTTCATTCCCAGTCTGCAACATCTGTGTCGGCAAAGGCTACCCTGCAACTCCTTCGGATGTTATGATCCACAGCTCTCAGAGGTGTGGTGGTGGAGCTCTTGGGGAATTGACCTGTCTCTTAACACATAAGAAATACAATTGGCTAAATACAGAAAGAAAAAAAAATTACTAAAGAAAACAACTTCAAAAGCAGAATTAACCAATTGTAAAATAAGAAACAAAAGCTGAGTGAAGAAAATCACAAATTAAAAACTAGAATGGGGTAAATGAAAGTAAGGATTCTATGAGACACCCAGAGTCAGTCAAACACACTAAAAGGACTGCAAAAGAGAAGAAAATGTGAACTACCTCATTAGAAAAAAAATTTGATCTGGAAAAAATATCAACAAGAGACAAGTTAAAAATTATTGTTCTATCTGAAGGTCATAACCAAAACATGAGTCTGGATGGCATTTTTCAAAAGATTATCAAGGAAAACTTTCCTGACCTACTAGAAATAGAGGGGGAAATACTCATTGAGAGAATCCATCAATCATTTTTAGAAAGAGATCCCACAAAGAAAATGCCAAGGAACTTTGTTACAAAACTCCAGAAATATAATCTCAACAATCAAGGAAAAATAGGGCAGGTTATCAGACAAAAACAATTTAAATATTAAGGAGCAACTGTCAGGATTAACCAGAATCTGGTATCTTGTACAAAAAGGATAGAAGGGTCTGTGATACCATATTCTGGAAGGCAAAAGACCTGTGGTTATAACTAAGAAATAACTATCCAGCTAGATCCAGCATCATCTTTCAGATGGCCTACCTTACCCAAAATGACTATTCAGAGATCACTCAGTAGAAAGCAGAAAGGTTGTTTATTAAAACCTCCGGAGGATGAGCTGTTCTATCACTAGATAAGGGAAAGAGAAAACTCGTGGTAAGAGGGCTAAAGAAGTAGTAAAGATTCACAGCTTTTATACAAGAGATTACTTCGCAAGTAAGAGGGGAGGGGAAGGCATCTAATTGGTTGTTGCTATCCAGAGAGATTAGAATGGAAGGTTTCTGTTTCCCCAGAATCACATGATTTTTAGGAAACAGAAAATCAGGCCTTCAGGCTTTTAAATAATTAAATAAACAGTGGTCAAGCTAATAGACTAAATATCGATAAATGTCAAATACTGATAAATGTCATCAGCTCAGGTTAAGTAAATATGTTTATAGATGGCCAAGGTTCAAGTAAATATGGGCCTGCACATATTATACAGGTCATAGGGGAAACATAAATAATGAAAATAAAATACAGCAAAATAATTCATACATTCCTGTTAGTTCTTCTCCTTATCTCTCTATTCCACACAAGATGATGAAGCTTCAATTAAGAGATTTTTCAATCATTTTTATTGAAAAAACCAGACCTAAACAAAACATTTAATTGTACTCATACTACAACATAGTACTAGAGAAGCATAGAAAGGTAAATAAGGGAAAATGTATAATTATTTAAAGGTTAAATTGTTTACCTCCCTAGATGTGAAAAAAAAATCTGTAACTCTTGAAAACTATATTTGTCACTGGGGTAGACAGAGGGAGCCAGCACATAGACTGACAGATGCAGTTGTGAATGGACTCTGATGTGAATATATCAAGGAAAATGACATTAAGGAATGGACAAAGGTCTACTTAAAAAAGAAGAAAGGGGAGGGTTAATTGAATAACTAGTTTATATAAAAAAGGGCAAAAGACCTATGAAAATCCAGGGAAAGGAGGTAGGGAGATGAGCATTGTCTGAAGCTTGATTTCATTAGTTTTGGTTCTAAGAGGGAATAATTTAATCATTCAATTGGGTATAGAAATTTAATCAACCCTATAAATAAGTAAAAGTAGAAAGAGGAAAGAAAAGGGAGGGGCAGAATAGAAGGCAGGGCAGAAACACTGGGAAAAAAGGAAGGAAAGGGGAGAGGAGTGATGTGAGATAAGGTAGTGGAAGGGGTGAAAAAAACATGAGTATGGACAGGGTGGAAAGAGAGAACATAAGTATATATAGGGAAATAAATAGGATGGAAGGAAATATTGAGCTGTTAATCTTAACTGGGAATATGAATGGGATGAACTCTTCCATAAAATGGAAGCTAATAGAAGAATGGATTAAAAAGCAGAATCCATTAATAAGTTTACAAGAAAAGTATTTAAAAAGAGATACATACAGAAGTAAAGGTAAAAGGCTGGAGCAGAATGTATTATGTTTCAAATGAAGCAAAACAAAAACAGGGATAGCAATTCTGATCTCAGATAAAGCAAAAGTAAAAATAAATCTAATTTTAAATGATAAGGAAATTATATCTTGATAAAGGGTTTTAAAAACAATGAAGTAGCAACAATACTAATTGTATATGAACCAAGTGGTAGACCATACAAGATTCTAGAGAAGACAATAAAACAGTTATTGTATGAAATAAATGGCAACACTATATTAGTGGGGGACCTCTACTTCCTTTCTGAGAATAAGAAAAATCTAATCACAAAGCAAACAAGAAAGCAACTACAGAAGTAAATAGTATCCTAGAAAACCTAGCTATGATAGAACTCTGAAGAAAATTGAATATGGATAGAAAGGAATACACCTTTTTCTCAACAATACTTGGCACCTAAACAAAAATTGATTATGTATTAGGCCATAAAACCTCATGATTAAATGCAGAAAAGCAGACATAATAAATGCTTCCTTTTCAGATAAGGAATCAATAAAAATTATAATCAATAAAGGTCAAAGGAAATATAGATTAAGGGCCAATTGAAAATTAAATAATATTATTCTAAAGAATGAGTGGGTTAAACAAGAAATCATTGAAGGAATCCATAATTTCATTCAAGAGAATGACAGTAATGAAACAAAACACCAAACCTATGGGACAAAGCCAAAGAAGTTCTTAGGGAAATTTTTCTATGTCTAAATAGTTACATGAATAAATAGAGAAAAAGTAGATCAATAAATTAGCATGCACCTAAAAAAAGATAGAAAACCCTTAATTAAATACCAAATTAAAAATTCTGAAAATCTGGAAGAGATTAATACAAATGAACATGAGAAAACTATTGAATTAATGAAACTGAGTTTGTTTGATTAATAAAATAACAAAATAGATAAACCTTTGTTTAATTTGATTGGAAAAATGAAAGAAAAAAATTACCAGCATCAAAAATGAATAGAGTTAAACTTATCACCAGTGACAAAGAAAGTAAAGCTATAATAAGGAACTATATTGCACAATTGTATGGCAGCAAATCTGACAATTTAACACAAATGGATGAATATTTACAAATACATAAATTGGCCAGATTAACAAAAGAGTAAATAAATGTCTTAAATAGTTCCACTTTAGAAAAAAGAAATTGAACAAGGCATTAAGTAACTCCCTAAGGGAAAGAAAAATTGCTTGAGCCAAATGAATTCACAAGTGAATTCTATAAATATTTAAAGAATAGTTATTTCCAATAACATGTAAACTATTTGGAAAAAATAGATAAAGAGGGAGTCCTAGCAAATTTCTTCTATGACACAAATATGGTACTAATAACTAAACCAGGAACAGTCAAAACCAAGAAGGAACAATATAGTGCAATCTCTCTTAGTAATATTGATGCAAAAGTTTTAAATAAAATATTATGAAAGAGATTACATCAATTTATCAGCAGAATATGACCAAATAGGATTTATACAAGAAATGCAGGGCTAGTTCAATATCAGGAAAATGATTATCATAATCAACTCTATCAATAACAAAACCAACAGAAACCATATGATAATCTCAATAGACACAGAAAAAAGATTTTGACAAAATCCAGCACCCATTCCTGTTTAAAAAAAAAAAAAGAGAGAGCATAAGGTTAAGAAGAGATTTCCTTAAAATCATAAGTAGCACCTATCAAAAACCAACATCAAGTATTATTTGTAATGGAGAGAAGCTGGAAACAAGGATGTCCATTATCACCACTATTATTCAACATTTTACTAGAAATGTTAGGTTTAGCAACGATAAAAGAAAAAAAATTCAAGAAATGAAAATCAGCAAGGAGGGAATAAAACTATTACTCTTTGAAAATGATATGATGTTATACTTAGAAAATAGTAAAAAATGATGCAGAAACCTACTAGAAATAATTAACAATTTTAACAAAATTGCAAAATTGTATATCATGAAAAATAAATGCACACAAATCATCAAAATTTCTATCTATTATTGACATAGTCAAGCAGCAAGAAATAAAAAGAGAAATTCTATTTAAATGAACTATAGAAAAACAAAATATTTGGGTGTCTATCTAGCAAGATAAACCCAGGAACTTTATGAATGCAATTTCAAAACACTTCTCACAAAATAGATCTACACAATTGCAAAAAATATCAATTGCTCATGGGTAGACTGAACTAATATAATAAAAAAAAAACAATTCTGCATAAATTGGTATTCTTTTTCAGTGCTATACCAATGAAATTGCTAAAAAATATTTTATAGAACTAGAAAAAATAACAAAATTCATCTGGAATAAAAATATGGTCAAGAATATCAAGGGAATAAATGAAAAAAAGGATGGTGCCTTAGCAGTACCAGAGCTAAGACTCTATTAGAAAGCAGCAATCAAAATTATTTGTTGTTGACTGAGAAATAGAAAGGAGGATCAGTGGAATAAGCTAGATGCACAAGATAGAACAATCAATGACTATAGGAATCTAGTACTTGATAAACCTCCAACTCTGTCTTTTGTGATAAGAACTCACTTTTGTTATAAAACTCGCTGAGAAAACTGGAAAATATATAAGGAACTCAGCATAGATTTATATCTCACACTACATACCAAAATAAGGTCAAAATGTATACATGATTTGGGTACAAAGGATGATACCATAAACAAATTAGGAGAGCAAGGGATAATTTACCTATCAGATCTTTGGAGAAGGGAAGAATTTGTGATCAAACAAGTACTAGAGAACATTATAAAAAGAGAAATGGACAACTTCATTTACATTAAATTATAAAGGTTTTTCACAAGCAATACCAACAGAAACAAGATTAAAAGATATACAAAACAGGGAAAAATTTTGCAGTCACTGTTTCTATTAAAGATCTCATTTCTAAAATATATAAAGAACTATGTCAAATTTATAAGGTACAAGTCATTTCATAATTAATAAATGGTCAAAGAATATGAACAGGTAATTTTCAGACTGAAAATAAAGCTATCTATTGTCTATGAAAAAATGCTCTATATTACTATTGATCAGATAAATGCAAATTAAAACAACTTTGAGGTACTACCTCACACCTCTCAAATTGGCTAAGATTATAGGAAAAGGTAATGATAAGTGCTGGAGTAGATGTGGGAAAATTAAGACACTAATGCATTGTTGGTGGAGTTGTGAAGTTATCCATCCATTCTAGAGAGCAATTTAAAACTATGTCCAAAGGATTATCAAAATATGCATATCCTTTGACCCAGCAGTGCCACTACTGATATTATATTCCAAGAAAATCATAAAGGAAGGAAAAGGACAAACAAGTACAAAAATGTTTGTAGCAGATTTTTTTGTGGTAGCAAAGAATTAGAAAATGAGTAGTTGCCCATCGATTGTGCCAAGACTGAATAATCTTAGTATAGAAAGGAAATAGAACATTATCATTTTATAGAAAATGATAAACAAGACAATTTTAGAAAAGCCTGGGAAGATTTACATAAACTAATACAGAGTGAAACAAACAGAACCAAGAATACATTGTACGCAATAACAGCAAGTATGTGAAATGATCAACTATGACGGACTTGTTTCTTCTCAGTGGTTTAATGATCCAAGGCAATCCCAATAGACATTGGATAGAAAATGCTATCTGCATACTAAAATGAATTGTGGAGATTGAATGCAAATCAACACATTATGTTTACTTCTTTTTTTATTTCTTTTCTCTCCAATTTTTTTTCCTTTTCTTCTCATTTTCTATCCCAATATGATTCATAAAGTAATATGAATTAAAATAAATTAAAATGAAGCATACTCTCATATATAAATTGGAGTGTTTGATCTCAGATATCCCTTCTAAGCACATAAACCTTTATAGAGCGTTTTTCTTTTTATTTAGATAGAAGCTGGACAAGGTAATTTTGAAGGAAGCATTAAAAACTAGAGTATCTTGTACTTTTAGTTTTTTTTTTTATTTCATGAATATAAGTTATTTCTAAGTCATAATAGAATGTATTTGGTACTTGCAGTTTGAGCATTCTTCTGTTTACTAGCAAAGATAACATATGAATCTAGACTATAGCTGATCAAGTTGTAATGCATTTCTGTTTAATGGATTCTGATTTAAATTTATTGCTGAAGGCAGAAACAACCTTGTGTGACTAATAGCCAGACTTACTTCAGATTTTCTTGGAAGTCTTCATCTTCATTATGGAAAGTAATGGATTCCTGTAAAAAGCCTGAATTTGAGAGGCCTGTGGCCAAGAGGAAGGGATTATTTCCCTTTTGTTCTTCAGTGGAACAAAACAATGCCTGCTCTAATAGCATTTGTAAGGAATTTAGCAAATACTTACCAAATGGCAGAGCATTTTGGAGGAATACAAGAGGGGAGAAGAAAAATAGTCTTTATATTCCATCCGATGATTTGCAAATGGTTTTATGTCTTTCCTCCTGACTTAGTGTGATTTTGTGCAAAGACCATTAGGTAATGATACAGAGGATTTTTGTTATAATCTAGACTCTAGCACTTACTTGGTGTGTGATCATGGCCATTTACTTCAATTTTTTAAAATTCCTTACTCTATTAAAAATATAATTGAAGTAATCTTTGCTCTAAATGAAAATTCTTTATTTAACTTTTCAATTCAATCCAATAAATACTTATTGTTTGCTATGTACCAAATACTGTAATAAGCTCTGAGGATACCAAAAAAAAAGAAAAGAAAAAGAAAAAAAAAAGAAGCAAAAGACAATCTTTGTCCATAAGGAGCTTACAATCTCATGCTTTTAATATCTCCCCAGATAACTTTTTCCAACTATTTCCATTATTTCATGTGTGCTATAAAAATATTTTCCAGACTATCCACAACTGTTAATTCCTGCCCACATCCTTTTCCAAATTTACGTCATATTTGTTCTGTATACATTTTTATATACTTATTTTATTACTGCTGTTCTCCTGATAGGATGTAAGTGTCCAGATGAGGCTCTTTCAAAGCTTTCTTTTCTTTTTATCTTTAGCATTTAGCAGAGTACTTGGAGCAAAGTAGACACATAAAAGTACCTGATGATTAATTTACTGAATTGCAATTTTAGATATTGTTAAAAATAATAATCTTAAGTTAGCCATATAATCTTAAAGTCTATTTATTTAAATTTGAACATTAGACAGAAATACATTATCTACTACGTTCTCTGGTGTAACATGCCTGTCCTATATTCATAAAGTAGAAGCATAATATAATAGAATGTGGTAGGTCCCCAGTTTTCTACTCTGTTTTCACTGGTTCTTATGGTCCCTCACCACAATTTCCTTGCTACATCTCCAACTAAGCATTCCAGTTCTTTAGACTATTACAGTACTATCCCTTGTGACTTGGAAGTCTAATAAGTGGGATCCTCAAACCCTCTCCTCCTGCAGCATAATTCTCATTTTTCTCATAGTAGTAGTTGAAATTTTTCTTTAAATCAGAGATCTATTATCTTATTTATTTATTTATTTTTATTTCCAGAGCAGTCTGGACAGTCTATACACAACTAGAAATTAGAATTTAACTTATTATCTATCAAATTAAAATTGGGATTAACACAGAAGAACAAATTCTCATAGCTTCCTTTAAGCTATTAAAATGCCTGAGCCATTCCTTGCTCAAACCACCTTTTTCTGCAGAGAGAGAGAGAGTGAAAGACCAAGAAAAGGTGTATCTGGGGGAAAAAACAGAGGGACAAAAGGAAAAAAAAACAGAGAGAAAAAAACAGAGACAGACAAAGAGAAAAACAGACAGACAGAGAGAAAAACCTAGTATGTATGTGTGAGTTTGCACATATGCCTATAACTACTTAATAAATACACTAAATGTATATTTATAATTTATACATTATAATTTATACATTTGTGTATGTGAATATAGATAGATAAACAGATAAATAGGTAGATAGATAGATGATAGATAATGAATGAATAAATGGATGGACAGGTGGATTGATGAATTGATGGATGGATGGATAGATAAAAAGATTAGATAAATAGATAGATGATAGATATATAGGTAGATGATAGATGATAGAGAGAAATGTAAGAGATAAATGATCGATATATTAATAGATAGCCAGACACATGCAGACAGATAGATAAATAGATAGGTAGATTAGATAGATAAATAGATAGATGGATAGATGAATAGATATAAAGCTGAAAAATATTTCAAAAAACACTTACCCCCAACTTCTAGTTTTATGTAAAGAAGCCTTTGAGATTTAGGAGAGTTAAACGAATTACCCATGGTCACATAGGCAAGGAGAGAGGCAGTATTTGAATGCAGATAACAGGATTAACAGGTTGGGATTTAAAAGTGACTTTAGATGCCCATCTAATTTGACTCTAACCAAGATCAAATTCATTTTTCTTTCAAATTAGGTGAAAATGTAGATGGAAGCAGAGAGAAATGATCCCTTGAGATTCCTTCCAACTATTAATTATATGATTTTTTGATTCTTAGATCCTCATAGTTCCTTGTCAGACAAGTCTCTGCTGAATTTTAGATATTTTGAAAATATCTGCAGGCTAAAACCAATTGTAACTTGATGATCTAAGAAACAGGAATTTATACTCCTCCAGAAGGCCTTGAAAAATCCAGCAAGAATAAGTCTTCTACATGTTCTACTTATAGAAAATATCTACTATGCATACTCTCCCGCATACAACAGAGAAGAAAAGAAGATCTACAAGGAAACACAGGAAAAGATGGGCAGTTATAAATATAATGTCTTCCATTATTACATATGCTTTCTTCAAGTGGAAATTTATTGTTACATATTTTGGATCCTTCATTTTGTTGTGCTGTGAATGATATATATATATATATATATATATATATATATATATATTTCTTTTTTGTTTTCTTTTCCATATTTACATTTTAAATAAATACATTAAATAACTTTTTAATAAAAACTTTAAACCAATGTTATGGGTTGTGTTAAAGTCTTTTGTTGTTTTTTTTTTTTTGACTATGGATATTTTGTACAGTAAATATAATATTCAAAAAGAATTAAAAGACTTTTATATTCATTGATCCAAGAAAAAGAAAAAAAAAGTTAATTTTTTTGAATTTCTACTAGTAGTTTTAATTTGTAATTGATTTTTCAGCTATGTTTGACTCTTTGTGACCCTATTTGGAGTTTTCTTGGCAGATGCTGTAATGTTTTGTCATTTCCTTCTTCATCAGATTTTACAGAAACTGAAGCAAACAGATTAACTGACTTGCATAGGTTTACAAAGATAAAAAGTGTCAGAGACCAGATTTGAATTTAGGAATGTAAGTCTCCCTGACTTTGAGAGTGGTATTCTATATACTTCACCATCTAGCTGCCCCACTAAGCTCAGTACTTTTATTAATATCTCAATATAAATATGACATTACACACAAAAAGTAAAGTTTTGTTTTGATTGCATTGCTTTGATTAAATAGCATAAAAGACTGGATCTTTAGAAAATTACTTTATACACCAGGAGGAGACCTTTAAACGCATTGAATGTTATAACACAGGGAAAAGAATGTCAAATCTTGAAAAGACGTTGGAGCACAGAATGTTTGAACATAGACTTTCAGTGTGAGAAGAGAGTCTTAGAATATAAAACAAGAGAACAAAGCATATGAGTTTTAAGAAGGTCTTATAACAGAGAATATTTTAACATAATATGTCAGCATTAGCAGGGAACTTTGGAGATTTTCTATTCAAACACATTCGTTTTACGTTTGTAATTTTCTTTAAAAGCAAAACTTGAGGTTCAGAAAGGGAAATATACATGGTCAACCTCACACAGTAAGTGGAAGATGCAAGATAACAATTCTTTTAGGCTCAATGTTATTTGTGCTAAACCAATTTATCCACCAGTTACAAGAGATCATGTCATGTTTTGAACAGAAGTGAAAACTAAAGAATTTCTAGTTCATTTTACAAATGGAGAAATAAAGGTATTGATGTATTAGGTGATTTTTCAAAGCTCACCCAGTCTCTCCAAGATTCCCCTCCTACATCATACTATTTTACTTAGCTTTTTAAAATTCTGCTGTAGATGCTGCAGAAAATTCTTACAATTAAAGATGAACTTTTTAATACCTAAAACTCAGGAAATAAAACCCTATCTGGAAAAAAAAGATAACTGTCTAAAATGAATGAATCAGAAATATAACGTTCTCTGTTATTCCAGGCCATTTTATCTTATTTATTATCAAAACTGAGGGTAAATCTCTATGCAGTGAATTTTTCAAAACTAATATCTTATCTTTGCTATTCTATTTCAACAAATCTTTAAACATTCCTAACACTTTATATTTATATTACTTATCTTTACAATTTTCTCTGTTTCCATCTTCCTCTGAATTGCCAACATCCAATATTATTTGTAGATATAAAAGCTTCAGGTTATTTTTTTTTGCCTTCTAAATATTTAAGATGCAGCCTATGCCTTTTGTAATCTGAACCCCCCAATTAAGAAGTTGAAGGACAAAGAAAGCCAATGAAGCCTACATTTTGGCTAATATTTTTCCCCATGTAACCTCTGAAGTTTCTTTTTGCTTATTCTCAGCAACATAATATGGAGTATCAAATTGTCTTTTAAGAGATAAAACTATATTAAAAATCAAGATGGACAATATTAGACAATGAATGATTGCTTTTTTAGAAATTGTATTTAAACTTTGTGGCTTCAAAAATTGTCTGGAGATTGAATTTTCTTCATTTTAAATAATGAGTCTATTTTTAAAAAATGTGTTCCTTCATCTTTCAAACAGGATTCTTTTATTTCCATATTTAGTTATTACAAAAGAATAGGAGTTTCTTTGCCTCATTCAAATTGAAATCTACAACATCTACTTTGCATAGTTAGATATTGTAATTCCTGGGGAATCTTCCTGTGGAAAAATAGGTGTTCTGAATGCTTGATCAATATTCAATTATTTTATTAGGATATTTTCCCCTTCTCCTGGAATATCCTTTTCCACAACTCCATGTATTACATGTTTATGATTCAGTAAGAACAAAAAAAAAAAGTAGGCAGGCAGGCTAGAAGGAAAGAAGGAAAAAAGATAAGAATGGATGGGTGGAAGAAAGAAAGGAAGGAAGAAAGGAAGGAAGGAAGGAAGGACGGAAGGAAGGAAAGAAGGAAACAACAAATAAAAATTATAAAATATCTACTAGTTGCTGGGAACAATGCTAAATGCTTTTATAAATATAATTTGATCTTTGCAACATATCTGTGAAGTCATTCTTATTTTAAATTTGTGAAAACTGAAACAGTCAGAAGTTAAGTAACTTTTTCTCAGTCTTAGCTGGTAAATGTTTGAGGAAGTATTTGAAGTCAAGTATTCTTGACTCCGGGTTTAGTACCAGACATTCATTCTGCCACTAGCTGCCAATTAAATTCATAATTATCCTTTGTCTGAGTAATCAGGATAAATTATATTAAACTGAGTTTAATGTTATAGTTCCAGCCCTTAAGTAGCTTTTATTCTGTTGTTGAAAGGAGTTATAAGTACCATGATAAATGTTATATAAGGTGCAGAGACTTAAGAAATGGACTTTAGCATTATTTGAGGATAAAGAGATTATTTTTAATTCAATTCAATTAATTTCTCTTCATCAAATGTTAATTAGGAGTATTCTAATGGAGATATTAATTTTATATATCTTAAGTGACTTTCTTTGGAGCATATAGTTTAGTAATAAGTTAAGATTGAAATAGAAATAAATGTGATCCATAGTATTATCTGATATAACACAAGAAAGAAGTGAAACAGTATCTTGAAATTTAGATTAAATAGCATATAAAGACTCTAAATACCTTTAATATTCTTAGCCTCTGCATTTATATAGTGAATCTCATTGGAAATTATTTTTCTCCTAAATTACCAATGTATTCCACTGATTCATTATTATCTATATTAGGTTGTAGCATATTGTTTTGATACTTACCTATTTGTAATAGAGTTTGTAATATAATCTAGTACTGCTAGGCTGCTTTCCTTAACATGTGTTTTCATTGATTCCCTTGATATTCTTGACATTTTTCTTCTTCCAGATAAATTCGATAACTATTTCCCACAGTATTATAAAATAATTCTTCTGTAGCTTGATTAATGTGAAACCAAATAAGTAAATTAATTTAGGTAGAATTGTCATTTTTATTTCAAGGGCTGAATCTACTCTTGACCAATATTTCTCCAATTGTTTAGATTTATCTTTATTTGTGGAGAATATGTTTGTATTCATATGATCCCTGTAATGGTAAGACTGTGCTTTATTAATTTCCTTTGCATCTTTAACAGGGGTTTCCACAGAGTGACTATAAAGCATACTAAATTACTTGTCTCATGCATTTCTTCATCAGAGAATCAGGGCAAGTTATACAAACCAGCATCAGTATATCTGTGACAAAAGGCACACAGCAGAGAAAGGGGCTATTCTTAATTTTCTGATTTCATCCATTTGTGGAACTCCCAGTATGGACATTCCCTCCATTTATTTTGATATAAATAATGAATCTAGGGTCACTGATATCTAAACATGAATCACTCATACAATGCTCCCAATAGATGACTAATCACCCTTAAATTAAAAGCATTTATTTTTAATAGGAAACCAAGTTTCTATGCATTCTATTTTAGAACAACATTTATCAGGAAGATATTTTCCTTTGGAAAACTAATCTTCATTCTTTTTTTTTTTTCTAATTAGAAATTTTTAATTTGGGTTCTGTAAACTTGCTTTATTCCTGATTTCAGGACACAACAACAACAACGACAACAACAACAAAGGTAGCCAATCAATCATGAAAATGAAGAATTAAAGCAGAATGGGTATATAGGTGATTAAATCTGACATGAGTTTAGAGTAATGTCCAGTAAAATTAGAAACACTAAGAGTCATCTAGTTTTGGAGGAACATTAACATGAGGGCAGTGATTTTTATACTTTATTTTGAGGGAAATGAGTTGGCAACAAACTGTGTTTTGTTTGTTTGTTATTATTATTATTGTTTTAGTAATTGTTTTGTTTTTTTTGTTGTTTTTTTACAGCATGGCATTATTATGTCTAGGAATTGTTTCTTCTTCAAGAAGACCATGACATCATGGAAGGGTTGCCAGGACATGCAAATATAAATAAGATATAAGTAAGAGAGGACTGTGTGAGGTCACCTACTTCACTTTTCCTGCCAAAGCCATGTGGGTTTAGTGGTGAGATAGCTGAACAACTGGAGATGGCCCTGGATGCAGTGGAAGACCTTGGTCTTTTTGAGCTAAGGTTTTTAACAGATGTCAGTTTGACATATTCATTCAGTGACTAAGACTAGGTAGCATTGAATCAAAGATGGTCTATTTCACCAAGTCCAAAAAAAAAATCAATCAACCAATCTGGGAAGGAAAGATCCTCAGGGTTTCTGTACAAAACAATAATGATTGTTATTTACATTTACTCTGAGTCAATTAGCACCCAAACAATGACCAATGAAGCCTTGGTCTGAGACCTATTGTTGGCCAATCAATCAGAGAGAGAGAGAGAGAGAGAGAGAGAAAGAGAAAGACAGACAGACAGACAGACAGAGACAGACAAAGACAGATAGCGACAGAGATAGAGAGAGAGTGTGATTTGAGTTTGAGGTATGGTCTTAAGAAAGAAATATAGAAAGTGAACCCTAACTTGGGAGGATTTAATGACAAAAAAAAAAAGCATCCACAGGTAAGGGTATGATACCTTATTTGGACAGAGGGAAGAAGGAGGAAAGGAGAAGGAAAGAAAGAGGGAAAAGAAGGGAAGGAAGGAAGGAAGGAGGGGAGCAAGGAAAGAAGGGAGGGAGGGAGAAAAGGAGAGAAGGAAGGAAGAAAGACCAAAGAAAAGTGGAGGGAAGGAAAAGAGAAGGAAAGAAAGTTTCTCAAGATATAGCAAGGCAATTATTCAATGAAGTGAACAGGGCTTCTGTACAAGGTAATAGCAGTTAGAATAAAAAGAAAAAAAATCATAGACCATTTAGAGATAGAATTGATAGAATTTGACTTTTTAAAAATGAAAACATAAACATGGGGATTAAATTGATTTTGGTATTCAAAAATAAAATTGAAATACTTTATAGTATTCTTAGAGAGGGAGGGGTTTGGAGGTAAAGGATAAAACTTAGAAATCAAAATCTTATAAAAAGTAAATGTTAAAAACTAAATTTTATTCACAGACACACACACATATATATATATATATAATTTAGTTTTTTAAAGATTACTTTAATAAGATTTTGATTAAATACATACAGATGTGTGTATATATATATATATATATATATGCATATGCATATGGTAGATATTTCTATGGATTTTCACAGTATATCTAACCCCATATAATCACAAAGACAACTTAATGGAAAAATGGCGGCTCTATTTCCCCCTATTCTTTTTAGAGATTCAAGCAAAGATAGCTTTTCTTTTCTTCATTAAAAAAAAAAATCACTGACACCATTTTCAAATATAACAGGCAATTATACTTTGAATTAAATACTGAAACTAAGTGACAGAAGAAAGAATTTGGATTCATTATAAATTGATTTACTCTGATCAGGGCTTAGTTAAGTGGTGCATACTGAAAAGGACTATTCATTTTAGTAGAACTTCTGGCCATATGAACATCATCCCCAGATAATGACAATTCACATTAAGAATCTGAAATTTTTATCAATTTATACAATACATTCTTTTTTAGAGAAAGGTTGCTAAAATGCAAAAGAAGTAAAATTGGAATGTTTCCATCCTTAATCTTCCAAAATTTTCAGTCCAAGGTTACCTTCAAAAAAAGTTGATTATGATGGTAATGAAAATAAGATACCGATATTAATATCATTTTCATAATTAAGGTTGGCAAATCACTTTACATACATTATTTAATTTTGTCCTAATATCAACATTGTGAAGTAGATGCTGTTATTTCCCTGATTTTATAGATAAGGAAACTAAGACTAAGAGATGTTAAGTTACTTGTTTTGGATAATACAATTAGTGTATGAGGCAGGATCCAAACACAAGTGTTCCTGGCTCAAAATCCAACACTCTCTGCACTATACAAAATAAGTTCATTGAAGCAATTTAGAAAGATTTTTTACCTTCCCTAAGGTGTCAAGAAGGGTGAGGTCAATATTGATAGAAAAAGCACCCCAACTAATGATATTCTTGAACTGACAAAATAAATATCTTTTATAGCATATTACTTTATAGCATATGCCCCAATTAAGTTGTATCAATAAAGAAAATGTCCTTTACTACTGAGGGATATCTTATAATGTTAATAGTGAAACTATAGAAGGTTTAGCAACATCAAATACATTTCATCTCTTCCCAGAGTAAATAATAATAATAATTGCTCATTATTTTAAGACAAATAACCTCTTTTGGTATTTCAAATGTGAGCCTGGAAAACAATATGGACAAATAAAACATGTCGAATAATATTTATGAGAAATCACCACAGAATCTGCATTTTAGACACTAAGACAATTACTAGTCCTTGCTAATTAGAAGCACAGTTATTTGAGATTTCATAATACTTTGTTAATTTCAAAATACATGCAAAGATAGTTGTCACCATTCACTCTTGCAAAACCTTGTGTTCCAAATTTTTCTCCCCTCTTCTAAACAGTAAGTATTCCAAAATAAGTTAAAGATGTTCAATTCCTCTAAATATTAGCTATTTGTCATTTCAAGGTTTACTGCATTTGGTCCAAATTCTTTAAGTTGAATATCATTTTAAGGCCCCACTGGTCATTCCCTCCTTGTGGGTAATTTGTCCCTTTTCAATTTGTATACATCAGTCATCAAGTAAAAAAGAATAAGCATTTATTAGGCATTTATTATGTGTCCAATAATATAATTAATTGTGTGCTAAACAAATATAAGCAAAAAGAAAAAAAGTTTTTTTCCTCAAGGAACTCTCTTATGGCAGAAGAGAATACATATGAAAGGAATTGAAAAGTGGAAGTGAAGTCAGAAAGATGGCTGATGAGGAAATAGAGGAAAAGTATATAGAATAGATACATAACCGCAAAGGGAATGAAGTATATTCAATCAAACTGGATTTATCCTGTAAATCAGGGATGTGGAACATTTTTTCTGCCAAGGGTCATTTGGGTATTTGTAACATCATTTGTAGGCCTTGAAAAATTATCAATTCAAAGAATTCAAGCAATGGAGATTCTTTTGTCTAGTTTTCAATTCATTATAGCCAGTGGTTGATTATGTAAATGATTTTGCAGGTCTTAAACTGGTCCTTGGGGCAGACATTCCTCATCTCTGCTGTAAATGAAGACCACATGAAACATGCAACCATGAAAAAAAGTGGCATATGAGAAAGATGATAGGCAAAGTATTTATTGAGTAATTGCTGTGTGGCAATACCATGCTAAGTCCTGAAAACATGAAGAAAGGGGGAAAGTACAGTCCTTGCTTTCAAGGAACAAATGTTTAATTAGGGAAGATAAGATGCAAGCAAATATCAATATCTATATAGTTATACCTCTATCTGTGTCTCTATCTATCTATCTAATCTATCTGTCTGTCTTATCTGTCTGTCTATCCATCCATCTATGTCACTTTTAGTGTAATTTTAGGGAAAAAAAACCACTGATTGGTAACAGGAATAGCCTTGGCATGGATTTCCCTGAGTTTTGCAAGAAGCCAGGAAGGGGTGGGGGAAGCAGAGCCAAGATAGCAGAGAAGACACATATTTCTTTCTGACCTTTTCCTACAATTCTCTGACTAATTATAAAATCCAGCCTCTGAATTAGATCTGAACTGTCAGAACCACTAGTATCAGGAATACAACAGATTACTAGCAAAAGATAATTTTGAAGATTACCAGAAAAGATCTGTATTAATTGGAAATGGAAAAGAGGCAGCCAAGTGCAATCAGCTGAGCACAGACGCCGGAACAGACAGCACAGAGTCCTGGGGCAGTGTGGACTCTGTGGGGTAGAGTGGACTGTGCAGGTAGACTCACCAGGCGAAGAATCTATAGGGAGAAATCTACAGGAATCTGCACCATTGTTAGCCACTTTGCCCTGATTGCAAGCCAGTAGATCAGCAGAGAAGTTATAAAACATCCAACACAAACACAAAAGGTCAATAGTGAACCCCCAAAAGTCAGAATGTCATGGGACCTGGCCACGCTTACCCAGCACCAACTGTGACCAGTTCTAGTGGAAACCACTGCTTGTAGAGGAAGCTTGGAAAACCTCTCCCACCCTAAATGCAGACCTTATGTTTTTTTTGTTTTTGTTTTTGTTTTTTTTTTTTGTTTGTTTGTTTTGTTTTGTTTTGGTTTTTTGTTTGTTTTTTTTAAGGAGTAAAAAAGTAAAGAGGACTCTGATGAAAGACAGCTTTTATGGTGAAAGATAAGAACAAATTTCAAACCCTGAGGAAACTCAAGGCAGATTGTCTCCAGATGAATCCCCAAAAGGTGATATAACCTGATCCCCATCTCACAAGGGTCTCTTAGAAGAAATTGAAAAGAATCTTAAAAGAGAGCTAGAAGAAAAATGGGGAAAGGAAATGAAAACTTTGCAAGAGGCTTTGGAAAATGCATATAACTTATTAAAAGACAGATTTCATAAAATGGAAAAATAAAATAGCTTCCCAAAAAACAGAATTGGTGAAACAGAAAAAGAAAACAAAACTCTTTAAAAAACAGAATTTGTGAAACAGAAAAAGAAAATAATACCTTAAAAAACAGAATTTGTGAAATGAAAAAGAAAATAACTCCTTGAAAAACAGAAATTGTGATATAGAAAAAAAATTCCATAGAATGTTAGGGACATTTCTCTCTCTGAGAATGCCATGTATCAGAAACTGGAAACTGAGTGGATGCCCATCAATTGGAGAATGGCTGAATAAACTGTTGTATATGAATATTATGGAATATTATTTTTTGGCAAGAAATGACCAACAGGATGATTTCAGAAAGGCCTGGAGAGACTTGCACGAACTGATGCTGAGTGAAATGAGCAGGGCCAGGAGATCATTATATACTTCAACAACAATACTATATGATGACCAATTCTGATGGACCTGGATATCCATAGCAATGAGATCAATCAAATCAGTTCCAATGGAGCAATAATGAACTGAGCCAGCTACACCCAGTGAAGGAACTCTGGGAGATGACTAAAAACCATTACTTTGAATTTCCAACCCCTATATTTTTGCCCACCTACATTTTTGATTTCCTTTACAAGATACAGTACAATATTTCAGAGTCCCATTCTTTTTGTACAGCAAAATACCAGTTTGGCCATGTATACTTATTGTGTATCTAATTTATATTTTAATATATTTAACATCTACTGGTCATCCAGCCATCTAGGGGAGGGTGTGCAGGGAAGAAGGGGAAAAATTGGAACCAGAGGTTTGGCAATTGTCAATGCAGTAAAGTTACCCATAAATATAACCTGTAAATAAAAGGGTATTAAACAAAGAGAGAGAGAGAGAGAGAGAGAGAGAGAGAGAGAGAGAGAGAGAGAGAATGCCATGTATGCCATGTCAGCTGGTAGGGTGGCCCAGGAGGTAAAAAGGAACTTGACCTCTAAGGCAGGAGTTCGTGTCTTATAATTGTTAAAGATTCCTTGAGATAATGAGGAGTGTGTCCTCTTGCTAAATCTCCTCTTAGGACTCAGCACTAACTCCAAATGTTTCCCTTCTGGGGATCCACCTACACAGTGCTGAGTGGACTAGACACAGGGTAATCCCAGAGGACAGTATATAAATGACCAGCTTTGAGTCCAGAGAGAGAGAGGCAGAGAGGCAAAGATTCAGAGAGAAAGATACAGAGACATACATCACTTGTTCCTGCCTCCTGCGAAACCCAGCTATGATTACCAGTAAACAAAGGCTGTTTTGCACCTCAAAATTGGGTGCAAAGCCCTCAAAATTGGCTTGTTTTCATGTGTATCTGGGGATATCCCAAAGACTGATATGTATGGCCCTAGTAGTTTAGAATAGTGTATATGGATAATCTGGTACAATAGAACAAAAAAAAAAAAACATTTAAAAATTCAATTGGACAAATAAAAATAGAAGTAAAAGAAAAAAAGTAAATGAAGAAAATAATTCACTAAAATTCAGAACTGAACAAATGGAAAGGAGTGACTCGTGGAGACACCAAGAATCAGTCAAGCAAAACCAAAAAAATGAAAAAAAAAAACAGAAAAAATAAAATACCTAATTGGGAAAATAACTGATTTAGAAAATACACCTAGGAGAGACAATCTAAGGATTATTGGACTCTCTGAAATGTATGAAGAAAAAGAGCCTAGACAATATTTTTCAGGAAATCATCAAAGAGAACTGCCTGGATATCACAGAATCAAAAGGTAAAATGACCATTGAAAGAATTCATTAAACACCTCCTGAAAGAGACTCCCAAATTAAAACTCCAAGGAATATTGTGGCTAAATTTGAGAACTATTGGACCAAGGAAAAAATATCACAAACTGCAGAAAGAAACAATTCAAATACCAAGGATCCACAATATGGATTACTCAGGACCTAGCAGTTTCCAATTTAAAGGATCAAAGGGCCTGGAATCTGATACTCCAAAAAGTGAAGGAATTTGGAATGTACCCAACATATGTCTGAAGTACAGGGATAGAGTGTCTTCTTTTTTGTAAAGGCAAACACAAAAATTGTGTTACTGGATTGAAGAGTACATAATGGAGTACAAAAAAGCAATAGAATGCAAAGATTGGAAAAGTAAGAAAAAACTAAGTTAGGAAGATGTTTGAATTCCAAATGGAGGATTTTCTATTTGATACTAGAATCAATAGGGAATAATTTGTGTTCATTAAGTATAGGATGTAAAATTATAGTAAGTTGCTTGGTCAAACAGACATTTAGGAAAATCATTTTGGTGGCTATATGGTGGATGATTTAAAGCTGGGAAAGAATTGTGGCTGGCAGATCAACTAGTGCAATAATCCAAGCATACATGTATGATTTGGATAAATATTTTAGCAATTGAAAGAATGGTTTGAAAATGATTGAGTAAAGTAGGTAGAAGAATAAAGAAAAATGTAATCCTGAAAACCTAGAGAAAAGATGATATCAAGGAGCATATAGAAACTCTAGATATTATTTTTACCTCTTCTTTTCTACTTTGTTTCATAAACAAGGAATCCAGAATTCATAATGCTAAAGTAGCTTATTTATATTCATACAGCTACCTAGAACCTAAATAATCTAAAAAAAACACTTTACACTCTAGTTGGGGGCCATTAAATACAACGATATTTGTAAGCAATAGGAACAGGCACATTATATACTAATAAGAAATCTGGACTGATCACCTACAGACCTGAATTTGAATCCATATTTTACCAATCATTAATTATGAGATATTGGATGGATTGCTTTCTTTCCTTATACAAATTTGACATGTGTAAGCTATAATAAATAGAGAGCTGAATTGGAAGCCAGGAAGACTCATCTTAAAATTCAAGCTCTGCCATTTACTGACTGTGTAATATAAAATCCCTTAAATTTTGAGCCTCAGTGTTATCTTTGTTAAAATGAGAGGACTGAATTTTAGAGCTTCAAAGTATCCGTTGAATTCTAATGAACAGAAAATATGTCATTTCAAATCAAAATAATTCTAAAAGAAGTAACATTTAAGTTAGAAGGAAATAAAAAAATAAGACAGAGTAGATCAGTGGTAAACATGAAGACTTTTTACAGAATGAAAAATACTTGATGTACAGACTTTAATTGTAAACAACTACTTCCTAATACTTTCCCAGCTGTCACAAAAGTAAATG
This sequence comes from Sarcophilus harrisii, assembly GCF_902635505.1. Taxonomy (NCBI): domain Eukaryota; kingdom Metazoa; phylum Chordata; class Mammalia; order Dasyuromorphia; family Dasyuridae; genus Sarcophilus; species Sarcophilus harrisii. Next base: position 64,149,482 of record NC_045427.1, on the reverse strand, counting down.
CACACCAAAATCCTAATGAACTATTGGTCTAATCCCTCAAGGGAAAAATTAGCCATGTCTTTTAGTTGACACAGTGATAGTAGTCTAACTTCTTAAATGAACACACTTTTACTTTACTCTAATTAGTGGTTCCCAGGTGACTAAGGCATGCTCATGTAGCAGCCAATAAAACTAACATACTCCTTTTGACTGCATTATGATAGCACAGTGAACAGAATGAGTGAGGTGACATTCTATTGCTCTGATTGAGCCTAAGTAGAACAGTGTGTTCAATACTGGGCACCACATTTTAGGAAGGACATTGTCAAACTGGATTGGGTCTACAACAGTGTTATCATGTTGTTGAATAGACTGAAAAACATTTCCTGTCAGAATCCATTGAACAAAATAGGAAAATTTTTAATCTTGGGAGAAGGAGAAGACCAGGAGAGCATGATCACAATCATTAATTCTCTGAACCTTTTACTTGATTAATCATTAGACATTTTCAGTTTGTCCCACATAGAAGAAAAAAGAAAATAGTTGAAGAATAATTCAGATCAATATATGGAAGCACTCTGAACAATTAGAATTGATCCAATATAGAATTGGCAATTTCAAAATGTAGTGAATCCAATGTCCCAAGAATTGCATTTACCTTTTAAATAATATTTAAAGAGGAAACATAATTACATTAATTCACTTTAGAGTTATAAGGCACTTTTTTTTTTTTTTACAATACCACACAATAAAGTTGGACTATTTCACAATTGCACCAACAATGCATTAGCTTCCCAGTTTTTCCACATCCCTTCCGACATTTATCCTTATCTTTTCCTGTCTTCTTAGCTAAATTGAGAGGTGTGGGGTGGTACCTCAGAATTGTTTTAACGTGCATTTAATGTGCAATAGTGATTTAGAGCATTTTTTTCACATAACAACAAATGGCTTTAATTTTCACATCTTAAAATTGTTTATATCCTTTGAGTATTTATCACGTGGGGAATGACTTGTATGGTTATAAATTTGACACAGTTCATTATATATTTTAGAAATGAGACCCTTACCAGAAACATTACCTGTAAAAGTTTTTCCCAGGTTTGTGCTTCCCTTTTAATTTTGTTTCTTTTGGTTTTGTTTTGCAAAAACTTTTTTTTTAATTTAATATAATCAAATTTGTTCATTTTGCCTTTCATAATGTTCTATATTAATTCTTTGGTCATAAATTCCTCCCTTTTCCAAAGATTTGATATGTAAATTATACCTTGCTTTCCTAAGTTGTTTATTGTATCATCCTTTATGCCCAAATCACATATTGATTGTGATCTTATTTTGGCAAAGGGTGTGAAATACAGGTCTATGCCAAATTTCTCACATATTATTTTCCAGTTTTTCAAGCAATTTTTTTCAAATAGTGAGTTCTTATTCCAGAAGGTAGAGTTTGGGCAAACCCCTCATTTTCCAAATCAACAACATGAAAACCAGTAAAGTCAAATGACTTGTCTCAGATCTCATAGTAGTTTCAAATGAAGTGATAGTCCTACTTCAACATTTCATTCACCTCACTGTTATTCATCCAGAAAAGTTATGTATTTTGATGTATTTGTGCTATCAATTTCTTGCTTACTGATTATTCTAAATTTGTTGAGAACTGGTGAGGAACTGGGAATGGACTACAGTATAATTGGGATTGTGATCCCCATTATTCACTGCAAACAATAAAACTGTTCTATATAACAGTGGTGGGGGAAATGAAATAAATGCTTGAAATTTTAATACACTAAATCTATATTTTTTTATCTATGTGAACCCTCATATCATGAAACATTACCCTCATATCATGAAACATTTTATTCTTTTAGTCATTTTTTAATGTATTCATAGATGTCAATGTATAGAATGCTATGAACCTATAGTTGATGATAATTAGAATCAAGTGGGAAGTGCTAGCTTGAAGCTAGTTTAAACACACTTAGATAGAGACCATTATCATTTACCTTTATTGACCCTCTCCCCTGCTTCCTTTCAGATCTTCAGGTGAAATTTGAGAAAATCTCACTCACACACTTTTTGTGGAGAAGAATGGAAAAAAAGGACCTATATTTCTTTGTCACAAGAGCATTAAAAGACTGAACAATTGGAAAGCAAGATGAGAAATATTTCTTTCAGATCACAAACATGCATTCATTTAAATTAATTCAAATTGCTAGATCTCCATTTTTTTCGCCTTCTCTCCTATTCTATTGCTTCCTATATAGTTTGGTTCTACTGTTTTAGCATCACACTTGTGTGGTTCTGAAGAGATATTCGATTGGATTCAGGCCATCAGGCAAATGTTCAATAGATTAGAGGAATAAAAACAACTATATTCAAAGTGTTGACTAAAGATTTGACAGGAATCTGGAAAGAAAAATATAGTGGTTGTGACAGGGTTCTGTCTTTGGCTTTGTGTTATTCAATATTTTTCCTCATTGCCTTGGATGAAATCATTGAAAGCATATTAATTAAATTTGCAGGTGGCACAAAACTGCAGAAGGTAAGTAATTGAATGATAGATGATAGAATCAAGATTCAAAATTATCTCAGTAGTTTCCAACACTAGGACTAAATCACCAAGATGAAACATAGCAGGTATTAATATCAAGGTCCATATTTGCTAAAAATAATTAAACCAATGTCAGATTAAGTAAATACATGTGTCGTGTGAATGTCATGGGAAATAGTAACACTATTATATTTTCTCTTGGGCAGAAAGCATTTGAAGATGAGAATAGTCATGAGGAAAGTTTTGCATAAATACTAAAATTTTAGAGGAATGAAAGCTATTCTATTTTGATCATTATCTTCTTGACATATATAAAATGCCCAGAAAACTCTTGAAAATAAGAATTGCTTTTCAACTTCTTATAAATAGCACCTAGAATAATGTCTTCCAAATAGTAAGTACTTAACAAATTTTTGTTAAATTGAATAGTCATTGCCTTCTTCTTTCTTCTCATTATCATCTTCATCATCACCATTATCTTCATCATCACCACTACATGTTTTATCTAAAGTCCCAGCAGGAAAATAGAAAATAAGTGGCAAATGAAACGATGCAATGAATTTTTAGCCTTGGTCTCATGATGAAATTTATAGAAAGTGTAAATTAAACTTCATTTTACTAGGTAGTAGAGATCATGGGGGGTGAGCATGATGGGAAGACACACACTTTAGCTTTCATTGCCTCTTTTTGGGATCTTGAAGTTGAAATTATAACCACTTCAACACTCTTGCCCTTCCCAATGCCACATTTAGTATATGTGTGAGAAATTAATTCATTGTGATAGAAAGGAGTCCAGGTAGTGAAAAAGGAGCTGCCATTCCAGGGAATGAAATGTACTTTTTCCAGAAACCTGATATTATGTAGATGGATATGTTTAATTCAAATACTTGAGAGAATGCAGGTATGGGGGGGGGTAATTGAGAAAGGACTGTTTCAGATGCTTGATTTAATGATCAGTTTTTTTAAGTTTAAAAGAAGAAAAACATCACAGGCCCATTTCCCTTTCAAGAGGGAGATTAAATAATCTTGAACAGTTTGATGTGAAGTTTGTGTTTGCATTTTTTATCTAATCAGCCAAACAAATATAATTAATTCAGACAGTTGCCTCTATGGCTTTGGTGCCTGGTAGGAGCTATATCATTACAGATGCAAATGTGTTCCTAAAATAATGAGAATGTCATTATCACCCCTTATTCATTTAGGTGGTCACAGAGAGAACAGAAATACCATTTATTAGCGAAGTGACTTTTACCAACTATACAGAGAACATTAAGACCTTTGCTTGGATGAAAAAGACTAGCTATAGAATTTTCTAATTACCAGATTATTTTGGGTGGATCCATGTGTCCCTGTCTATGGAAAAATTGTTAGCTTGAGACAAACAGTCCCTGTTGGATCATAAATTATAGCATTTGGTGCTAGAAAGGACTTTGGGGATGTTTTAGTTCAAAAACCCTAATTTTCGCAAATAATAAAATGAATGTTCAAAAGTACTACAAGACTAGATTGAAGTGTTAGTGGTCACTTCTGATTCCAACCTCAGTGCATTTTCCATTGTAAGAAAGGACCCATAGAGATAATGGTGTAATTGAATCAGGATCATAGGTTGAGAAATAAAATAAACTATAGAGGATTGAATCTAAGTCACTTGTTTTAGAAATGGGGAAATTGGGGCTAATTATTGTTCATGAACTTGCCTGAGGTCTCCCAAATTGTATATGACAAAGCAGAGATTAGAATCTATGTCTCACAATGGAAATCCGGCATTCACTTCACTTCACCAAGTAAGCAATTAATTGTAATTGTAATGTACTTGTAAAAGATTCTAAAATAATCATTTTCCTTTCTCTCTGTCTGTCTCTTTCTCCATCTTTCTATTTCTCTATTTCTTTTTCTCTTTTCTTCTTTCTTCCTTCTTCTTTTTTATCTTTTTCCCTTTTCTTTCTCCTCTTTTTTCTCTTTCTTTATCTTTCCCTTCCTTTGTCCTTTTCTTTCTTTCTTTCTTTCTTTCTTTCTTTTTATTTCTTTTTTTCTATTTTCCTTCCTTACTTTTTCTTCCTTCCTTTCTTCTTTTCATTTCTTTTTCCTACCTTCCTTCCTTGATTTTTTCTTCCTTCTTTCCTTCTTTTCATTTCTTTTTCCTACCTTCCTTCCTTGATTTTTTCCTTCCTTTCTTCTTTTTATTTCTTTTTCTTACCTTCCTTCCTTGATTTTTCTTCCTTCCTTCTTTTTATTTCTTTTTCCTACCTTCCTTCCTTGCTTTTTTCCTTCCTTTCTTCTTTTTATTTCTTTTTCCTATCTTCCTTCCTTCCTTCCTTCCTTCCTTTCTTTCTTTTCTCACTTCAAAGTCTTTGTATAATAGCAAGCAAGCAGACATGTACTAACGTGCTTACTATTCTTTCCATTACAAATATAAGCACAAGAAATAATAAACACATCTATAACCCTAAGAAGCTTGTGTTAGCATGGGAAAACAATACCATGTGTTAGCTGTGTGACCCTGAGCAAAATATTAATTTAGTTTGCCTTAGTTTCTTCATCTGAAAATGGACTAGAGAAAGAAATGGCAATCTACTTCTCTATGACAAGAAAATACCCAATAAGGTCTCAAAGGGTCATATGTGATTAGAAAATGACTGAACAGCAATAATATTTATACAATCTCACAAATTGTGAGCAAAAAGAGATATTAAGCATTTGATTACTGTCTAATATCATGAATAAATGTGTGTGCATTCATATATATATATATATATATATGTGTGTGTGTATATAGCATATGTTGTACTGTGTATTTTAATATAGAGGCATATATTTATGTCTACAGATAAATACATGGAGTTGACAAAACAGAGAAAATACTAGACTGAACCAAAAGACATGAATTGAGTCTTACCTCTGACTCTTAATTACTTTGACTATTTGGACAAATCACTCAAGCTACTTCAGCTTCATTTTCCTCATTTAAAAAATTGGGATAATTACAGACTAGTGCAGATCAATGTAGTATGATATACACACATGATACACACATATATACATGTATTCTCACATATGTGTGTGGACTTTACAGAATTAAAAATGCTTTATATAGTAGCCATCATGATTATGATATATGATTAGGTAACATGAGGATAAGTATGGTACTTGTGTAGTTTATATATTATACATATACACATGCAAACAACACACATATAGATGTACACAGTCACAGATACTAACATATATACCACGCACATTTATATGTATTTTTATTTACAAATAAATATTTGTGTATAGCTGCTTTGCCACATGAGTTTATATTTATAGATATATGCATACACTGTATATGTAAATATACTCAATAAAAGGTATAAAATATATATATAATACACAGACATGTATATACATGTATATCAGAGATTAATAGTAGTTTACTTCCCTCATCATCTTTACTCTCACAATTTTATAGGACCACATAAACATTATGATGTGCATTTTATATATTTACTTATAGCATACCTGCATTTACTACATATATACATATAAACACACATAAATGCATTTTTTATTTTATATATATATATATATATACATTATGGGTGGATGGATGTATGGATGGTGCATGGATGAACTGATTGATGGACATACACAAATATATACATTGCAGGATGTAGTAGACTCTGACACTGAGGTCATGGAGTTCTGTTTCTAATATATCCTGGCTATCTGACCATGAACAAATTAGTTGAACTCTCAGTACTCAAGAAACTTCTTAAGAGTTTAGGTGGCAAAAATTGTGTTAATTAATCTGCACTTATAAGAGAAATTCTCACTAAGAGCTACCTATCTGATAAAAATATAGTCTAATAAAAAGGTATTTGTATCCATACACTCATGCACAATTACATATATTTATACATGTGCAAAATTATATATGAATATGATTACACATGTTTGTGTCTATATATATACATAAAGATACATAGATAAGTTTTTTTAATCTATCTTCATTAATATCTTCTTTGATTATCATATTAATGATATCCTGAATGGCTGGATGACAAAGGAAAGACTGAACTATTGCCCTGAGGCTCTGATGGGGTTCAGTTTAACCCTATAGCCCCACATTGTTGTGTCTAGCCAATAAATCCATGTTATGTCAAACACAAGGCCAAAGGAAGATGAGAAATAGGGAGTACTCATTGGATGTTGTTGTGGATGACACGATACAGAGTGAATTGACCATATAGGATAAATATAAGCAAAGAAGAGCTTAGAAAGATTATAACTCAGCAGAGCAGTGTGGCCCACATGGCAGAAAGTTCAAGATTGATATTTTGTTATTAGACCAATAAAGAATTTATGGGAGTTTTTTCATATTTAGTCCTCATTTTGAAACATTAACTATGATACATTCTAAAGATGTATCAGTTGTGTGCCAAAACTGAAGAGTACCCATGGTGGTCTAGAAGATTCAGTTATCATCAGTCTTTATAATTCATGCCCAGCCTATCAAAAATATTCATGGATTCTACTGCTATGATCATCAATATTAGGAAGGGAAGTGTGGCTGGTTGGTGTAAGGTATAGAGTAATTGGAATTATAAAAATCCAAGTTGAACCTATCTCAGACCATTACTAGCTGTGTGACCCTGGGGAGAGTCATTAGATTATAAGTTCTTTGGGGAAAATACTATTATTTGCTGTGCCCTTTAAAAAATGCATAGTATTTAGCCAAATGTGTGGCTCCAACTAAGCACTTATTAAATTCTAGCTTATTGAATAATAAACTATCAGCCTCAGTTTCTTCATCTATATAATTATAATTATTAGAATAATATTATCACCTGCACCACATGTCTGTTGTAAGAAAACAAAAAAACTTTATATGTGTCCATATTTACATAATCCTTAATAGGCAAATAGAGCTTTTCGAATTTTAAAGTTTTAAATAAACCTTTTCTTTTCTTTTCTTTTCTTTTTTTTTTTTAAGAAAAACTAATTCCTGGTGTTGGGGAGGAAGGAAGAGAGAGACAGACGGAGAAAGAGACAGAGAGAGACAGAGAGACAGAGACAGAAAGGAGAGAGAGAGAGAGAGAGAGAGAGAGAGAGAGAGAGAGAGAGAGAGAAGAAGGAGGAGGAGGAGGAGGAGAAAGAGGAGGAAGAGGAGGAGAAAAAGGAGGAGGAGAAGGAGGAGGAGAAGGAGGAGAAGAGAAGGAAAGGGAGTCAGGGAGGGAGCAAGGAAGAGGGGGGAGGAAAGGGAGAGGGAAAGAAGAGGGAGAGAGGAAGGAGAGAAGGAAAGAGACAGAGAAAGAGAGTGATTGGGAGGGAGAGACAAATATAGTGGAAAAGAAAGAGAAACAAAGAGATGCAGAGAAACAGAGAGATAAAACAATTATGGATAAAATCTCTGATGGATATAGAAAAAAAGGATAACTAGAATAAAGGATGAAAAGAGCTAAATGAATATCATGTTCTTTTCTTTTTTGTTATTTGATTCAATTTTTTCCCCAAAAGTACTTTCCCTGGGAACAGAGCCAAGACAGTGGTAAAAGGGCAGGTTCTTATCTAAATTCTTCCAAAATCCCAGCCTCCTCCCCAAAACTGTAACCTCCCACTGAGACTACTGGTTGCCAGGGTCATCCATACCAGTCTTCCCCAGATAGACATGAAAACAAGCTGATGTTAACGTGCCAAATAGCCTTTCTTTATTGGTAATCTCAGCAGGAGTTAGCAGGAAGCATGAGCAAATGTATATATGACTCTGTGTCTCTCTTTCTGCATCTCTGCCTCTCTCTACTTTCTCTGAATCCTTCTCTTCCTATGCACTCAAGGCTGATTATTTATATTTACTCTCCTCTGGAATTACCCCATGCCTAACCCACTCAGCACTGTAGGTGGATTTGCAGAAGGAAGACATCTGGAATTAGTGCTGTGTCTTAAAAAAAGATCTAACACCTATAAGACACAACCTCCTGCCTCAGAGGCCAAGCCTCTTTTTGCCTCCTGGGTCCACCCTCCTAGCTGACATGGCATACATAGCAATTCTCAGAAGGAAAGTTTCTAACATATCCCCCTTTCTGTTTAGCGGGAACAACTCATAAAACCATCTTTGACATTAAAATATAAAAATATATCTGCACATAAAACATAAACTTGATGTAGAAAAAATACCAATGCAAAGATGCAATAAAGAGCATGAGAAGGAAAGTATGTTCAATCAGATGTTGGTACCAGAGGAAGAGAAGAATTTCCCCCAGTTTTCCACAAGGGTCCATCTCAAGCAGTCAGTCTTAGATTCATCTGTGGCAAAGGGACAAAATTCTCATCTTCTGTAACTACTTCAAGCTGATAAGGGGCTTATAGATGGCCCTACCCAATGGGGTCCGGACTGAAGAGGGGTGATGAATAACTTATAGGTAGCAGCAGCAGCATCTGGTACCAAATATCAAGATCAGATCTAAGGTGATTTCAGGCTGACCAAGAGGTTGGTATTTCTGGAATCTTTATGAAATCCAGAGGCCTTCTCCATCAGGACCTGTAAGACATAAAAATATCCCAGGGACATTCTCAGAAGGAAAGTCCCTAACCCAGAACAACTTCAAATAATGCCTCAAAATGAATTCTGAAGTGGCACAATGAAAAAAGAGATAGAGTAAAACAATTTTCTATTTCAAAACAACTTAGTTTGACAGAAATTTTCTTTCACACTGGCATAAGAGTGAAAAGTTGCCTATCACAGGTCACTCCTAAGCAAATCAGCAGCAGACCTTGAGATAACTGAATCAGCAGCATCAGTGGCAGTTTTAATTTTTAGAGTTCTTACAATGCAGATGTTAAGGGAGTGAGGAAAATGGTCAGAAAAAGATTACTAGATTACTATGATCCCTTTGCTAACACTGGGTCTAAGTCCCTTGCACTGCCATACTTGAATCCAGATTAAAATCCCAAGTCACTAATCTAAGCTCGTAAGAACACTAGCATGCCAGAATTTTTGGCTGTGGGAGAATGGGGACCCTGGTCACATTTTCAGCACAAAAAGAAAAGATGTGATCTCTCACAGATCAGAGAATAGATCAGAAGAGTAATAAATGCAGGTCTCTATAAATTGTAACACCTTGGAAAAATTGAAAAGTGATAGATCATCAGAGCTAACTCTTAAAACAGCTTCAAAACAAAATAACAAACAAACAAACAAAACCTTGAAGCTTGGGGAAGTGACTTTTTTTTACCATAGGAGCACAGCCCAACTTTAAAAGAAAGTTAAAATTTAAGGAATTTTGAAAAATAGACAACAACAAAAAAGGAAGCTGACCATAGAAAGTTTGTGTGATTACACTGAAAATTAAAGTACAAACTCAGAAGACATAAAAGTCAAAATTGTTATATGTAAAGCCTTAAAGAGAAATGTAAATTGGTTTCAGGCATCTCAACAATCATTCCTGGAGCATCTCAAAAATTATTTCTAAAAATCAAATAGCAAAGATAGACAAAATGACAGAAAAAGTGTCAATAGCTTGTTGAAGGAGGCACGCAAAACTAAAGAACATGACACCTTAAAAACAAAATAGACTCTTGCGTTTGACATGAATTTATTCACTCCTCATTTTAAAGTCTTATAATCTCTGCTTTTAGTAGTTGAGCTTATCTATTGCCAAATATTATATCTTAAATATAAACTCCTGTATGTTTGAGATACTCTCTTCAGGTGAAGTTTCTTTGAGGATGTATACAAAGATGAAGAATAGAAGTAAGTCACATAAATAGGGACCCCATTTGTGTACCCATGTTCTAAACATGGAATCCATGTTATATTCTCTTAATTATGTCAAATTACAAATAAAGCCCTACCAAATGTGAGTTATGACCATAATGGTCTTTTAAACCTTATTATTCTTTACAAAGGGAAAGACAAACCTTGGTTTCAAGGGGAAAGAAAACTCAAGCTGGTCCAGAATCAGAAGTATCAGAATATGAGTTTTAGCATGAGTCTTTGTTAACCCAGGATATTACTATAATTAGCTACTACTTACCTTCTCTTATTTTTGATTATTATGCCACTTGAGGCCTAACCCAGGCTGGAAGTCTTGTGAATGTAGAGAAGGGATGAAATGTGAAAGACATGAGACTGAATTTAATAAGATTTACATACGTGAATAAAGAGACAGTGAATAATAAAGTAGTACCTCAAGATTGTGACCCTGGATTACTTAGAAAGATAATTAAGACTTAAAGTATATACAAAACATATGTGTGCATACACACAAAATCATATATATTAATGTAGAGAGATAGATGTGTGTATGTGTATATACACATAGGTATACCTAAAATATGAAAAAAGAGATTATTTCTTTTCTTCTCCTCCATGTAGTGTAATTATGATCTTTGCACTTACACAGAATAAAATAAATGAAAAAAAATATCAACTATGTTCAAGGTAAGAATCAATGTGTCACAGTGGAGGAAGAGTAAATCTTAGAGGCAGAAGACCTAGACTTGTGACTTGCCTCTGACACATCCTTATTGATGAATCCTGAGTGAGTAACTTACTCTTTTTTTTATAGTTTTTTTATTTACAAGATATATGGGTAACCTTTCAGCACTGACAATTGAAAAACCTTTTGTTCCAACTCTTCCCCTCCTTCCCCCCTCTCCCCCAGATGGCAGGCAGAGCAACACATGTTAAATATATTAAAGTATATGTCAAATACAATATATGTATACATATCCATACTGGAGTAACTTACTCTTTCAATGCTCACAAAGTTCACTACAAATAGCAAAGTACTTGGTGATATTCATAAGCAGAAGGTTTTTCTTTTTTTTAATAAAATCCCTATATGAAAATATAGATCCAACTCTTCCCTTTTCCCTCTCTGTGCTAGAAAAATATAAAAAAAGGCCTTATAGTATTGAATATTGTTATATTCTCACTCCTAAAAAATTAGGAGTTTCATAAACTCATAAAAAATTATGGGTTTCAAGAAACAAATGGAATTCTCTCTTTTTTTCTTTTTACTTCTTTTCATTTTTTTTCTTTTTATCTTTTCATTCATTTCTCATTTCTTTTCTTTTCTCTTATAGAATTATATTAAGTACTAAGTACATGTATTGAAGTAGAGAAAAATTAATCACCATGCTAAGCTAGATAACCATTTTTTTATCAGTTCCACTGAGTTAACACCTTCTTTCAAGTATAGTCCAGAGTTCTGCGATTTACATCTTATGCTTTCTTTTGTTTTAGAACATAGGTGGTCACACCCTCCTTGACTTCTCGGGAGGTGAGAACCTCCAAAAAGAGGTGATATTGTCCTTTCTGACTTCTCTGAAAAGGGGGGTGAAAACACCAAAAAAAGAGGTGATCACATCCTCCCTGATGCCTCCGGAAGGGAGATGAAAACACTAAAGGGAAATGGGGAGTCAAATCAGATTAGCAGGTTTCTGAAGGGTTTAAGTTGAAATGGATATACATAAATCCATCAACATCGGAGGTACTAAACAAGCACATAGTAATATAACACAGGCTAGTAGTGATGTAACAAATGACATGAATCAACATGAGGAATTATACATGTCCATAAGTACTAGAAATAGTCCAAAACCAATCTATTATCCATTACTCCATGTGTCAAGGACCAATGATTCCTGCAAGTTTTGAAGTCCTGCAACAGCCTCATCATGTGTCAGGAAATCCAATGATTCCTGCAGATTTTTGAAGTCCTGTATCAGTTTTATAATGTCTCAGAGAATCCAATGATTCCTGAGGATTTTGAAGTTCTGTAACAGTCTCATTATCAGCCATGCTCTCTCAGTGTCATGTTTCTTAGGTCTTCTTTGTTTAAATTTTTTTTTCTTTTTCTGTCTTTCCCATGGACAAGGCAAATATAGCTCATTGGCACCCATCTGATTCCTTCTCCATCTCTAGATACAAGTAAACCCTCTCTGTAAAATCTTGGATAGCTCCCTGGAGGCCTCAGGATCAGCCAGAGTAAGGATAAGCAAAAGTCCTTGGTCTTTAGAGGGAGAAGTGAAGGAGACAGGCAAACTGCCACAAGCTCACCACCAGCCTCTCTTCTCCTGGTCCTGCTGCAAAGTGTTCTCTCACCTCTCTCATTTAATCCCCTAATCCTTAACTACAATTCTCTTAACCCCAAACATTCAGCCAGCATTTACTGAGAGAAGAGCAGTTCCAAACATATGCTAATAGAGTCATTATCCAATAGGTAATTAGCCTTAAGTGCTCTGTTGTCTGATTCAAGCACATCTTTTAAGAATTTGAGCCCTTTATCTCTGTCCTCCAAGCAATTAACCTATCTAGTCCCTTGCATTCACCACTTTCTGGATCTCTCTCCATCACTTGGAGATTATATTGGAGCTGCTTGCACTGGATTCTGCCCTTCTGTTGGGTTATAAAATCTGTATTCTCCCCAGTTGTAATCCCTTTGTCTCAACTAATTATTTTTGGCTGATTTATCATTTCAGAGTCCTGAACTTCCAAAGACTCTCTGGGTGTAAAATTGGCTGCCATCATGCCCACCTGTTTTTTGCTTCAGGTTCTAAAGCTGGACACCAGCTCTCATTTCCCTGAGCCAATCTACATTATGATGCCCAATGGAAGCCTCTGTTGCATTTTGGACATAAGATTATGGATCTTGTTCTCCCACCCTGTCCTCTTACTCTCTCTCTATGCCAACATTGAGCTTTCAGATGTCCTACTTGACCACACTGAAACCATTAACGAGTCTCTCTGGAAGTTTCTTGCCAAGAGGGACTCTGTCTTTCCATATTCTGCATCATAGCCTTATTTTAAAAGGCATTTGTGCCCACAAAAGGCATTGTGGCACAGTATTTTATGATTTCCTTTAAAGGAGCATCCTTGTGTAGTCATAGTACAATTCTTCTACAAACCTCATTAGCATTTTCTCTAGAAAGTTGTTTTATCATTATCTGTTACTGCATTTTCACCAATAGTTCATATGACAGCTGTGTGCAGACGTCCCACAAAATCAGCAAAGGGTTCATTTGGACCTTATTCTATTTTCATAAAGGCTTCCCCTCTAATTTGTTTTCCTCTGAGAGTGCCCCATGGTTTTATAGCAGCAGCAGCAAGTTGCTCATATGCTATCAAAGAGTAATTAATCTGTGCTAAAGCATCTGCATACTAACCTATACCTGCTAGTTGATCAAAGGTGACTTGTATATTAACTCCAATTTGCCTATTTCATTGGTCTTATATTCTACATAGTTCATTATACTCTGAAAGCCAAAAGTTTTGTCTAGTTTCTAGACATGTCCTTGCTATAGATTTCCAATCACCAGGGGTTAAAATTTCATAAGCCAAATTCTCTAATATCATCTTAACATAAGATTATGTAGCCCCATAAAAAGTTCAACCTTTTTTTAGATCTTTGATAATTTCCAGATTAAAAGGAATGTATCTTCTCCTTTCTTGACCTGAAGAGTCAAACTTTTGAATAACAGGGTAAGCTTCTATTCTGAAATCAGATATATCCTGCCCTTTTTTAGCTTTAACTAGTGCCTTTTGTAATCTTGTCATAGGGGATGGACAAAGCTTCTGCATGGATGGTGCTGATGGTGTTACTACTCCTTCCCTTTTCCTTCTCCCTCCACCCATGAAGGGTTAATTTAGGGGGGTAGGTCAGGGTATGGGGAATGTCCTACTGGCTTCTACTATGAAGCACCATACTCCTTAATTTCATCAGCATTGTACTTAACTCCTTTCTTGTCTAATTCTTTATGCTTTTCAACTGTTTTATCTGTATACCCCTCTTCCTTTTTCCCCCCTCTTCTTTCCTAATTCTAAAAGTTATGTAATTCCCTAAAGTCAGTTGTATTAAATATTATATATATATAATGTTTCTTTACGAATTGAATCAAGACCATTATTATTATAATATTCAATTAATTGCTCTCCTACTAGTTTCTACTTGTCTGGCTCTAATTCTTCTTCCTTTGAGAACCAAGGGGACATATGCTCTAATGTTTCTAAAAGTCCAGTGATCTGCCCCCATGATACAATCAAACCTTGTATTTTTATTAGTCTAACTATGTTTTCTACACACTTTCCTTGGGATGGAGAAGGATATTTTCTAAACATTTGTCCCATTTCAGATGAAATACTAGTTTAGCCCATAACAAAGTTTCCTTCTTGTTTATTTTTGTACTCACCCTAACTTCTGCTTCACAAAAAACTTTTCCACTGAACTCAGGATCGTGTCAATCTGACTGCTGAGTGTAAATCCTTAGCCCTACCTTGGGTACCATAATATAACATCCTGGTTTGCTTTCTGGAGGTCTTTGGACCAGCCTTTGTTTCAACAGAGTAATCACCATGAGAATAGCCAGAGATAAAGTCCAAATTCCTTATTATCTCCTTCACAGTCTGTCTCCTTCACTTTGGGCCTGGCTAGCTTTCTGGAGGGCCTTCAGACAGGACTTCACTTCAGTGGAGAAATGAAGGAGAGCCACCAGGAGCTTGATCAAAGATGGAATGTGTCTCTTGTCCAGTCCTTGTTGGCTGTTATATAGTCTATTATAATTATATCATCATAGGTATCAATCTTGTAGAATGGGTGTCAATCTTGTAGAACTAAGTAGTAAGTACATGTACTGAACTAGAGAACTATTAATCAACATGCTAAACTAGATAACCATTGTTTTATCAATTCCACTGAGTTAACACCTTCTCTCAAGTATACTTCTCCAGAGTTCTGAATTTTACAGAGATCTTTGTAATAATGGTGGATAGTATATTGATCAGAATCATCAAATCTTTTACCATTGATTATTATTATAACATTTATGTTAAAGTTCTCTTAATTTGGCTAACTTTACTTTGTCTCACTTTATGTAAGTCTTACCAGATTTTCTAAAATCATACCCTTTATCATTCCTTACAACAAAATAGTGTCATTACATCATAATCATATAACACAACTTGTTCAGCCGCCCTGTTAATAAGCATTCCATCAGTTTCTAATTCTTTGCCACTACAAAAAGACAAAAAAAAAAGCCTGCTATAAATGTATTGTTTACGTGTGTGTGTGTGTGTGTGTGTGTGTGTGTGTGTATGTGTGTGTTTCCTTTTATCTCTTTTAGGTAGAGACCTAGTAGTTGTATTTTTTGAGTAAATGGAGTATAAATTATTTTATTGCCTTTTAGGTATAGTTCCAAATTGTTCTCCCAAATAATTGGATTATTTCAAACTCTACCAAGAGTTCCTTAGTATGCTTATTTTTCAACAGTCACTCCAATACTTGTCATTTTTAATAAAAAATATCTTAATGGCTCCTCAGTTGTTATTTTGTAGTTGTTATTTTGTGTTGTGGCAAACAAATTTGTGACATTTGTTTACTTACCAAGAATTTCTGTTTGTGGCTTGTTTTACAATTTTTTTCAGACATAGATAGTTCAGTGGGCCTGGAATCAGGGACCCTGGAATTAAAATTTGGCCTCTATACATTTACTAGCTGTTTGAACCTAGGGATCATTTAATCCCCATATATTTCTCCCTCAGTTTCTTCATTTGTAAAAAAAAAAAAAAATGATGGTACTATCACCTACCTTGAAGAATTATTGTTTGTTCTTGCTTGTATTTTCCAATGGGGGCAAATTTATTTTATAATTAAATATCTTTTTTTCTTGTTGTTTGCAAAACTTTTTGGTTGTGATAGAAGCTGTCAAATTTAACCATGTTTCTGGAACTTTGCAGAATACATATCTTTCAGTGTTTTTTATTTTGTTTTGTTTATTTTTTGCTTCAGGAAGCCAATCTGTGGCTTTATGTTTATTGATATGTTGTATTTTGCTTTCAGAAAATCTGAGAAGCTTTCTTGTAATACTTCTATTATATCACTGAGATTTTTTCACTAATGACAACCTTCCAGGAAACTTTTAAGCTTTAGATTATTTCTGAAAGTATTGTCTTCAAGATCATTTTATTTTCTTGAATGGAGCTCATTTTCTGCAAATACTATTGCTCTTTGTTTCTTTTCTTCTAGTTGATACCTCACTTTTTTTTTTTTTTTTTTTTTTTGCATTTTCATTCCACCTCAGTTATTCTCTTTTGTTTTTTCGTTAAATCTTTCCTACTTTGGATTCAAATTTGTCTCTTCTGCCTTTTTCACCTCTGAATGAATCATATATTCTTTTCTCATAACTTTTGATTCTCTTTCTCATTTCAAAATATCCTGCTGTGAGTCTGCTCTCTTGGGAATCCATACATTTCTCTGTTTTATCAGGTATTTGTTAATTCTCCTTCTTAAACAAAATAATTCATAATGTCTGGATTCTTTTAATTGATCTGGAGGCCATCCATTTTTATTTTTTTTATTAATATCTTGTTTTATCTGCTTTGGCCTGGATCTTTAATTTAATTTTCTTCTTCCTGAGCTTTTGAGTAGTTTGAATTTTCATCCAGTTTTCTCCTGTTAGTCATCTGCTGATATTTCCCCCCTTCAATGATGGTTTTCTTAGGGATTGAATCTCAAAACCGTCTATGCCTCCTCCCATATTTAGCAAGTACCATTTTTACCACATTTATTACCTGAGACAAGCAACTTCTGAAGGGATAAGAAGTAGCCCTAGCTGTATGTTTGGTCATTTCATTTAAGTTTTCCTTCAGTAGACACACACACACACACACACACACACACACCCCTTGCCTCAGTTTTTTTTTTTTTTTTCAGTTCCCTTCTTATTCCTAGAAAAAGCTCAGAAATTCAGTATCAACTACTAGAGCAAGCTTCTATCTTTTAATTTTCTATAGCAGTATGAAGAAAGGGAAGTGCTGTTGAGTTCTGTTGTAAAATCATAGGTCTGGTTATGTAATCTTTCCCATCTGGCTGTAGATGGAGGTGAAGATGCTATGTAAATATGTTAGGGGTTAGAGAATATCTAGTTTACTTGTTATTGTTTTTGCAGTTGTTGTGTTGTGCTTTGTTTTTAAACATCATTTCAGTTACTAATATTCTAACCCATGGACCCAGTTGAAAACGCTTTATCTCTTGCATGTAATTTCTATTTTGCAGAGATTTAAAAGAGTGAGTATTGAATAAAATACTTAATCCTCTGCCTTTCTGATTTCATGATACACAACTCCATCTGCACAACTCCATTTCAAAAGGTACCAGAAAAAGGGTAACAAAATGTATTTAAGTGGGACTGGAGTGTTTTTGAAGTGATGTATTTATTTCTAAATATATGCCTTCAAACAGAGTAAAAATGAATTCTAAGAGTTAACTACTGGGACTACTCATTTGAAAGATGAGGAAAATGAAATATAGAGAAAGAAATAAGAATTTTTCCAGATCAAAATGATAATAAGTAGCAGAGCTGCAATTCAAAGTAAAATTCCTTATAATGCTTATTCAACTATGCCATACTCTCTCAAGGTAATTTTCTGTTTGTCCTAGCATTGTTAAGGCATTAGTTCATATATTTTAATTATTAATTTGTGAAGGGACAGTCAGTTAGTCAACAATCATTTAAAAATCACTGACTCTGTGGTTGGTACAGGAAAAAGTCCTAGGAATAAGCCCTGATTTCAATGAGTTCATTTTCAGATGGAGGAGGCAATTTTCAAATAACACTTAAAGATGCCTATATCTGTGTTTATGTTTATATCTCTTTAGCTATCTAAATATCCATTATTTATTTATCTAGTGTAAAGAGGAAGTGATAACAACAGTAAGACTGTGAAGAGGATGGAATGCGTGGACAGAGAAACACAGGAAAGTCATTTAGTAATATAGCATCACTCTTTCCCACATACACAACTGGCCCTATTACAGTAACACTGAAGGTTTTCACAGGATTTACTAGTAGTGTTTGAAAATCAAGTTAGTGGATAATATTGAGAATTACAAAACACTAGCTAGGATAGTTTCTCTTACTTGTATCTACACTCTACAAGAAGTAGCATTATGGAATAGTAACTCATGGAAATTATCTAATGCTGTTCTCTACTCTATTCCTGAACTCAACTGCACTGCCTCCCTGAGAGTGGTTACAGTAATGAATTCAGAATAATGAGATTAGAGTTTTGTGATCAATCTTGGTAAGTCTAATCAAGAAAAAAGGCACTGGAAGAGTGAATGACTTGCTGATGAATGTAGTGAATTTAAATAAGGTCATAGATGTTCAACTCTGCAATCATTAGTGCCTGACATTTGTAAAGATGTTTACAAACCTTTTTGTAAGATTTCTTCTTCTTGCATGGTATAAAAGTTTTTTTAGTGAAATATAGTGCACCTAAGCAGGCTGTATAAGTATAATCCCTCTCTCACAGGTAAAGTCAAGTGGAAAATAAGGCAGAACAATGAACTTATAGGATAGCCAAACAATGACAGTCATGAGTCTGTGAAAAACTAAAATTCTAAAGAAATATATCTAAAGATATATACTTGCTTTTCTGTCCAGTTAGACATCAATTAGCTGAAACCATGTGTGTCTTTTTGATAAGATCATTGGCTCTACATTTATGTTCAATGCTTCCATATTCCTTGAATGCCACTGTCCAAAAAGGAAATCCAACATAGATAAAGTGGGCACTTTATTAAATGGACTAAATGACTCTAGGGAAAAAAATACAGAAATGAAAAGGTAGTTAAAGGACTTTGTAATATAATGGTGATTGCATTGGCAAAGTTCTCAGAAACACAATTTTCTCTCTTGTACTCAACCCACTTAAAGTTCCACAGCACTGCAGAATAAGAATGTACCATTTTAAATTATTCCAATTCTGTAGCAGTTGTGTTCCTCTTTAGAAAACTTTTTGCAAAGTTCATATGTAAATGAAATAGAGTTTTTCCCTAAGATGAAGTGTCCCTGTATCTGTGTACTAACTTACTCATTCATCATCATTTCTGTATGCCTGGCTGTTCAGTTTCTTAGATACCTGTCTTTTCCCCTTCCAAAACATTTTGATCTGAATTAACTATTAGTGTTACTTTAAAGTCACCCTTAGAGACACAACCACAATCTCAACATTATATCTGTTATATATGGAAATAACATATGTTTGTTCAATAAGAGTGTGTTGAAGGGGAAAAAAAGAGAGTTTTGTATATGGAGTCCCAAGACTTCAGTTTTTGCTATTTACTAGATATGTAATCTTGAAATTTTCATGTGTCCTCTTCTGAATTTTCTTCTTCTTTGGGGAAATCATGATAATTATATTTCCCAACATTATTGGATTGCTATGAAGTCCAAATCAGATAATACAAAAATTACTACTTTTACTTGTAGAGTATTAGATATTTCCACATATACATATGAATGTATATATGTATAGATAAATATTATGACTATCTATCATCTCATTTGAACCTAACATCAATCTTTTTGGTAGCTGGTGAAGTACCATTTGTCCCATTTTGTAGACAAAGAAACTGAGCACAGCAAAGGTAAAAAATTTAATTTTGATTTCTCTACTCATTTTATTCTATGAGCAAGTCAAACTAGAATTTCTCTTCTTTTTTTCTTTAGGGTGCGTGATTCTAACCGTCTCTGGCTGATTGGTCTTTGCTTAAATTATTTCTTATTTTTGACCAGACGGTCTTACCAATTACTAAACCCTAATCTCATCTCCAAATCCTGAAGTGCCTCTTTTTGGACCTTTTTGGATCTTTTTTGTACAGAACAAAAAATGTGGGAATATATTTTGAACAATTGCACATGTTTAATCTATGTTTGAATACTTGATGTTTGGAGGGATGGAGGAAAGGAAGGGTGAAAAATTGTGAACACAAGATTTTGCAAAGATGGTTTTGAAAAATAACTTTGCATGTATTATGAAAATAAAAGGCTATTATTTTAAAAAAGAAAATAAAAAGCTACAATCAAAATTAAAATTTTATTTTCCTGAATGGAATCAAAATTTAATGGTGCAAATCAAAATTCCTAATAGATGAACTATAGTCACCATCAGAAAGGTCAGAAATCTCAAACTTCCCAGAAAAATTCTTTAAAGTCTCCATTTTCACCATAGGAACAAGTGACCCAGAGGTAACTTGAGAAAATTAACAAGAATTTCCTCATGGGAGCAGAGACATCAGTCAGCTCACAGCTTTCAAAATTCCTCTCCAAAATAAAGTATAAAACCAAAATCTGGGATGGAATGGCAGAGCCAAGAAAAATATTCATGAGACATTCTTCCAACGTAATACAATTTACAGCATTGAAACAAGAGATTTCTAGTGCAGGAGTGGAGGTTAACCTTGAGATCATGTAGCTGTAACACCTTTTTAGGACTACTTGGCAGGAACAGAAGCTTCAGCAATTAGGGATCTCTCAAATCAAAGATGGTAAAAAGATTTAACAACTGATTTGAAAATGAATTCTACATAAATTAACTTACTTATTCAATGCCATAAAATTCAAACTACTAAATAATTGTTTATAGAAATAGGAAAATAACATCAAAAATCATCTGGAAGACAAAATGTCAGGGATATCAAGGAAATCAATAAAAATGTGAAGTAGCTGACAACAGTAATAGATTTCAAATTATATTACAAAGTAGTAATCATGAAAATATGTCTGCTATGGCTAATAGAGTGGCAGATAAAGATCAAGTACATAATACATTGTAGTAAATATCTATAGTAATATGCTATTTGATAAACCTCAAAATTCAAACTGAAGGAATTCTGAAGGAACTTACCCTTTGATAAAATTATTGGGAAAACTGGAGGAAAAAAACAAAAACAAAATAAACACTTGATAGAATCAAATCATATACATAGATAAAATTAAGATGGATTAAAGATTTAGATATAAAGATTGAAATAAGTAAATTATAGGAGCTTTGAAAAAATGTACTTGCCAGATCTGTAGGCAAAGGAAAACTTTATTACTAAACAAATTATAGTAAATATCAGGAGAAGTAAAATAAGTATATGTAATTGCATGAAATTTTTAAAAAAGCAAACACATATTTTTGTACAAATTAATAAGACCTAAATTAAAAAGAAATCAGGAAATTGGAAGAAAATTTACTCTAAGTCTCTCAGGCAAAGGCCTCATTTTTCAAATACATAGGGAACTCAGCCTTTAAAAAAAGTCTGAGCTATTTTCTAATTAATAAATGATTAAGATATTAATAGTCAGAAATTTAAGCTACACAAAATCACATAAAATACAACTCTGAAACATTCTTCATACCTTTAAGAATTGCTAACATGTCAGAAAAGGAAAATGAGTAATAATGGAGAGGATGTGGAAAAATAGGGACACACTCCACTTTTGGAGGAGTTGTGGACTCCCTTCAAGTTCAACCGTTCTGGAGAACAATTTGGAACAACACACAGATGGCTATAAAACTGTGTATACAGTTTGATCCAGCAAGACCAGTAATAGATATGTATTTTAAAAACATCAAAAGAAAGGGGAAATGACCTATTGGTACAAAATATTTAAAGCTGCTCTCTTTTTTGTGGCAGTAAAGAATTGGAAATTGAGGGGATGCCCATAAATTGGGGAATGATTGCACAAGCTGTGGTTTATGTTTGTAATAGGATCATACTGTTTTATAAGAAATAATTAGCAAGGTGATTTCAGAAAAATCTAGGAGACTAATATATATTGACATAAGATGAAGTGAACAGAACCAGGATATTGCTGTACTCAGTAAAGGAAATAGTATAAAGATGATGAATTGTGAAAAACAACTATTCTGATCAAGACAGTGATTTAAGATAATTCCAAAAGATCTGTGATGAAAATGTCAGCCACTTCCAGAAAGCAAATAGATGAACTGAGTATAGATTAAAGCATAGCTTTTTTGTTTTTCTTTTTAAAACTACTTTTTTCTTTTTTGGGGGGGTGGTTATATATATGTATTTTTTTTTTTTTTTTGCAACATGACTATATGGAAATATGTTTTGAATGACTTCATATGTGTAATTCATCTAATATTCCTTACTTCCTTATGGATATGGTTGAGACTGGAGGGAAGGAGAAAAATTGAAATTCAGTTCTGTTAAAGAGCATTAAAAAGTTTTTTGAATATGTTATAGGGGAAAATTTAACTAAATAAAAAAAAATAGTTAATGGGGAAAAAAAAAAGAATCTTCTTACATCAAAGTACTTTTCGGAGAAACTACATACTCATAATTTGGAAAATAGTGATCACTTACCCTGAACATTACATGAATATTTTCTTCCTGGACATTACTCAGGAAATATCTGGAACCTGATAGTGCTTGGAGGCTTTCCCAGGCATTATCCTTGCTTCTTTCTTCTAATGTCTGGTATCCTATAAACTCCTGCTCAATATTCACTGTTCATGATGTCTCTCTCTCTCTGGTATATAGATCTGGCTAGTTTCCATGTATCCTCTATATTTCCTCTAGTATATTTCCTATAAAGCAAGAAGTTCTTTGTTTTAAAATTCCCCAATATAGCTTACTGAGGAACTACTTTTGGCCATTCTGTTTATGTTAATCCGTTGAGGATATACAAGCTACATGTTCCCCCTATGCCTTTAGAGTTTTCAGGATTAAAATAATAAAACAAAATGCAAAGGCATAGAGAGCTCAGAGAAAAATTAATGCCCCCTTTCACATGTAATTCTCTATTTCTCCTTGTGCAATCCACCCAACTAGAGTTTTTCTTATGCCTAGAGTAACTGAACTTTCTAATTGTTCATCAGTACACCTGTGGCTAACCCATAGTGACTCCATAGATCAAAACACACCAAAACTGTCTTATGGCATTTTCTTTGCAAATACACTAGCTTGGTTTGCTATTTTCTTCTCCAGAGCATTAATGAAAAGGGGAGTTAAATGAGTTGTTCAGGGTCACAGATTTGAAGTCTGTGTTATCTCAGGAATTCCTGACTCTAGGCCAATCTCCTGCCTAGCCTCCTAGGCTAAATGTTTTTGTTTGTTTGTTTGTTTTTGTTTTCCCCTAGGATAAAAGGTTAACACTAGTTAAGTGGTTGAGGATGGATTTGAAATCTTGTCTTCAGTTCCCTTATAGATGGAGCCACCTAGCTGCCTTTAGCAACTAAATTAGGCATGCTTATTCTTTAACATGAAAGAAACTTTTAAAAATACTGATTATGCATTCCCTCGA
This sequence comes from Sarcophilus harrisii, assembly GCF_902635505.1. Classification (NCBI taxonomy): domain Eukaryota; kingdom Metazoa; phylum Chordata; class Mammalia; order Dasyuromorphia; family Dasyuridae; genus Sarcophilus; species Sarcophilus harrisii. The sequence continues at coordinate 64,125,874 of NC_045427.1, read as the reverse complement.
CAAGAAATGTTATTTTGATAACATAGAAATCTCCTCAATAGTAAACTCTTTCTCAGCCCCCTTTAAAATTTACACTGAAAAGTTTGTTAATGGTCCTGAGAGGTTATTTCATTTGCTAGAAATCATCCTGCAAGAATATGTCAATAGGCATATTAAACCAGCTCTTCCTGAATCTGATTCTAAGGACTTGTTTTTTTGTTTTTGTTTTTGTCTTTGCTTTTATTGTTGTTTTTCTATAATTATTTTGGGGGGTTATTTTTCATATGATATAATGTATTTTTATACATACACACATGTATATATATATGCAAACATATGTAGATATACATACATACATATATGTATTGTATATATATATATATATATATATTTGTAAAACAATTCTATATGACAATAATGAGCCATTCATGAAATAGATTTGTGAGGTAGAAAAAACAAAATACAACAGGACAAAAGGTCAGATTCTAATCCCTGTTTTATCACCTATCTTAGTGACATTATGGAACTCATAACCACTCTAGATCTCTAAACTGTCCATCAAAAATATGGCTAATAATCATTTTTAAAAGCAGCAGATAGAATGGATTCTCTCTATCTATCTATCTATCTATATTCTACTGAGATGTATTTATTTCCTACTTTTGGAATAGCAGTGTTTTAGAAGTTGAGTAGCATACAAAGAATAAGTTTGAGAGAAATGATCATTAATAGCCGATATATTGGGGTGACTCTGAACTTTCCTCTGCTTCTAAATTCCTTACATCAAAAAGTTAAGTCTCTTGAAGGACATAACTGATAATAGAACTAAATTAATTCTTGGTCTTACAAAGAATTTAATTTAAAGTTGGAAACCTTGGATGGGGGCAGATCCTTTTGTCTGGATAATACAAGGCTGGAGCTGTTCTGAGTATAGATAAAAGTTTCTCTGCCCAAGTGTCACTCTTAGCCCCTCATTGAATACTTATTCTTCTAAAGAGTATATAAATTGTGAACCTGCACTTATGATTGTCTTTGGTCTAAGAGAGATGAAAATGGCCATCCTTTTATTGATAATCTTTCTGGGGGGGCGGAGCCAAGATGGCGGAAAAGACACACCCTTTCTTTAACTCTTCCCCCTCTTTATCAAATTATATCACCCAAAAAAGTCTTGACTGCACAATCCCAAAGATAAGAAGTGAAGAACTCACCACCAAAAAAATCTGCAGTCTCGCCAAAAAGGTTGGTTCGGGGCCAGGGAGAGACAACAGACTGGGAGAGAAATTAGGGTTCCGGGGAGAGTCTCAAACCGAGGGTGAAGGCACAGATCCAGCACAAGCGCGCATCCCCAACCCGCAAAGGGGCTTTTCCTTGGGGCAGTTGTGATCCTGCACGGCAGGAGGACGCAACCTGGGACCCCAATCTGCGAGGGGGGACCGGCTTCCCATAGAGCTTTTCCAGGGCCGATTTGCATCAGGCAGAGACACTGGGCAGGTTTGTTGTCTGTCTGGTCTGCACCAGCCGCTAATACTCACAGTCCCACAAGAGGTCCGGCCGGGGGAACTTTCACCATTAGTCTTGCCGGGGCAATCGAAATCCACCAGCCCTACAAGCGTTTGAAGCTGGCCAGTGCTAATCCACTTCCTGTTGGGGGAAGGAAAACCTCACCCAACCCCCAACCTCGGGGGAAATCGTTTACATCTTTCCCGCTCGCAAGGAAGCGGTAACCCCTTGCTCCGGGGACCCACCCTAAAGGCTTTAAAACAGAAAAAAAGAAGAAAAGAACAATCACAGCCTATAGAAAAGACAGGTCACAAACCTAAGGACCCCCAAACACAAAAAATAATTTTAAAAGTCTCAAAAGAGTTAAAAAAGAAAAGAAATAAATGGGAAAGGAAAGAAGCCTTTAAAAGAACAACTTCCAAATACGAATTGAAAAGTTAAAAAATTCTCAGGGAAGTAGGGAAACAAAAATTTGAATTGGAAAAAATAAAGAACTCAAGAAAGTAGGATCCGTGAATTGAAAAGACAAAGAACATGCAAGAAAGTAGGATCTGTAATTGGGAAAAAAAATAATTCACTAAAAAAAAAATTAGTGAAATGGAAAAAATCAAGACCAAAAAATAATCAAAAACCAATTGACATAACAGAAAAAGTAAAAAAATGAAGAAAATAATTTTTAAAAAATTAGAACTGAACAAATTGAAACTAAATTCATTGAGACAAAAGAATCAGTCAACAAAACAAAAAAACAAACGAAAACCACAATTATCTAAATTCAAAAACGACGACTTGAAAAAATCTAAGAGATAATCAGGATTATTGACTTTAAAACTATATGAAAAAAAAAGGCTTTTTACAAAAATCATCAAAAGAACCCCAATTAAAAATCAGAAAAAAAACATTGAAAAATTCATCAAACACCTTCTGAAAAAAACCCAAAAAAAACCCAAAAATTTGCAAAATTTAAACTATAAATTAAGGAAAAATTTCAAGCACCAAAACCATTTAAATACAGGTCCAAAAAGGGATCACCCAAATCTGGCTCCCTTACAAAAAGGAAAGAACCAAATATTAAAGCACAAGAACGAATACCAAAAAAAAACTACCCTGACATTTTCTTCAAGAAAAGATGAATTTAATAAAACAAATAATTTATTTTTGAAAAAAAACAGAAACTAAACAAAAAAATTTATCTCCAAGAATAGAACTCAAGAAGCAGAAAAATAAAAAATAACTTTAGAATTGTATTTCTTTGTGGATAACAAAAAAACATGTATAATTTATTTACTGATATAAATAAAAAGGGAAAATAGGAAAAGGGATGATGGGAAAAAAAAAGGGAAAAAAAAAACCACATCCCACAAAAACTAAAAACATCATATCTGAAATTTGAAAACATTGTAATCTTACCTCATCAGATTCTCAAAAAAAAAAAATTGACATTTTTTTGAAAAATTCTCTCCCCCTCTTAAAAAAGGGAAAAAAAAAAAAAAAGGAAAGGGAAAAGGGAAAAACCAAAGTGGGGGAGGGGAAAAAAAATAAATCTATACAAAACATAATTTAAAAGGGGAAAGAACAAAAAAAAACACAATCTTTATTAATGGCAAAATTTTATAATACTAACTTAAATTAAAGGGGAAACTCCCCCCAAAAAGGAAATACAGACCATCAAAATCAAAACAAATTTTTTAAAAAACCTTTAAACAATATATAAGAAAAAAAAGGCAAAAAAATCTATTTACTTAGGTAAATCAAAAAGGGGTTTACCTTCTCAATCAAAAAAGAAAAATTGTCTAAAAAAAATAAAAAATCATCCTCTAAAAAATACATAAACAAAACCAAAATCAAAAAAATATATACCGTGGTTGGACTCACTTTAAAAAAAGTTAAAAGTTGAAGAAAAAGCAACAAAAACTGAAAGAAATCTCAACCCATCTCAAATTAACAACCAAACCACAAAACAAAAAAAAAAATTAAAGAAGAAAAGAAAAAAAAATTATATTTGGATCTTTAGAAAATAAGGAATAAAAAATATATTTCTTCCCATTCATAACCTATTCAAAAATTACCACATATTAACAAAAAACTCAAAATTAAATCAAAAAGCAAAATATGCCCAGTCATAGCAATAAAACACATTCAAAAAATTTGGGGAAAAACCCAAAATAAGGAAACTAAACAATCTCATCTTAAAAAATTTGAAACAAATTAAATAAATTAAAATTTAAAAGGTAAAACAAGAAACATCATACCAAAATTTGTATACCAAAGGGAAAAAGGGAAACACTTAAGGGCACTTGAAAAAACAAGAAAAAAAAAATTAATGAACTTCAACAAAAAAAACTAAAAAAACCAAAATTAAAAACCCCAATCAAATACAAATTGGAAATTTAAAAATTAAAAAGAAAAAAAAATTGAAAAAAAACATTAATAATTAAAAAAACAAATTTTCTTTAAAAAAAAAAAAAGAAACCTTTGCAAACCCATTAAAAAAGGAGGGAAAAGAAATTATATCAAAAGAAAAAAACTTTCCACCAAAGAAAGGAAATTAGAAAAAAAAATTATTTTCTCCCTTTATGCCAAAAATTTGAAACCAAGTAAAGGAACTACCTCCAAAATACAACTTCCCAACTAAAGAGGAAAAGATTTTGAAATCCCCCAGAAAAAAAAAAAACAATAAACAATTCCTAAAAAAAATCCCCAGGACCAATGGTTAATAATTTTACCAAACATTTAAAAAAAATTCCCAATTATATAAATTATTTGAAAAAAGGAAAAAATCCTACCAAACCCCTTGCCAGACAAAATACCTCCAGGACAAAACGGAAAAAAAAGACCAACCCATGCCCAAAGCTAAAACTTTAAAAGTTTAAAAAGCAAAAACACCCAAGAAATAAATTTGCAAAGGTTTCCAGGGTATTTAAATTAAAACCAAAAACCAAAAAACAAAAAAAACAATATCTCCAATAATAAAAAAAAAACCAAAATTCCTATTAAAAAATTAATTAAAAAAATTTCCAAAAAATTTACAATTATTTAAACCAAAACAAATTAATCCCCAACATTCAATAAATCTAAAAAATAACAATTTCATTTAAATTTATTAAAAAAAAAGAAAAAAAAAAATTAAAAAAAAATACAAAAAACCAAAACCCTTCCAACAAGGTTAAAGCCCCAAATTCTAAAAAATTAGAAAAACCCAAACTTTAGAAAAAATTTTAAAAATAAACCCAATAACACAAATTTTTATTACACTAAAAACCAAACCAATTCAAAAAATTCCCAAAAAACTTTTTTTTAAAATTACAAAAAACAAAACAAGAAAATTAAGAAAAAAAAATTAAAATTAAAAATTAAACCAAAAAAAAAAAATAAAAACCAAATAATTAATTTTTAGGCTATACCAAATCAAAAAACTTTTAATACTTTAAAAATAAACAAATTATTAAAACAAAATAAATTTAAAATTTAAAAAACCAAAAATTCCAATTAAAAAACAAACAAAATTCCAAAATAAAAAAATAATTTTATCTGGTAATTTTGGAAAAACTCCCAAAATAAACCCTTTTAAAACCAAAACCCACTTTTGGGATAAAATTCTGGAAAAAATTGGAAAAATTGCCTTTGGAAAACAGGCATTGATCCATACTTAACACCACCAAAATTTAAGGTCCAAATGGGTTCATGACCTAGGGATAAAGAATGAAAATTTAAATTAGAGGAACATGGATAGTTTACCTCTGACCTGTGGAAGGGGAAGGTTTTTTGACCAAATGGAACTAGAGATCATTCGTCAAAAATGAAAAATTTTGATTATTCAAACGAAAGTTTTTAAAACAAAACTAATGAACAAGATTAGAAGGGAAGAAAAACTGGGAAAATATTTTACAGTCAAAGGTTCTATAAATCATTTCCAAAAATATAGAGTTAACCTAATTTATAAAACAAACTCCAATTGAAAAATGGAAAGGATGAATAGACAATTTTCAATGAAGAAATTAAACTATTTCTAGTCATATGAAAAGGTAAATTATTAATAGAAAAATGCAAAAAGACAACTCTAAATTACCACACCGTCAGTTGGCTAAGTGACAGGAAAAAAATAAATGATTGTTAGGGGATGGGAAAACTGGGAATTGATTCATTGTTGGTGGAGTTGAAGAATCCATTTTGGGAAGTTTGGAACCATGTCAAAAGTTATTTAAACTTGTCCCAGATTTACTACTGGGATTATATCCCAAAAGATTATAAAGAAGGGAAAGGGACCTGTATGTGCACGAATGTTTGTGGCAGCCCTTTTGTAGTGGTAGAAACTGAAACTGAATGGATGTCCACTTGAGAATGGCTGAATAAATTGTGGTATATGAAAAATTATGGAAATTACTGTTCTGTAAGAAATGACCAACAGGAGATTTCAGAAAGGCCTGGAGATTAAGAACTGATGTGTAAATGAGCAGGACCGGAGATCATTTTATACTTAAAATATTTAGATGATGACCATCTGAGGTCGGGAAAATCCCCGAAGATCAACCAAATCATTTCTAATGAAGTAATGAACTGAACAGTACACAGAAAAGAACTCTGGGAGATGACTAAAAACCCATTGAATTCAGCCCTATATTTTCACACCTGCATCTTTTGATTTCCCCAAGTAATTGTAAATAATTCAGAGTCTTTCTTTTGTACAGCAAAATAATGTTTTGGTCATGTATCTTTTGTGTATCTAAGTTATATTTTTTAAATATTTAAATCTACTGTCATCCTGCCATTTAGGGGGGTTTTGGGGGTAAGAGGTGAAAAATTGCAAGAGGTTTGAATTAATGCTGTAAAGTTACCCATGTTATATCCTGTAAATTAAAGGCTATTAAATAAAAAAAAAAGAAAAAAAAAAAAAAAAAAAAGATAATCTTTCTGGACTTATACATAAAATAACTAAATCACCTAGAAAATACATCTCTCTTTTTATTTTTAAAAACATATGCATGGACAATTCTTTAACATTGGCCCTTGCAAAACCTTTTGTTCCAATTTTCCCTCTTTTCCCCACCACTTCTAGTGGCAAGATCAAATATGTTAAAATGGTAGAAATATTAAAATCCAATATATAATATTTTTATAATTATTTTGGAAAAGAAAAAAATCAAAGGGAAAAAAAGGTGTAGAGAAGAAAAGAAAACAACAATAAAGAATGAAAATGCTATGTTGTGATTCAGAGTAAGTTTCCATAGTCCTCTCTGTGGGTATAGATGGCTCTTATCATCACAAGATCATTGGAATTGTCCTGAATCATCTCATTGTTGAAAAGAAACATGTCCATTAAACTGGATCGTACTATAATCTTGCTGTTCCTGTATAATGATTTCCTGGTTCTGCTCATTTCATTTAGCATCAGTTTATGTAAGTCTCTCTGGACCTCTCGGAAATCATCCTGCTGGTCATTTCTTAAGAAACACTAATATTCCATAACATTCATATACCACAATTTATTCATCCATTCTCCAGTTGATGGGCATCTATTCAGTTTCCAATTTCTTGCCACTACAAAAAGGACTGCCATAAACATTTTTGCCCATATGGGTCCCTTTCCCTCCTTTAAGATCTCTTTGAGATATAAGCCCACTAGTAACACTGCTGGATCAAAGGGTATGCACAGTTTGATAACTTTTTCAGCATAGTTCCAAATTGCTCTCCAGAATGGTTGGTTCCGTTGACAGTTCTACCAACAATGTATCAGTGTCCCAGTTTTCCCACATCCCTTCCAACATTTGTCATAATCTTTTCCCTTCACCTTAGCCAGTCTAAGAGGTGTGTAGTGGTATCTCAGAGTTGTCTTAATTTGCATTTATGTGATTAGTAGTGATTTGGAGCACCTTTTCATACAACTAGAAATGGTTTCAATTTCTTCATCTGAAAACTGTCCATTCATATCCTTGGACCATTAGAGAAATCCTTGAATTCTTGTAAATCTGTGTCAATTCTCTATATATTTTAGAAATGGGCCTTTATCAGAACCTTTGAATATAAAATTGTTTTCTCAGTTTATTGCTTCCCATTAGTTTTGTTTGTACAAAAAGCTTTGAACTTAACATAATCAAAATTATCTATTTTGTGATCAATAACAATCACTAGTTTTTCTTCGGTCACAAATTCCTTCCCCCTCCACAGGTCTGAGACGTAAACTATCCTATGTTCTTCTAATTTTTTTATAATATAATTCTTTATTTCTAGATCATAAATCCTTTTGACCTTATCTTGGTATAAGGTGTTAGGTGTGGATCAATGCCTAGTTTCTGCCATACTAGTTTCTAATTTTCCCAGCACTTTTTGTCAAATAATGAATTCTTATCCCAAAAACTGGAGTCTTTGGGTTTGTCAAACACTAGATTACTATAGTCATTGACTATTTTCTTCTTCCTAACCTATTCCATTGATCAACGAATCTATTTCTTAGCTAGTACTAAATGGTTTTGGTAACTGCTGCTTTATAATATAATTTTAGATCTGGTACAACTAGGCCAACTTCATTTGATTTTTTTTTTCATTAATTCCCTTGAAATTCTTGACCTTTTGTTCTTCCAGATGAATTTTGTTGTTATTTTTTTCCTAGGTCAGTAAAATAGTTTCTTGGGAGTTTGATTGGTGTAGCACTAAATAAATAGGTAGTATTTAGGTTGTTTAGTTTAGTTTAGATAATATTGTCAACTTAATTATATTTGCTCGACCTATCCAATAGCACTTAATATTTTTCCAGTTGTTTAGATCTCACTTAATTTGTGAAATTGTTTTGTAGTTTTGCTCATATAGTTACTGACTTTCCCTTGGCAAATAGATTCCCAAATATTTTATACTATTGACAGATATTTTAAATGGAATTTCTAGTTATATTTCTTGCTGTTGGATTTTGTTAGTGATGTATAAAAATGCTGATGATTTATGTGCATTTAATTTGTATCCTGCAAGTTTGAAAAAGTTGTGGATTATTTCTAATAGGTTTTTAGTTGATTCTCTAGGTTTCTCTAAATATATTATCACATCATCTGCAAAGAGTGATAATTGGTTTCCTCATTTCCTACTCTATTTCCATTCTCAAACCTTTTTAATTGTCACAAGGTCATGATCTATCATATTCACATATACCAAAGTTCAGATATAAACGACTGAAATTGGTGTTTAGGGGAAGATACTTTGAGTGAGACTGTCTTGGTAATATTGAATCTGTGGGATGAAAGAAAATTACGAGTTAAGGATAAATCTAAGAGTATAAACCTAGGTGACTGGAAGGAGGATAGATTCCTTTTCCTGACTAAATTAATTGAAAGGCATGAAAAGAAGGAATAAATAGAACTGTTGATAGAAAGAAAAAATGAAATATTATCTGGGAAATGCTAAGTGTCTATGAATGCTAAAATATGAATGTGAAAAGAACATAAAATAAATTTTGAGGAATGTGTTTATGGTAGAATCAGAGAAGTTGATTCTATTATAAGAAATGGCATACATAGAGTTAAGATGAATAAAGGGAGACCAAAACATGAGTCTTTGTCTTGGTAAAATGTAAATGAAAAAAAAAAAAACAGAGATTAGGGGAGACCTAGATGGTGAATTTATTTAGTTAGTTAAAATGATAAATGAGAAAGTTGATGGTTAATTGACGTTTTGGAGACCACATGAATGTGGAGGTCAGAAGTAATGATTGCTAGAAGTGCCATACTATCATTCTTTCTGATTATTGTCCTAAATCTCTCTTCCCCTTCATCACTAAATTCACTGAAAAAAACTAACTGTATTCAACGATTTTTTTGCTAGCTCTCATTTTATTGATTTGAAGCCCTTCATAATCTGATTTCTGACCTCATCATTCAGCTGAAAATGCTCTATCCAAAGAATTCAATATGTTAACTGCCAAGTTTAATATAATTTTCCCAACCTTCATCCCCAATAAACTTTGTCAATCATCATCTTTACATAGATACTCTCTTCTCTCCAGTTTCATGATAATGTTTTCTTCTGATCCTTCTCTTACCAATTAACTGCTTTCTATCAATCTAATTTGCTAGCTTTTCATCTAGTTCACACACACACACACACACACACACACACACATAAATACACACACACAGAATATACACCTAAAGGTCTATCCTGACCCTCTTCTTTTTTTCATCTAAACCAACTCTCTTAGATGGTGTCATCACCTTCTATGAATTCCTTATTATCAGACTTTAGCTTAAAAAAACAATTTCCATGCAGCACCATTTCCAGGTATCTTAATCTATATTTTTCCCCTGGACCCAGATGGCTCTGTAGGGGAAAGTAAGGCAGGTGACCTTGCACAACCTTCCCTCACTTAAATTCAATTCATTTGCATTCATAGTGTCATCTCCCTCATGTCATGATCCTGTTTGAGAATGAAGGATCAATAACAACATCTCTTTGTAGATTATGTGTAGACCTAAACATACACTTCTAACTACTTTCCTAAATTCTAGGCTCAGATCACTAATTGACTCTTAGAATCTCAAAACGTATGTCTCAAAGTTACAACAAAATCTTTATGTCTAAAATACATCTGGTTATATTTCCTCCAAAATCTTTCTATATTCCCATTTTGTCAATTATTGTTGAGCATTCTCCCAGCTAAACAGGTACATCCCTTTCATTTCAACCATAACTTCTCCCTTTCACTCTGCATATTTAATTTGTTGCCATGTCCTAGTTTTACTTTCACAATGTTTTTCTCTCAAATATGTCATTTTATCTACATTACACAGTCACTACTCTGATGCAGAATTTCAGTACCTCACACTTGGATTATTGTAATAGCCTTCTGGTTCATCTGTCTGCCTCAACTCTCTCCTCTCTACTGTTGATCCTCTAGTTAACTACCAAAGTGATATTCCTAATGTGATTTGAGCATTACTGACTCACTCATTCAATAAAATGAAGTGCTCAATATTAGAGGGAAGAGAAGGGAATATACATTTATCTAGTACCTATTATGTACCAAGCATTGTGTTAAATGTTCAACAAATATGTTCTCATTTGATTCTCACAACAAATCTGCAAGTTATACATTTTCCTATTTTACATTTGAGAAAATTGAGGCAAACAAGTTACATGTCTTGCCCAACGATCCTTAGCTAGTATATATCTGAACCCAGATTTGAAATCACTTCTTCCTGAGGTCATTCATTTTCCTTTATACAAATGGCAACAATTGTTAAAAGAGCTATCTTATCATCCCTGATAAAAATAGTCCTTTATCTTTCTTCTCTTTCCAGACTAAACTCATTAAATAAGCCACCTATATTCTATTGCCTGAAAGACACCTATCTATTAATTCCATGATCCAAAATAAACCCTTTATTTAGCTTTAATCGCCTTTTACAGCTTCTTACTATTTTGCTATTAACCTTATACTTTATTTCCTCCATGTCCCTTCTTACCATTAGATGCACAAACACTCCATTGTGGTGTTCTTCTTTAAAATATAATGGTTCTCTCTGGGAGCAGGTTTCTTGGGGAGGTTTTCTGGAGGCAGTCTTAGTTTCAGTTAAAAGTAATAATCACCCAAATGCAGTCAGGTGTTAAAAGTTCAGATCTTTTATTGCTTCCTCCAAAATAGCCTGGTTAGTTTTTTCTTAGAGCCGTCTCTCTTTCTCCTTGGTTCTAAGAGCTCTTGCAGTTTTGTCCTTTGCTTCTGCCTCTGCTTTCTTCAGCCTCCAGCCAGCACAAAGGTGGAAAATGGAGTGGATCTGATTCCTCTAGCTCAACTCCGAATATCTCCAGCCAGCACCAAGGTCAAAGAAAGTTGGAATGAATCTGTCTTGCCTCTGAGAGAGGGCTTGTGGGCTTCCTCCCAGAGTGCTCCTCTCCGACCCCTGGGAATGTTCCCAAGTAACTAACTTGACTGGATCCTTGAAGCTCTATGCTCCTTCTCTGTGAGTGGGATTCTGGGTTTCCTCCCAGAGTGTTCTCTGGCCCTAAGAGCTTCAAGGGAGGTGTGAATTCACAAAATTACAAAGTTAACTTTTGTGAATCTCCCATACTTGTAAACTCCAATGAGTACTTAAACACTTCTTGCTTATATGAGCTCTCTAAAGGTGTGAACACCAGCATTGTTTCTATCAGTTCTATTTAGTACCTTGTTTCAAGTTCTGGCCCATAACATCTCCTTGTAGGATCAGATCAATCATGCTAAATTAGATAATTATTGTCTCTCTCAACTCTAATGGCTTAATACTTTGTAAGGATTCCAACACTCCATCTCCCAATTCTATTTTTTTCTCTCTCCCTTACCTTCCAGACTCTTCCCACATAATTTCTTCTTTAACTTCCTTCATCAGTTCTCACTTTCTATGAGCAGCTTTTTCTACTCTCCTTCATCCTTCCTCCCATAGCCACTGCCTTCTTCCTAGGATTCTTTCATATTTACTCTATATATATCTTTGAATATTATATCCATCATTAAAATAGAAGTCATTTGAGGGAAAAATGGTGTTCTTATTTTTCTTTGTATTGCCAATACTTAGAAAAAGGCTTAGCAGAGACATTAGATATGTGATAAACCCATCAAGTAGATGCCCATTTGCACATTTTCTTAGAGAATAGAAGATGCCAGGCTATCCTTTGAACTGAACAGGATGCTTTTGAATTTATAGTTTGTCATTTCTAGTTATTTTTATTTGAATTGTTCTTTCTTTTGTGCTTCAGTGAAACCAATCCTGTTTTCATTATGTTCTTGAATGATGCTTGAAATGCTTAACTTACCCTCTCTAGCAGCAGCTACATTACCTCTAACAGTCATGGAATTTCTTCTTTAAGATCTACAACTTTTTCATATTTTCTTTGAGTAATATCCATGATTCACAAAAGTTAAAATTTAAAAGGAAGCAGTTAAAGTTATTACTGTAACATGCAATCTAACATAATTGACAGAGAACCTTTTAAAAATGGGAATCCAGTTGAAATTGAATGCCTTAAGGTCAGGCCATTTAGATGAGCCAAGTATAATTAGGAGCACACATTTCTGGTCATTGCTATTTTTGTTGTTCATTCATTTCTGTTCTGACTCTTCATGACATCAATTGTAGTTTTCTTGTAAAAGCTACTAGAATAGTTTATGATTTCCTTATTTATCTTATTTTACAGATGAGGAAGTAAAGAAAAAAGTTTAAGTGACTTTCACATAGCCAGAAAATGTCTGAGGCCTAAGTTGAGTCTTCTTGATTTCAAGCACTACACTGTCCTATCTAATTACCTTTCTGACCACTACCACAAGAAAATGAAATTATAACACATCCTTCTGTATTTCTAGAGTTAGCATGACACAGGATAAAGAATTAACTTTTGACTTAGAAAGACTTGTAATTCAGTCTTATCTTTGCCATATATTGAAATACACAAAAGACTGGCCCCCTTATCCCTGGGTCAAGGGGCCTCAAGCTTATAGGAAAATGTTGCTTAAACTAAATTAAGGAAAATGTTTTACAAAGTGCTTGCTCAACTATGTTCAGAAAGATGCTTGCCTAACAATATCAGATAACCCTGACCTATTCCAATAATCTATGTCAACATCTGCCATTACATTCTGTAAGCCCCTATTTTTCCCCTTGTAAGCAGAAAGTCAAGTCACTGTAAACCAAGACTGAACAAGGATGCTTATAAGCCTGTCTGTACTTCTATTCGGTGTGGAACTGTACTGAAAGGTCCATCCCAGCCAGTAATAAAAGCTTTCTAAAATTATGAACACCTTGGCTGCCCTGAATTTTGTTGCCTGGGCTATCTCAATAGTAGCTGCATGACTATAGATCTGTCACATATCCCCTCACTATCCCAGGTAACTCTCCAGGACTGTTCATTAGGTATGTGCTCTCTCTGTTGAGAGAATTTTACACAAAAGGTTCATATTAAAATGAAACCAACAATCCAATCATTCTGGAGAGCAGTTTGGAATTCTGCCCAAAAAGATATAAACTGTGCATATTCATTGATCCTGCAGTGTCTCCACTGGGTCTATATGCTAAGGAGGTCATTAAAAAAAAAAAAAAAAAAAAAAAAAAAAAAAAAAAAAGGACCCACGTGTGCAAAAACTCTTATAGCGGACCTTTTTTTTTTGTTAGTACAAGCAACTGGAAATTGAGTAGAAAGCCATGAGTTGAGAAATGGCTGAATAAGTTATGGTTTATGAATGTAACAGAATATTATTTTTTATAAGAAATTTTTTATGAAGAAATGAGGAGCAGGATGATTTCAGGGAGGCCCAGAGAGACTTTCATGAATTTATGCTAAATGAAGTGACTAGAACCAGGAGAACATTGTGCACAGCAATAACATCATGTAATGATCATCTGTGATGGACTTGGGATCTTTTCAACAATGAATTGATTCAAGGCAATTTCAACACACTTGTGAAAGAAAGAACCATCTGCATCCAGAGAGAGAACTATGGAGACTGAATGTAGATCAAAGGATATTATTTTCATCTTTTTGTTGTTTTTGTTAGTTTGCTTGTTTGCTTTTTCTCATTTTTTCTCTTTTGATCTGATTTTTCATATATAACATGATAAACATGGAAATATATTTATAATAATTTCAAGTCTAAACTATATTGGATTGCTTGCTGTCTAGGGCAGGGGAGAAGTGGATAAGAGGGAGAAAAATTTGAAAAACAAGGTTTTGCAAAGGTGAATGTTGAAAACTATCTTTGCATATATTTGGAAATATAAAAAGCTTTTATAAAAACAAACAAAAACCATTAAATCACCATATTAATTCCAGTTACTTTCATACTATAATTAATATTTGGACATTCACATTATCAACTGGAAAGTGCCCTAAAGACGGGGAGGACATAGATTATCATTATAGTCCTGATTATATAGCATGTTGTGATGATTTACTTATTTACGTTATAAATGACTCCTTATGATACCATTTGGAGTTTTTTTGGCAAAAACACAAGAATAATTTACCTTTTCCTTCTCCAGTTCCTTTTAGAGATAAGAAAACTGAGGCAAAAAAGGTTCAGTGAAGTACTTGCCCGATGTCACACAAGTAGTTAGTATTTTAGGACAACTTTGAATTCAGGAAAAGAAGTCTTCCTGACCCCAGGGCCAGAATTCTATCCTCTGAACCACCTTGCTGGTCAATTGCATGACAAAATTCATATGACACAGGTGCTAAATGAATATTTGTTGAAAAAATGAGATAGTGAATAGTGACCCTTATATCATTACTGGGAAGTCTATAATTATTAATCATCTCCAGTTATGGGATGTACATATTTAGAATTCAGTGAAACAAAGCTGCCTATTTTCTTTTGCAAACATCCTCAATATCTGGCTTTGTTGCTTAAAAAATCAGTTCAATACCATTTTCTTTTATTCTCTTTATATATCTGAATATTATAGGAAAAACAGAGCTTGAGGTGGATTGTAAAAGAGATAAACTATATTTACATTTACATTTAATAAGCTTATATTTAAAAAAACAGATGGAGTGATCATAAAAATACAAATGAATAGGAGAAATGTAGGCAATGTTAAATTTGCATTATTTGGGACTGATACTGACTGTGAGATAAATTTCATTTTGTTATTTCAATCCTAGGATACTTTTATTTTATTATTTTTCTCACTATTTGAGTCATTTTTGGCTTCTGTTTTTAATATAATCATTTGATGTCTACAAACAACAATTGATAATATTAATTTTTGTATTTTTTCATTCCTTAAAGCAGGGACAAATATCCTCCCCCTACCCCTTTTAGGTCCTCCAGCTCAGGCCACAACTGTGAACTAGTTAGCATTCCATTAATGAGCTGAGCCCTCAAGGGAACCCAGTGAGGCTCATTTCAAATCCTGTCTTTTATATCCCCTCTGAATTTTCCCAACAAAAGCACCCGCCAGTTTGTCTCTCTTTCATTTCAACATTCTCTTTTTCAAAAAAAAGAAACAATGGAGACCAAGTCCAAAGATGAGATTGGAGATACCTAAACCATTCTGACAGTCAGGAACAATGCCACTATCCAGAAAAAATGCTTACATTATTTATGAACATTAAATGTCACTGATTTCCTCTCCATCAGATAATTTCCTGAGACAGGAAGTGTTCAGTGACACGAAGTAGGATATTTTTCTGTGCCTGCCTCAGCTCAGGGATATATTAGCCATTGCACTGGCATTGTGTCAAATATTTGGAACAGTATCTGATAATAGGTACAACTAAGCTCATTTCCAAGGAACTTTACGAAAAGTCTAAAGCCTAGTCCAGTTAAAGGACTGAAAATATGTTTACTTTCTAATATTCATAGAGAGGAAAATTTGTTAGAATATAATTTTTCCTTTTTTATTCTTTTTTGCCCAAGAATTTAATTATGAGGGAGAAAATAACTTTAGTTGAAAGGAAGAAAGGGAAAATGCCTTAGGTTTATTTGTTTGTTTTTCATTTAGATTAATTTGTTTTCCTGGTTTAGAAAGAGGAATGAAAAAGCAAAGGTTAAGAAACTTCATCCATGTCCCCTAGAACTCCAACATGGGAGAGAAGCAGGAAAATGCTAAGATTAAAGTAGTGCCTTCATGGTTACAAGTGAGACAGTCTTTTAAAAGTACTAGTTGCTGAGCAGTCATGTATGTGTAGACTCAGTTTTATAACCAAGCTCCATTTCTCCCATGTCTTGATTCAATATCATCTTACTTTCTGAGCACTACAATTAGCAAAAATTCTCTAAGTGGTGAACAGGCATTTATAGCTAATAATTGTGTGAGGGTATAGATTGTACATGGAGAAAGTAATTTCAAACCATTCCAGTAGCTTTGTCAAGAATTAGGAAGTTGTATTTGAAATCTGGTCTTCAACTCTAAACCTTCTGCTCTTTTCAGCATGTTATATTGGCCCTTTAATTTGAGGTTTGTACTTTGCAAAAAATATATGTTAGGTTAAATTGTCTAAAATCCAATTCAGTTGTGAGTTAAAGGAAAGGGAAAAATAGAACAACTTACATTCTGGTTTGAAGTTGGGTGTGTTTTTCAGACACAGAGAAAAAAAGATTTAACTTTACTTAAAAACAAAAACAAAGTGTATATAAATAAACTTCATAAGCATTCTAGTGTCTAAACCTGGATTTTTACAGGATAGATACCTAATAAGTGTTTCTTAAAATTGAAATGTAACAAATATAATTTTCTCGGAACTACTAAAAACTAGGAAACAAAGGAAAAGAGCTGAGAAAATCAACAAAATCAAAAAGAAAATGAAAGAGGTAAGAAGAAATAGGGAAAGGGTAAAGAGGGAAAATTTTTTGAATAAGGATATGCTAAAAGGCATATAGAAGGAAAGAAAAACTGAACAATTCTAAAGGTTTGAATATCAGTTAATAAAAGTAGGTCACCTACCCTCTTTACATTTTACTCTTCAATTGGACTGTGGGCTTCTCCAGGTTATGATTTAGTATAGCTGACTTTTGGAATAAGGATTAAATGTAATTCATGTCTTTTCTGCAATTCTAAACCTTTAACTTTCTGAAATTCTTTTTCTGAATGGGCATAGCAGCCCATGATGAGAATTGGAGGAAAATGAATGATTAGAGCTAAGGACCACAAGCCTGCTTTTGAATAAGAGGTTCCCATATCTAAATTTGGATTAACTGTACTAGTTTTCTGGGAACACATCCTAGGGAGTACAAGGGATAGTTGGTAATTTTCCAAAGCCCCTGTTTCACACCATTTCATCACACTTTGTCAATCCTAAAGGAATAGAAGCATATATCTATACCTTTCTTTGAGACATTCATGATATCCTTAATGCCCAATAATATCACTTTCATCCTTTATTGGGTTATTCCATTTCTGTCATCAATGTCACTCATCTGTCTCTTTCACTGACTTCCTTCTTTCCTCTAACTTCTTTCTCCATTTAGTTATTTCATAGGTAAACTCATTTCAATCTCTTTAACACAACTCTTAAAGTTTATATTGCCATTTTCAACAACCAATCAAAAGTACCTGTAATTTTGAAGGCAAAAACAAAAACAAAAAAAGAATATTTATAATCATAATTTATATTTACAGAACACTATAATATTCCAAAGTGATTTATATCCATAATCTATCTGTGCATATTATTATGCCAATAATGAAAACTAAATGAAAGTTATTTGTTCCTGGCCAAAAAGCAAACAGAAGAAGTGGAACTCATATCTAAGTTCTTTGACATGTATTATAGTACTCTTTCAGAATTCAGTGACAAAGACAAAACAGAAAAAGAGAACATAAGAGAGAAAAAAGAAAAGAGACATATACACTGACAAACAAAAAGAGAGAAATAGAGAGACTCAGACACAGACAAAGACACACACACACACACAGAGAATCACAGACAGAGAGAGTTTCTCTTCATGCAAAAATATCAAAAATAAATAGAAAAAAAAAAGTGGAGATAAATTCCTTAAAGGAGTCTTGTCTAAGTTATGCATAAAATAAACTAAATATGGCTATATTTAGGTCAGATGTGGTTGAACAATTTGTGGTAATAAAATTTAAAGTTTTCTAGTATGAATCTACCATCTGAAAAGTCTGACTTCTCATCACAAAGCATGATGTCAAATATATTAAAAAAGACATATGACCCAAAGTGAATCAGGTAATAGCCTCTTTTTACTCTGCTCTTATTATACCACTTCTATAATATTGGACTTTTTTGTCCAAGTTTCTAATTTTTTTTTTACCATGTTGAGTAGAATTATTATCATATAAAATTGATTTGATCATTTTATCCATTTGGCAAATAAGTCAGTAAACAAAAATTAGACACAGGGAGATAGAACCAGTCAATATAAAAGGAAAAAAGCAATAAATGTCAAAAAGTGGAATAAATCTGATGCATAAGTGAGCTTTCTATCATCACCTAGAGAATATAAATGGCATTTGATTTTAATTCAGAAGATCTAGCATTGAATGTACACTTTCCAATTTTTAGTCAAGAGGGTAAAGACAAGTTAACTGACTTCTTATACTTAAAATAAGGTATTGCTCTTATACCCTATAGCAAGATAAGGTCAAAATGGGTTCATTTAGAACCCTATAGAAACTATAAGCAAATTAAGAGACTAAGGGATAAGTCTATCTCTCAGATTTGTGAAGAAGAAATTTATGGCCAAAGAAGAATTAGAGAACATGATGATATGTAAAATGGATAATTTTGCTTATATTAAATTTAAAAAGTTTATTTTTACAAATAAAACCAAGGTAGCCAAGATGAGAAGGGAAGTAGAAAACTGGTAATTTTTTTTTTTACATCCAAAAGTTCTGATAAAGGTCTCATTTCTAAAATATATGGAGAATTCACTCAACGTTAAAAGAATAAAATCTAATCTACATTTGATAAATGGTCAAATAATATGAATAGATAATTTTCAGATGAAGAAATTAATATGTGGCAGTTCTTGTCATATGAAAAATGCTCTGAATCATTACTGATTAGACAACTCTGAGGTACCACTACACACCTCTCAGATTAACTAAGATTATAGGAAAAGATAATAACAAATGTTGGAGTGGATATAGGAAAACTGAAACTCTAATGCATTGTTGGTAGAAATGAGAATTAATCCAATCACTCTGGAAAGCAATTTGGAACTATACGGGAAGGGCTCTCAAAATGTGCATTTCCTTTGATCCAGCAGTGTCTCTACTGGGTCTGTAAACCAAAAAGATGATAAAAAAGAGGAAAGGACCACATGTGCAAAAATGTTTGGTGCATTCCTTTTTGTAGTTGCAAGGAGCTTGAAACTGAATATATTCCCATCAGTTGGGGAATGGCTGAATAAGTTATAGAATATGAATATTATGGAATATTATTTTTATGTAAGAAATGATCAGCAGATGATTTCAGAAAGGCCTGGGGAAATTTACATGAAGTGATGCCAAGTGAAGTGAGTAGCACCAAGAGAAAATTATACACAGCAACAACAAAGTTATGTAATGATCAACTGTTATGGACTTGGTTCTTTTCAACAATGAAGTGATTCAAATAATTCCTATAGATTTGTGATGGAGAGAGCTATCTGCATCCAGAAAGAGGAGTATGATAACTGAATGTAAATCACAACATAGCATATTTACCTTTTATTTTTGTTCTTTGCTTACTTTTTTTTTCTTTCTCATTTTTTTCCTCTTTCCTCTTTCCTCTGATTTTTCTTGTACTACATGATAAATGTGGAAATAGGTATAGAAGAACACATTTAACCTATACTGTATTACTTGCTGTTTTGGGGGGATGAAGGAAGAGAGAAAATTTGGAACACATGGTTTTGCAAGGGTAAATGTTTTCAAACCAACTTTGCATGTATTATGAAAATTAAAAAGCTATTATTAAAAAAAAGTCATTAAAATGAGATGATCTCTAAGGTGCCTTATAGTTCAAAGTCCCATGACCATATGATTCAATGATGGTCACTTAGAATATAATAGAAAGCATTCCTAGTAACCTAAAGAAATATTTTAACAAAATATGCTATCCTGATAGCAAAAAGCTTTCCCCTTTTAATTTTTTTTTTTAATATAGACATTGATATTTCCTTCCCTCCTTATTGTTCTGATGGAAACAGTTCATTGAGGGTTATATTGTTAATACTACCCCATTTCCAAATTTGTTATTTTCCCAAATGTTACAAAACACCTCCCCAATAAGGTAATTATTTCAAACAGAAATACAAAGTATAAAAATACATTTTGGGGAATCTATATTTTTTTCTTCTGTCAAGTACTCAAAATGTTCAGATTTTGTGGGTTTGTAGTTCCATGCTTACAGGCAGAACATTTTCACATTAAATGGTGAATTTGAGGGTTAATACAATAATACATATCCTTAATAAAATGCAGCTGAAGCATTTGATCTCTGGGAAAGCCTAGCTTTTTCTAAAAGTAAACTCCATAGAGCACTAATATATATTCAACCTTCCTCTTGGGTATATTTGCATTGCAAATTTCTGTGTATGTGTGTGTGGAGTGTACCCATATGCATATGTGTTTGTGTATTTGTGTGTGAGAAATAGAGAGGAGGAGTAAGAGAGAGAGAGAGAGAGAGAGAGAGAGAGAGAGACAGAGATAGAGACAGAGAATTTGCCTTCAGTTATAGTCACCTTAGGCTGTGATCTTGTCAGCTCCCATAAGCTAAACAAGATTGGGTCAGGTCAGTATTTATCTATATTCAGCCTGAGGGGAAATGTAGGAAATGCAGAAAGTGGGACAAGTGTTTCAACAGGTATTATTCCTCCATCCTTTCTTGCTCTGAGCTACTAGTCTAGATTGATTGTCCAGTATTCTGTCAGCCTAGATATTTTTTTCTAGGTCAAGTTTCCTCAACCTTTTGCCGGAGAAGGTACTGTTTCCTTTTCTCTTAAAAGTCTTAAAATTGCACTGGAGAAGCCCCCAAACCTGTTGGTGGTATATGTTTTGTAAATCTGGAGAATTCAAGAAAGAACAGCAGAGAGAACTAAATGAAGACAATTTACTTTAAAAACCTAAAATAAAAACTCTAGCTTTTCACATTGCTTCATTCCAAACAAAATGCCATCCCAGTCATTCATTCATTTATTATGTATCCTTGTGAGTTACAGTGACTATCATAACCTATCCCACTGAAAGGAGAAAAAACAGATTCTTAAAATGGTAGTTATTCATTTTTTCATAACTAATAAAGGTGAACAATGAGACTCAACACTCATGTCTCCTTAATCATTGTCTACAATTGCTTACATTAATTAGAACTGGAATTTTTAGGTTGAGTTAAAGTTTCTGTATTACTTTAGCATAAATGTTCTTGTCTAATCACCACAACAACCAACTCATGGAGTCATTGCAAATTGTTTATACATATTTAATCTCTAACAATCAGGGGATACTGTTGGAAGTGGGGAGAGGAACAAAAAGTGAAGAGAACACGTTTAAGTGGAACATTCAAGTAGAAATTAAGTAGACACATTGAAAGACATACTATCTATCCTCACTCATATCAATCTAATACTTGTTTCTGTCTCATTTTCCTTCCATCTGTTGCTCCTATTAATGTCTGCTGGGCCAGTGAGTTATAATCCAATCCTTCTTCCCTTGCTAGATTTTCAAATATTTGAGAATGTGTATCATTCAGGACGATTACACATAAGCTTAATCTTGAGTTCCTGTCATCAATCATTCATGGCATTATCTCCATTCCCATCATCATACTGGTAGCTATACATTAGCAAAGCTTTTTGATGCCTTTTAGCCACTGATAAAATGTAGGACACAGCACTGAAAAGAGGACCACAGGTGTAGGATGACCCAAACCAGAACAAACTGAAAGAATCTCATTTCAAATTCTCTCATGCATTGCAATTTAAGTAAGACTTTTATTAACTTTGAGAAGCAAAACTTCAGATGTGAACTTTGCATAATATAATGTATTAAGATAAAGAGGAAAGATGAATCATTGCTGACTAATAGCAAATGAGGTTAAAGAATCATAAATTATCTAATGAGCCTTAACTGAGTGCAGTTATGTATAGAAAGAACTTGTGCAGCCTTTGTGCCTTAGAGGAGAACACCAAATGTTTTCATTAGAAAATAATAACTCTCATTTCTCTATCATTTTAAGTAATAACTCTTATTTCTCTATCACTTTAAGATTTACCCTGTGAGATATGTAATGTAAGCATCATTAACCCCATTTTCCAGATGGGGAAACTGAGACTGAGCATTTAATCCTTTACTAGTTTGGTGAAACCTATGGACCCTTTCTCATTATAAAGTTTTTAAATTCAAACACATAAAGAAAGTTACAAAAAATTAATTATGTTGAAATCCAATGATCTATATGTACACTCATTATATGCATAAACACACACAATTAAATACATGTACACATACATGTATAGATAGAAATATATAGTTCATTTTTATATGTGTGTATGTGTATATATAAATACATATACATGTATTTATAAATACATATTTATGTGTGTACATTTACATATATACAATCTGTATTATATGTGTATATATACATATTTCTGTATATACATATTTATATAGGTATTTTATTAGTATGTGTGTATATATTATATATATGTATATATATTTATGTGTGTGTGTGGTATGTGTGTATATAAATACAGAGTTCATGAACCTTGGATTTATTTTATATAAGGTCACAAGGTTCATGATGAAAATTAAAGATAAGTTCAGAAGAAGGAGTGTGATTTCAGAATCAGATAAGATGCACATAATTTGATGATGGATTACATGGGCAATGTATTCATTGGCCCTTATATTTTATCTGTTGTGTTTCAACACCTTTTATATATGTTGTGTTATCTGTTTCAAACCGTACTACTACTTGTCAGGAACCAACACCCCCTCCTTCAACAATCTTTGTTCAGGTGGCCTTCTCCCCTCCCCAAAGGCAACTGCACTCTTAGTTAAACATACCTGTTTGAAGAAGAATGCTTTTAGAGCACAATGATTCGAGGGGTCCCAGGAAGAACATTAACCACAGAGCACAATGACCCGAAGGGTCCTAGGAAGAACATTAACTACAAGGACCATGTGAACTTTGACACAGAGATAATGGTCTCACTTAGCAGTATAGCATAACAACAAGACCCTTTGTATGAATAAAGTTGAGCCATGACAAAATTTGCTCGGTCTCCCTCCTCTTTCTCGTCCGTTTCTCTTTCAGGCTGGGTCCCCCTAGATCCCCCGAATAACTGAGTCCCGCTGGACGGGACAACTACTGGTATTCTTTTAGCTGGTGCCATTGCCAATACTGCTACTACTATTGCTTTATTCTTTTTCTTCTCCTCATCTACCTAATACTACTACTAATTGTCACCACTGCTACCACCAACACTATTATTATTATTATTATTATTATTATTATTATTATTATTAGGCTGAGGTATTTGGGGATAAGTGACTTGCCCAGGGTCCCACAGCTAGGAAGTGCTAAGTGTCAGAGACTAGATTTGAACTCAGGTCCTCTTGACTTCAAGGCTGATCCTCTATCCACTGAACCACTTTGTTGCCCCCACCAGTACCATTATTGTCATTAATCATTATCATCATCACCCTACCTACAACAAATTTAGCAAGTAGTCATTAAGTTATTGCTTGATGACCTATATCAAAATGGAACACAACATCTCAGGAAGTCCATTCCAATTTGGGATTCCTGCCATTGAGATGAAGTATTTTCTTACATTATACCTATGTGGGCCTTATTGAAATTTCTACCCTTTACATCTACTTCTTTCCCTTTGGCACAAATAAAATAAATTTTTTTTGCTTCTTTTAATCTTTCAAGTACTGAAGACAGCAGGAGAACTAATCTTTCTCTCTCCCTATCCACCCATCTTTGAATCCCTAGTTAAATCAGTAAGTTCTCATATACTATGGACTTTTGCATCACTTTGATTGACTTCCTATGGAAGGTCCTCAAATTATCAATGTCCTTCCTAAACTGGGGTACTCAGACATAAACATAATTCTCCACCATGTTTTGAAGAAGCTTGTTGTAGCTCATCCTTCATTTTGGAAGAGGGACAATGACACCACAGGTAATGTCTTGACTTGCATGTGGATTGGATTTAAGTGAGGCAGCATTGTACTAAGCCATTAATCTCACTCTCTTCCTGATTCATCAAAGTCCAATGACAGTACAAAAGTCAAGATGATTGACAACAGCCTGGGATGACATTGGTGTTTTCAGTACTTAACCTAGCTCTAATCACTCCATAGCATCTGCTTCAGCTGCCTTCAAAGACTATGGGACAAAATTGTTTTCATCCACTCATATTGACAGAGACAGTTTTCCCATGCTTGGGATAGGCATTCCCAATGAACCAATATTTTGAGGTTTGTTTGTGACCCTTGGCTTGGTTTATCCCACCTGATGAGATGGGTTGCCAGGGTGTGGCCAGCGCCCATGCTGCAGCTTCTTGCAGTTGCAAGTGACAGTTGGGTGAACATTCAAGACTATCACTTTTCTATTCTTTTGCCCCAGGATAAAATGTAAAAAATAAAACAAAATCTAAACTCAACATGTCCTGGAACCTGATGTTGAATGAAAGACTATGAAAAAAGCTAATCTTGGTTTACTATTCTCAGTGACTTTGGCAATAGGTGGAGGACAATTATTATCACACAACTGACTCATATTAAAATTACTATCCATTAATCCCAGTTGTTTTTTTTAATGTCTCTGAGTTAGAATTTAAAGTCATGTGTTCCTGCATCCTAGAATAACTTTATATCTACTATGTTCTACTGCTTCTCATTGATAAAAGGTAAAGAAAACAAGGTTCAGTAACAATATCTACACTATGCAATAGATACTTCATTTAAAACTGATATGAAACCACTGATAACTACAATTATTATGAAAGGAAAAGATCATGAATTTGCCCAATGCTTAAGTAATAGCTGTAACAATAAAGAGATCAATCAAAGACTGGAATATAGTATTGAATTCTTTCTACATTCAGATCTTTTCTCAAAACTCCCCTGTATCCCTGATTATACTCTAAAATGTTCCATGCCAGAAAGTATTAACACTTATTGTTGAGTACTCAGATGAAGAATGGGAAGATTTTGGGAAAATGGCTGAACAAGGTCTCCAGATTTCCTTCTCAAAGAGAACAAATTTGCATTATAAGGGGGAATATTGACTGGAGCAGAATTAAAAAGATTTGGGGCACAGCAGGGGTCAAGCACTCTAGAAAATCCTAAGAAAGCCCCCAAGGCCAGGATTAACCAGTGTGAAGTAGAAACACCTCCAGGCTAGCTCCTCAGAAACGCCAAGTGGAATTCAGGGTTTAGGGGGTTTGGTTGGAGTCTCAGCAGGAAACTTTCAACTCCTGGACTTCCCCAGGAGTGGAGGATCTGAGTTTCAGAATTCTGAGAGAACCTCAGCTGGTTAGGGTGCCAGTCCCAGCTGTGCTCAGTGACAGTCCTGGGAAAGAAGGAATTGGCACACCCGTTGAGGGCAGAAGCAGTGGGGCAGGGACACTGCAGGGCCAGGGCATTTGCAGAAGGCCTAAAGTCTGACCTATTCTATATCATAGACTTTTTGAGAAAACGTCACATGGTTTTACTCATAGGGAAGAGCTGAAAGGTAGTTTGAGGCACCATCCCCTCACTCTATAATTAGAGGTACTTATACTGATACTTCTTATTTTTAAAAAAATTACCCAGCAAAGAAGAAAGAAACCAACCAACCATAAAAACTTAGTATGGGAACTGGGAAACTGGGTTTCATCTTTAGAGAAGAACACCGATATAAAACAAGCTTCTACCCCAAACAGTACCATTAAATGGCTCCCTGCTTAGGGAGAATTTATAGAACTTAAAAAAGAATTTAAAAATAAAATGAAAGACATTGAGGAAAAACTAAAAAAAAAAATTCAACAAAAACAAGATTATGGGATAAAGTTGACTAAGTAGAAAAGGAGATATGGTCTTAAAGATGAAAACAACTCTTTGAAAATTAGAATTGGGCAAAGGGAAACCAAGAAATTACAAAACATTATAAAGAATGAAAAAATAGAGCAGAATGTGAAACAACTTATAATAAAAACAATAGATCTCGATGGAGAACAGATCAAGAAGAGAAAATATAAAAATAGCTGACTACTTGAAAGTTGTGACCAAAAAAAAGGAACCTTGACACAATAATGCAATAAATAATCCAAGAAAATTGTCCTAGAGTGATAGAACATGAGGGGAAAGTCGAAATAGAAAAATCCAGTAATCACTATTTCAAAGAGATTCTTTATAGGAAACATAGAAATATTATTGCCAAATTTGAACTCTCAGATCAAAGAGAATATTTTGCAAGAAACAAGAAAAAAAATGCAAATACGTTGGAGCTACAATTAGAATTGTACAGGACTTATCAGAAGTCACAATAAAAGACTATTGGTTCTTGAATCATAACTACTAACACTTAAAAGAACTAAGTCTGCAGCCAAAAATATCACATCCAGCAACATTATCCAAACTGTTGAATGAGAAAATATAGACATTCAATGAATTTGCTGATTTTCAGGACTTTCTATCAACTCAATAGAAAATTTAACATATATGAGGTACCATCAAAGATTAATTTCAAAAAACTTAACATGAATGAACTGTTTTTATTTTTAATAGGGGAAATGTAGACCATATACTTAAGATTCACATCAGCAATAGGGTAGCTCAAAAGAAAGATTAGGCAGAGTTAAGGTAAAAATAGTAATTATATTACTATTGCAAAGGTGCAGAAGAGGAATAGGCATTAGAGGGGTAAGGAGAGCTTGTAGGGAAGGTTAAATAGACAACACTACATATATACTATAAAGGGTATAGGGCCCTACAAAATCTATAAAGAAATAGACGGAAGTGATGAGCAAATGGGTAGCCAAGAACAAGGAAAGAAGACAAGCAAGATATCCATGTGTGTGGGGAGGTTAAATAATAGCAAGTCAAATTAGGGAGCAGAATTAAAGCAAAGAGTCATCAGGGATAGGAAAGACATGTGTGCATGTCTTGTGTGTGTGTGTGTGTGGTAGTATGTATATGTATGTGTATGTATATATCTATATATGTACACAAATATATTTTTTCTTAACTATAACCTTATTATGGGAAGAGAAGATGAAAGGGGGGAAAGAATAAAGTAAAAAAAAAAGGAGTGTGCAGAAGAGAACAAAAAAATTACAAAGAAGAAAAGATGGATACTCATGGATATTTCTTCTACTAATATATATACTTTCTTGAACTTGTAATTCATTGTTAAATATTTTGAATCCTCCCTAATGTTCTGCTGGGCATATGACAATGTTTTTTTTTTGTTTGTTTGTTTGTTTTATTCTGTTGTATTCCTTTTCTGTGTGTTTTCTTTTTTTTAATTGTTTTTTTTTTAATCTTTTCTTTTATTTTTTGCTGAGACAACTGGGGTTAAGTGACTTGCCCAGAGTCACACAGCTAGGAAGTGTTAAGTGTCTGAGGTCAGATTTGAACTCAGATCCTCCTGTCGCTAGAGGTGGTGCTCTATCCACTGTGCCTATTCTGTTTTTTTTTTTTTTTTTTAATAAAATTTATATATAAAACAAAACAAAAAAGAATCAGATGAGGACCTTTCAGATTCTAAGTATTGGACTAGCTATCATCTCTAATAAATAAGATTGAAATAAGACAGTAGGATTTTCACAAAACTATCTGTAGTGTGAATTATTCAAAATAAAGATTGAAATATTTCATCAGGGGCAGAGCCAAGATGGCGGAGAAGACACACGCGACTTTCTAAGCTCTTCTCTTACCCTCTTTATCAATATTATATCGAGCCTCAAAAATAGTCTTGACTGCTACAATTCGTAAAGATAAGAAGTAGAACAACTCACCGGCTGAAGAAAATCTGCAGTCTCACCAAAAAAGGTTGGTTCCCGGGGCAAGGGGGAGATCAGCGCAGACGGGGAGAGAAATTAGGTTCCGAGGAGAGTCTCAAACCGAGGGTGAAGGCACAGATCTCAGCACAAGCGCAGCCCCAACCCGCAGTACTGGGCTTTTCCTTGGGGCAGTTGTGATCCTGCACGGCAGGAGGACACAGCCCGGGTTAGCCTCCAATCTGCACAGTGGGGAGCTCGGCTTGGGGCCATAGAGCTTTTCCAGGGCCGATTTGCATCAGGCAGAGACACTGGGCAGAGTTTGTGGCAGTCTGCAGTCTGCGGTCTGCGGTCTGTGGTCTGCGGTCAGCTGCTAATACTCACAGTCCCACAAGAGGCTCCGGCCTGGGGCAGTGACACTTTCACGCCTTAGTCTCTAGCCCAGGGCAATCGCTAACCCACTCAGCCCTACTAAGCAGTTTGATAGCTCAGCCAGTGCTGAATCCACTTCCTGTTGGGGGAAGGGAAAACTCTCACTCAGAGCACTCCCATACCTCCGAGCTGGAAATCGGTTTACATCTTTCCCTGCTGTGCAGAGGAAGCTGGTAACCCCCTTGCCTAGGAGACCTACCCTAAAGGCTTTAAAACATGAATAAAAAGATGAAAAGAACGATAGACAGCTTCTATGCAGAAAAAGAGCAGGTCAGCAAACCTGAAGAGATCTCAAACAGCAAAAATGCATCAGACTGTCCTCCTTTACATAATGCTCTCATAAAAGAGACCATTAAAAGTCTCAAAAGAGAGTTAGAAGATAAATGGGGAAAGGAAAGAGAAGCCTTACAAGAGAGCAACAACTTCCTGAAATACGAATTGGAAAAAATAAAGAATTCACTACAAAGTAGGATTTGTGAATTGGAAAAGACAAAGAACTCGCAAGAAAGTAGGATCCGTGAATTGGAAAAGACAAAGAACACGCAAGAAAGTAGGATCTGTGAATTGAAAAGAAAATAATTCACTAAAAAAAAAATTAGTGAAATGGAAAAAATTCACAGACCAAAACAATACATTCAAAAAATCAATTGGACATATACAGAAAGAAGTAAAAAAAGCTAATGAAGAAAATAATTCTTTAAAAATTAGAACTGAACAAATAGAAACTAATGATTCATTGAGACAGCAAGAATCAGTCAAGCAAAACAAAAATGACAAACTGGAAAAACCATGAATTATCTACTTGCAAAACCACAGATTTGGAAAATAGATCTAGGAGAGATAATCTGAGGATTATTGGACTTCCTGAAAACTATGATGAAAAAAAGAGCCTAGATACTATTTTACAAGAAATCATCAAAGAGAACTGCCCAGATGTAATAGAATCAGAAGGTAAAATAGGCATTGAAAGAATTCATCGAACACCTTCTGAAAGAAACCCTAAAATAAAAACCCCTAAGGAATATTGTGGCAAAAATTTCAGAACTATCAGATTAAGGAAAAAATTTTACAAGCAGCCAAAAAAAAAACCATTTAAATACCGAGGTGCCACAATAAGGATCACCCAAGATCTGGCTGCCTTTACATTACAGGAAAGAAGGGCCTGGAATCTGATATTCCGAAAGGCACAAGAACTTGAGATGCAGCCAAGAATAAACTACCCAGCTAAGCTGAGCATTTTCTTCCAGGGAAGAAGATGGACATTTAATGAAACAAATGAATTCCATTTGTTTCTGAAGAAAAAACCAGAACTAAACAAAAAATTTGATCTCCAAGAATAGAACTCGAGAGATGCAGAAAAGGTAAAAATAACTCTTGAGAATTGTATTTCTGTTGTGGATATACAAAAAGAATACATGTATAATTTGATTGTACTGATATAACATAAAAAAGGGAAGTAGATATGGAAAAGGGATGATGGCAGAATAAGGTAGGAAGGAGGGATAAAAAGAGGGAAACCACATCCCACAAAGAGGCTAAGGAAACTTATCATATCTGAGGGAATTTAGAGAGGGGAGGAACATTGTGTGAATCTTACTCCTCATCAGAGTTGGCTCAAAGAAAAAATAATTGACATTTGTTTTAGAGAAAATTCTCCTGCCTCATTAAAAACAGGGGAGAGGAAAAGGGAAAAGAAAAAGAGTAATAAGGGAAGGAAGGGGGAAATACTCAAAGGGGGGGGAGGGAGGGATTATAAAGAGGATAAGTATCGTGATACAAAAAGGGGTACATAAGTTTAAAAGGGGGAAAGAGGGTTGGGGGAGGCAAGAATAAGTAAAGCATAATCTGGGGTTATTAGGATGGCAGGAAATACAGATTTAGTAATTCTAACCGTAAATGTGAATGGGATGAAGTCCCCCATAAAGAGGAGGCAGATAGCAGACTGGATCAAAAGTCAGAACCCTACAATATGTTGTTTACAAGAAACACATTTAAAGCAGGGGGATACATATAGAGTAAAGGTAAAAGGCTGGAGCAAAATCTATTATGCTTCAGGTGAAGTCAAAAAGAGGGTAGCCATCCTTATCTCAGATCAAGCAAAAGTAAAAATTGATCTAATTAAAAGAGATAAGGAAGGTAACTACATCCTGCTAAAGGATAGCATAAACAACGAAGCAATATCAATATTAAACATATATGCACCAAGTGGTATGGCACTCAACTTCCTAAAGGAGAAGTTAAGAGAGTTGCAAGAAGAAATAGACAACAAAACTGTAATAGTAGGAGATCTCAACCTTGCACTCTCAGAATTAGACAAATCAAACCACAAAACAAATAAGAAAGAAATTAAAGAAGTAAATAGAATATTAGAAAATTTAGGTATGTTGGATCTTTGGAGAAAATTGAATGGAGACAGAAGGGAATATACTTTCTTCTCAGCAGTTCATGGAACCTATTCAAAAATTGACCATATATTAGGACATAAAGACCTCAAAATTAAATGCAAGAAAGCAGAAATAGTAAATGCTTTCTTTTCAGATCATGATGCAATAAAACTACATTCAACAAAAAGTTAGGGGAAATAGACCAAAAGTAATTGGAAACTAAACAATCTCATCTTAAAGAATGATTGGGTGAAGCAGCAAATTATAGATACAATTAATAATTTCACTCAAGATAATGACAATGATGAGACATCATACGAAAATTTGTGCGATGCAGCCAAAGCGGTAATAAGAGGGAATTTTATATCCTTAGAGGTTTACGTGAATAAAACAGAGAAAGAAAAGATTAATGAATTGGGCTTGCAACTAAAAAACTAAAAAGACCAAATTAAAAACCCCCAATCAAATACTAAATTGGAAATTCTAAAATTAAAAGGAGAAATTAAAATATTGAAAGTAAAAAACTATTGAACTAATTAATAAAACTAAGAGTTGGTTGTATGAAAAAAGCCAATAAAATAGATAAGTCATTGGTAAATCTGATTAGAAAAAGGAGCGAGGAAAATGAAATTAGTTGTTTTAAAAATGAAAAGGGAGAACTTTCCACCAATGAAGAGGAAATTAGAGAAATAATAAGGAGTTATTTTGCTCAACTTTATGCCAATAAATTTGATAACCTAAGTGAAATGGATGACTACCTCCAAAAATACAGACTTCCAAGACTAACAGAGGAGGAAGTAAATTGCTTGAATAGTCCCATTTCAGAAAAAGAAATAGAAGAGGCAATTAAACAACTCCCTAAGAAAAAATCCCCAGGACCAGATGGATTTACATGTGAATTTTACCAAACATTTAAAGAACAATTGGCCCCAATGCTATATAAATTATTTGATAAAATAGGGAATGAAGGAGTCCTACCAAATTCCTTCTATGACACAGACATGCTACTGATACCTAAACCAGGTAGGCTGAAAACAGAGAAAGAAAATTATAGACCAATCTCCCTAATGAATATTGATGCTAAAATCTTAAATAAGATATTAGCAAAAGACTCAGAAAATCATCTCCAAGATAATACACTATGATCAAGTAGGATTTATACCAGGAATGCAGGGCTGGTTCAATATTAGGAAAACTATCAATATAATTGGCCATGTTAATAACCAAATTAACAAAAACCATATGATCATCTCAATAGATGCAGTAAAAGCATTTGATAAAATCCAACATCCATTCCTATTAAAAACACTTGAGAGTATAGGAATAAATCAGCAGCATCTATTTAAAACCATCAGTAAGCATGATATGTAATGGAGACAAACTGCAACCATTCCCAATAAGATCTGGAGTGAAACAAGGTTGCCCACTATCACCGTTACTATTTAATATTGTATTAGAAACGCTAGCTATAGCAATAAGAGCTGAGAAAGAGATTAAAGGAATAAGAATAGGCAATGAGGAAGCCAAATTATCACTCTTTGCCGATGACATGATGGTATACTTAGAGAACCCCTGAGATTCTGCTAAAAAGTTATTAGAAATAATCCACAACTTTAGCAAAGTTGCTGGTTATAAAATAAACCCACATAAGTCATCAGCACTCTTATATATCACTAACAAAATCCAACAGTCAGAGTTACAAAGAGAAATTCCATTTAAAGTAACTACTGATAATATAAAATATTTAGGAATCTATCTGCCAAGGGAAAATCAGAAACTTTATGAGCAAAATTACAGACCACTTTTCACACAAATTAAGTCTGATCTAACCAATTGGAAAAATATTAAATGCTCTTGGATAGGGTGAGCAAATATAATAAAGATGACAATATTACCTAAACTAATCTATTTATTTAGCGCTATACCAATCAGACTCCCCAAAAACTATTTTAATGACCTAGAAAAAATAACAACAAAGTTCATATGGAAAAACAAAAGGTCAAGAATTTCAAGGGAATTAATGAAAAAAAAAATCAAATGATGGTGGCTTAGCTGTACCAGATCTAAAATTATATTATAGAGCAGCAGTTACCAGAACTATTTGGTATTGGCTAAGGAATAGATTAGTTGATCAGTGGAATAGATTAGGTTCAAGGATAAAACAGTCAACAAATATAGCAACCTAGTCTTTGACAAACCCAAAGATCCCAGCTTTTAGGATAAGAACTTACTGTTTGATAAAAATTGCTGGGAAAATTGGAAACTAATATGGCAGAAACTAGGCATTGATCCATACTTAACGCTGTACACCAAGATAAGGTCAAAATGGGTTCATGACCTAGGCATAAAGAATGAAATTATTAATAAATTAGAGGAACATAGAATAGTTTACCTCTCATACCTGTGGAAGGGGAAGGTCTTTATGACCAAAGCAGAACTAGAGATCATTACTGATCACAAAATAGAAAATTTCGATTATACCAAACTGAAAAGTTTTGTACAAACAAAACTAATGCAGACAAGATTAGAAGGGAAGCAATAAACTGGGAAAATATTTTTACAGTCAAAGGTTCTGATAAAGGCCTCATTTCCAAAATATATAGAGAATTAACTCTAATTTATAAAAAATCAAGCCATTCTCCAATTGAAAAATGGTCAAAGTGATATGAACAGACAATTCTCAGATGAAGAAATTGAAACTATTTCTAGTCATATGAAAAGATGCTCCAAGTCATTATTAATCAGAGAAATGCAAATTAAGACAACTCTAAGATACCTGCTACACACCTGTCAGATTGGCTAAGATGACAGGAAAAAATAATGATGATTGTTGGAGGGGATGCGGGAAAACTGGGACATTGATGCATTGTTGGTGGAGATGTGAACGAATCCAACCATTTTGGAGAGTAGTTTGGAACTATGCTCAAAAAGTTATCAAACTGTGCATACCCTTTGATCCAGCAGTGTTACTACTGGGATTATATCCCAAAGAGATTATAAAGAAGGGAAAGGGACCTGTATGTGCACGAATGTTTGTGGAAGCCCTTTTGTAGTGGCTAAAACTGGAAACTGAATGGATGTCCATCAGTTGGAGAATGGTTGAATAAATTGTGGTATATGAAAATTATGGAATATTACTGTTCTGTAAGAAATGACCAACAGGATAATTTCAGAAAGGCCTGGAGAGACTTACATGAACTGATGCTGAGTGAAATGAGCAGGACCAGGAGATCATTATATACTTCAACAACAATACTAGATGATGACCAGTTCTGATGGATCAGGCCATCCTCAGCAACGAGATCAACCAAATCATTTCTAATGGAGCAGTAATGAACTGAACTAGCTATGCCCAGAAAAAGAACTCTGGGAGATGACTAAAAACCATTACATTGAATTCCCAATCCCTATATTTATGCACACCTGCATTTTTGATTTCCTTCACAAGCTAATTGTACAATATATCAGAGTCTGATTCTTTTTGTACAGCAAAATAATGTTTTGGTCAGGTATACTTATTGTGTATCTAATTTATATTTTAATATATTTAACATCTACTGGTCATCCTGCCATCTAGGGGAGGGGCTGGGGGGGGTAAGAGGTGAAAAATTGGAACAAGAGGTTTGGCAATTGTTAATGCTGTAAA
Organism: Sarcophilus harrisii; assembly: GCF_902635505.1. Classification (NCBI taxonomy): domain Eukaryota; kingdom Metazoa; phylum Chordata; class Mammalia; order Dasyuromorphia; family Dasyuridae; genus Sarcophilus; species Sarcophilus harrisii. The sequence goes on along the minus strand of NC_045427.1, from coordinate 64,091,535 downwards.
GTTACCCATGTATATATCCTGTAAATAAAAGGCTATTAAATTAAAAAAAAAAAAAAGAAATATTTCATCATATAAACCAGTAATAGCACACACAAATTAAGGGCAAAATAGATATAAATGATGAAGACTAAGAAGAATCAACAAATTATATTACTCATCTATCTAAGGAAATGTCTATGTGGAAATTTACATGATTCACATTTTGGAAATTTCCTAATACTCTCAATGATCTTAAGCAATTGCTTCTGCAAAAGTTCCTATTTTTACATCATTATCCCTCCCAGTATTGCAATAACATTGTGGTCTCGAATTCTGCGATCACCTAACCATAGGACAATGAAAAGAAATAAGAAATGGGCATACATGTATCATACAGTATTGTCAAAAATTAATTTACACATTTTAAGAAAGGAGGGGTGGGCTGATAATTTAGTAAGAATTTGTGACAACAGATGGAAAGTCTCCATATTATTTAGGTATTAGTCGAAAAAATAAAAAAAAAATCAGGAGAAAACCTTCAAATTCATCAGATCAATAAAGAGAGACTTAAGGGAAGATATTGAAAAAGTCTTTACATGATATTAAAACAAGGATTTTTGGTATCTTTATTGGGAGAGAGTTCGCACAACATAGAAAGCATGAATTTATAAGCTATTGATATACCTATCAATGAGTTTGTATCAGTCCCAATGCTTAGGTTTCCATATTACCTACAAACATAAGTTAAATAGAACACACTGTGGGTACCACAACAATCAGCTATCAGGAAGACATTTTAGCCAGGGTATAATTTTCCTTATTTTTGTGGTCCATCTGGATTCAGGAACATCTATCCATTTATTACTGTATCTTCCTGATGCTAATCTATTTCTCACATTTACAGCTATACATATTTACCCTCAGTTATTGGATGAACTCCTATCCTAACAGCAGAAAATCAATCATTTCCTCCTGTTATTCCTGCATTTCTGATAAGTAATGTTGAAGAACGTAATGAAGCAAAGAAATTTTAAAAATATTGGTAAGTAGAAGAAGGAAAGTATCAAAAGTGTTGAGAAAGAAGCAAGACAGGCACCCACAAAGAAATAGGCAGAGCAATGGAGAAAGAAAGGAGACAGGTGGAGAGTTGTAAGTGAGTGAGAAAGGGCATAGGAGTAAAATGATGACAGAAGAAAACCAGAAAGAAAAAAAGAAAAGGACAAATGAGGAATAGAAGTTACATAGGGAGAAAGTAATTTTATATATTTTTAATAGTTATTAAATGCTTCTTTTTTCTTAATCATTTCTTCCTTCTTTTCCTGCTTCCTTCCATCCATCCTTCTTTCCATCCTTTGCATGCATCCTTCTTTTCTTCTTTCTTCCCTCTGTTCCTCTCTCCATCCTTCAATCCCTCACTCTCCTTTCTCTCTCTCTCTTTATTTCTCTCCTTTATTTCTCTCCTTTCTTTCTTTCTTTCTTTCTTTCTTTCTTTCTTTCTTTCTTTCTTTCTTTCTTTCTTTCTTTCTTTCTTTCTTTCTTTCTTTCTTCCTTCCTTCCTTCCTTCCTTCCTTCCTTCCTTTTCTTTCTCCCTTTTACTTTCTTCTTTCTCTTTTTCCTCTCTTTCTTCTTCCTTCCATCTCTCTCTTCATTCTCTCTTTCATTTCTTCCTCTAATGATAGAATATTGAAGTTTCTTTGGGTTAAAAAGATTTCAAATGAAATATTTTAATCCAATGGAGATGTATTGTTCACAAATATTGTATTCTATTAGCTTATTTTATTTAGTAGGTGCTAACTACAAAGTGAACAGTCTTCCAACTGTTGTTTCAGGGCCTTCTCCACAGACTCTCTGTGTATCACAAAGTACCATGAGTCATATAAAAGAATATCCTAATTTAATCTTTTTTCCTTTTCCTTTTTTTCAGTTAAGTTACCAGAAAGCTGAAGGAGGGATGGCAATGGAAAGTTAAGTAAAATCTCTAAAAACCTGGCCATAATTAATCTATTTTTACTTTTTTGAAGGGTCTCTGGGGTTAGAGCATGAATAGCTGTTCTTTTATTAATCTCAATTTCATTCACAGTTGCCATCATATCTTTGTTTTAATATCACTTGAGTCTCATTTCCTAGTAGAGAGTAAGGTCCTTAGGGACTTCAGGTGCATGTGTTAAATATCTCCTTGAAGAAAGTAATTATTCATTTTCTTAATATATTGTGTCTTCAAAATGCAGATAGCTTGGTGCTTTCAGTCACGATCAGCTAGTACGCCTTTCTATACTAAAAAATACTGGAAGGGAAATATGAAAGAGCCTGAGTTTCAGGGACAACAAGATGTGAGTTTCTTGCTGACACTAATTGATTATACCAGGTGATTACCAGCTGTTCACATAGAGAACTATACCTGAGGAAAGAGAATGCTAGGAAAAAGAGAACCACAAAGTTATAGACTGCTAGAGTTAGGAGAGGTTCTTAAAGACTGATTAGATCATTTTGCAAGTGCAGAAACTGTGGGTCATGAAAATGAAGTGATTTGTGATCATGTTAATTGTTATCAATAGAGATGCCATTTCTAATGCCTTCTCTATACTTTCTACTACATTAAAATCAAAGTGATTTTAAACTGAAAATTAGCTCTACAACCTTGGCTTGAAGGCCTCCAGGGAAATGGGAATCAGTCTGCTCCCCTTTTAGTTGCTTCTAATTATTAGGAAATGTTTATTTATATTTTGCCTAAAGCTGCCTTTCTGTAGCACTCTGCCCCTGCTGTGAATTTTGCCCTTTGGGGCAAAAAAAAATTAAATACAATCTGTATTTCATATGATTACCCTCTTTAGTATCTCAATATTGGGCATATGGACTTAAAGAAAAATGTGGAAGTACATTCCAATTTATTTTAATTGGTTTCTTTTGTAATTCTTCATATTTTATTTTATTTATTTTAAAATATCATTTTGAGGAATCTGTAGGTTTTATCATTCTACTTAAACAGTTGATGATATGATAAAATGATTAAAAATCCTTATCTCAATACTCAAATAAAATTATATTTGTACCATAATGTTGTGTCCTGCTTTCTAAAGCCCCCAAGTTGGGGTAACAAAATATACTGTTGCTATCTAGAACTCCCATGCCAGGGTGATTAAAATATATCATCTTAGTAGAGAAGTGATGAGGCAGGACTCCTGAGGATGGTGGAAAAATGGAGTCCATTTATTAGAAGGTCTTTTCCCCTTTTATACTCTCATACCCTTATGTAACAAAAGCACTGGGCATGCCCCAAGTATATATTATGTGGCCCACACGTGGGACCACATAAACAACTTGCTATTGTAGACAGTTTGCCATCTGGTATCACTCTTCCACTTGGTATCACTCTGCTTCAATCACAACACAGATTGTCACTGCCCCCTGAGTTCTCTGGAAGGCCAAGAGCCCTTAGGGTAGATGAGGGGCTAAACCAGACATTGTTAGCACGTTCCCTCTGGGCTGAAGGGTCTTATGCCTCACCCAGAATCTCCCCACTGTCTGTGACCCTCTACACCATAAAAACTTTTTTTCTAGGCTAATGATTTTGATTGTACTGTCTGAACTCTTCCTATTAAAATGTATGAAAACATATTCACAATCCTTTCTTGTGCTATGTTATATAGTGAGAGCTTGAAAATTGAATACTTACAACCCTCAATTTTACAAATGGGAACACTGAGGTCTAGATAGGCTAAATGGCTTACCTAGGGTCACAAAAGTAGTGACAAAAGTATTGAACCCAGATCTTCTTCAAATCCTATTTGGTTTTTGTGGTTGTTTTGCGGTTTGTTTTATTTTGTTTTCTGCACAGTATTATACCATTTCCTCATCATGTCACTCAACAAAATATAGTTCCTAAGAACCTGCAGCAGGATTTAATATATAACAATTCATTAAAAGAAGGGATAAACTTATACTCTACCATACCAACTTGCTGGCTAAATATTGAAAGAAAGAAATAACCTTTTTATTAAGCACCTATTTATTCAAGTACTGTGCTAAGTATTTTACAAATATTCTTTTTTCTTTTTTCTTTTGATCTTCACAAACACAAACAACAATAATCTTGCAAAGTAGGTTTTAATATTATGATTTATATTATGACATGTTATTGCTTACAATGAGGAAACTGAGACAAAGATTAAGTCATTTGATGGGGTACATATCTAAGGTTGAATTTAAATTTAAATAAGTTACATCACTATTGCCCCTAACAAGAAGCTGTATTTTTCCACTGGCATTTTACCCACTAGTAGCTTCTACTCAATAGTTGAATAAATTGTCATTCATGTGACTATTTCAATATTTTAATTCCTCAGAATCAGAACTCCAATTGAAAGAAATATTAACAGTGGGGCATATTTTCATGCATAAGTATGTGTGTTTTTAATTAGTTTGTAAAGACTGATCATCTATTTGACTGAGTTTTCTTATAAAATTTGTGGGGGACCATTAAATGTACATTGCAAAAGGAAGATTATTCTTTAAAAATGTTTAAAATTCTTTATATGGCAAAATGATCTAGTAGAAAAAAATAGAATGAATTAAGGACAAGTGTGCTTTAGTTCCAGCTCTGCCTTTAAATTTTGTTAGACTTTGGATAAGTCACATTCATTTTTCTGGACCTTAGTTCCCCCTTTTCTAAAAGGGTTATACAATTTCCAAGTTTACTCCTTATCACTAAAGCTGCAGTATATCAATATTTTGTAGATCTGAGAAAATAATTATTTATTTTATGCAAAGACAATTCAAAAATTACAAAGGAAATCAATGTTATAATGCAATTTGTTGTACAGAATAGAGTAGACCTATTTATAGTTATGATGCTATCCAAAAAATATGTAATTTCAATGGTGGTGTTATTCACCCATTTCAATCAGAGCACCTCTAAGTCTTACTAAGTAGTATGTTGTGAATAGTAAGTCTACCCCCAAAAAATATGACTTCTGGTTATCATTACTAAAATTAACCAGGACTTATGCATTAATTTGATAAGCATTTGTTATTCATTATTATAACAATTGAATTCTAAGCCATGTGTTAGGTGCTTTGAATAAAAATATCAAAAAGAATTAGTTTCTTCTTTAATGAAATTTGTATTTTATGTAGAGGGACAATTTGCACATAGATAAGTAAGACAATATATGAAATATGTTGGTGGGGAAGGGAAAAAACAGTCCTGTAATCAAGATAGGCCTTCTCTAAGAGGTTTAATGAGCTGACATTTAAAAAAAGAAGAAGAAAAAGAAAAACCAAGGGAGTTAAGCAGTTATCCATGGGGATAGTCTATTAAAAATTTGAAGGTAATGCTATTACCACAGATAGTCCATGACTGAATTTATGTGTAAAGTTTTTCCAGTTTGATGGCACATGCCAGAATTTGTAATGTGTTATTACAGCATTAAAAACTGAAGATCATCATTTCAATAAGTAAGCATCAGAGAAAAAAATATTAGTAGAGGGGGAAAATATGGATAAAAATTTGAGTTCTACCACAGTGAGCATGACTTGAAAGTAGAAAGACAAATACCAGAGTTGTAAAACGGATAGGTCAATTGTGGCTTTGCTCAATGTGTGACCACCTAGAGATGTTCTCCATGGGCATGAAATACTGTTTCTTTCATAGGAAGAGTACTATCTCTGAAGCCATCTGCCAGACTGTGCTGCTAAATATTGGACTTTATTAATTTCCTAACAAGCCAACCAAAAAAACAGTTTTTAAAAGTTCCTAAGGTATTGTGTCTTTAACATGTGAGGAGTATGAATGATGGGAAGAAGAATGGACTAAGGAAACAGTGCATGTGACCTGAATGATCAATGAGTGAAGAAACATAATTTTGTTTTAAAGGTATATGACAGATATTAAAAAAAAATAATCAAGAGAACTAAAAGAAACTATTTGAGGAAGGAGATATGACTGTAAAAACAATGTATTGTACTAGCTCAGTTTATTTGCTTGTGCTTGATTTTAGAATAAGAGAGGTTAAGATTCACTAAATAGTAAATCAAGTAATCGGTAATTGTAGCAATATTAAATAAAAACTTTTCATTTTTTTATCAATAATGGATTTTAGAGTTTATTTTATAAGAAAAATCAGAATCACTGGCCACTAGAGGGTTCTGATTTTGAACTATTAGAAGCAGCAAGGAACCCAGTAGAAGAGTTAAAAAGACAACTGGAACATTTCAGAAGAGCAGCAGTCAAAAGCAAAACTGCCAAAAAGAGCAGCAGGCTGATAGGAAGGCTTCAGCTGTTGTATTTGAAAACTTAATGATTGGAAAAGAAATACCATGTTGTAGATTGGTTGAAGGAACTTGTCAATTGGAGGAGAACTGAACTCTGTCCAAGTTTCTGCTATTGCATTTCAGCACCATCTATAGTTGAAGTTTAGTGAAAATGCTAAGTGCCTGGTTGATCTGTTCTGCCCTTTCTGATTTAAGAGGAAGAGAATGGAATATACATTGAACTTTAACATTGCTCTCTGTGAGAAAAACTAGTTGATAAGAGAAACTTGAATGAAAAACTGGATGAAATTGTATTCATTGTCCAGAGAGTTAACCTTAGAATAAAGAAATGTTTTAATTTCTTTAGTATTAAGCAAATTTCTTGTTATTATCATAACAAAGCAACTCCCAGAGTACTCTTTAGGTGATTTTACATTAAAATAGCTTATTACAATTTCATCAGTTTGAGATTGGAAGAGTAGATTTTTTTTTTTTTAATCAGGAGAGTAAAGATCAATTATGGGGTAGAGGGACTTTATGTGTGCCTATTTCCTGAAGGGACTAAGAATGTTATTAACTTCAGTATAGAGGTGACTTGAGCACATTGATTTTCCTCCTTCATGTGATGGGTTTTGACAAGTGTTTGTGTCTACTCTCCTTCACAGACATTGAATATAGTTGTGAGAATGTCACAGATTTATGAATTGACTGTTAAATACTGATGTTTTCCATTTCCTTATACTAAGTAATTGTGAGATTTGTTATTATTATTATTATGAGTAAGTGAATACTTTATGTTTATCCATAAAATGGTGGTTGACTTTGCATAAATAGTAATGGAAATTAGAGGAAAAGAAGTATTTTCAATGAAAATAAAAAAGATTTTGAGAGAGACATGGCCAAATAGTAGACTTTAGTTTCTGTGAAACTAAGACCTATAGTTATAAGGACAAGTTGAGCTAGTGCAGAGGCAGAATGGAGACCAAAACTTTGGGCAATTGATGCTTCCATTTTTACAAAATTTAATGATTCTTATTTGATATTGATGTGGGTCTAGTGGTAGAGAATTGATGTGAGAATCCCCTCTGGTTGGAGATACAGGTCCAACATGAAAGAATTCACAAACCCAAAAAGTCTGAATGGCAAAAGGGATTTTTATTGGCACTGAGAAGCCAGCTTTGCTAGGAAAACAGACTCCCCAGTGACAAGAGGTCCTATGAAAGAAATAACAAAGATTAGCACTGAGAAGAGAATGTCTTCACAATGGGCAAGACTCCTTGTAGGCAGTTGTGCCAAGAAGAGAGGTCCCTTGGCAAAACATAATCCTATTTCAGACTTCTGCAAAGATTTGGGGCTCAAAATTGTCTTTTTATTGGCAGTCTAAAGGCTTGGTTCCAGTTAAAAAAAGAGTCAATGCCTCCAGGCCTACATACTTATCTTTTAAGCCACTCAACTGGCCCAGATCTCCAATTAAAAACAAGACAAAACAAAAAACAACATTTTTAAGGCCTTTTCCCAGAGCATGGGCTTTTTGAAAAGGACCCAAAAGATCAATAGAGGGTGATTTGACCAAGATCTCCAATTGAATGAAGCCATTTAACTTGTCTGGGAACATATGCTTTCCCAAACTTTTCAGAGTCTGAGACTCCAAATCTCTCTTCTTTTACAAATCACAGGGGACTCAGTTTCAGTTCACCCCCATTTCTTCCCCTCCAAAGTCAAGGGGGACAGTTTCAGGGTTTACCCCCATCAATATGTCAAAGGCATTTCTAAATGATACAGATAGTAAATAGAGAAATTTCCACAAGTGATATCCTAAAATGGACTATGTTTTTACTATAATGTAATTAAAAATATAAAGAATACAATATCCAGCTTTTTTTGTTTTTAAAATTTGACCAAAGATTCAAGAAAGCAAAACATAGTGTTAAAGATTTTCTTCCAACAATGTTTTTATCATTCATGTATTGAAATCTCTAAAAATATGTTGAAAGATATGGAAACAAATACATCCTATTCTATGATCTTCATCAGATAAGATAAACAGCAAAGACAAAATTAAAAGAAGAGAAGTATTCATAGTTATTTATCGCCATTTTATGGTTGAATACTTGTGTGTAAATAATGGTAACAAGGAATTCCTTGTTATTTTTAATTTCTAAATTGTCCTTTTGGCAAATGACACTTTACTCTTTCCATTCATCTCGAAATAATTTCAGAGGATCTTGTAAGAGATCATTAACCACTCAAGAGAATTTGTCTTGACAAGCTACAAAGTAAAGGGCAAGTGGGTGAAGAAAATCTACTGCCCAGATTTGGACTTGTATTGAGATGGAAATATGTTAGCATTTGTTCTTTAAGATGTTTGTCAAAAGAAGAGTACACATAGCTGGTGAAATGATACAGAATATTTTTGAGCACAGAAATGGTTTAGACTGTTTGAATTTCTCAGAGGGCCGATCACCATGAGTAGTTTTGCTGTGAGATCTGTTTAGCTGTAAGATATTGAGGGCTGATTGAATGATGTATGATCTATTATTTTTAGTACTCTTCACAACTTAACTGTATTTTTCAGAGAGCAAGATAAGTCCATAATTGAACATAAGGAAAAGAATCCTAGTTTGCCTTTGAAAAATATTGTTTAATGAATTGATTTTTCTTCCAGAAACAGACCATCTTTTTTTTCCCCCAAAGGCAATTGGGGTTAAGTGACTTGCCCAGGGTCACACAGATAGGAAGTATTAAGTGTCTGAGGCCAGATTTGAATTCAGGTCCTCCTGGCTTTAGGGCTGGTGCTCTATCCACTGCACCCAACAGACCATTTTTTAAGAGCAATATTCTACATGTACCATTGTACAAATATACAATCTAGATCACAATATTGTCTAAAAAAATTAAATGAATAACATATATAGAATAAAGCATAAATTCATGATGGCTTTGAAAAGCTATAATATGCAGTTTAAACAGAAAAGGACTAAATAGCAACCAAAGTAATATATGTTATCCAGGAAATATGGGATAGAAATAGATGATGAATGGTCAGTCATAGGACAGGAAAATTCTCCTAATGTTCTCCTAATAATAGGAAAAATTGAGGAATATTACTGGCAAACATAGGCAGGTAGGAACAGTGTAGTCAGGAAGACCTGAGTTCAACCCAGCCTCAGACATTTTCTACTGAATCCTGAGCAAATCACATAATCTCTCTTTGTCTCAAGTTTCCTCATCTGTAAAAGGAAGATAATAATGACACTGACCTCACAAGATTTTTATGATGACCAAACAAAATAATATGTCTGTTATAGGATCTAGCACATTATAGATGTTTATTTAAATTCATATTCCTTCCTCTTCCATAATTCAGGTGAGGATACTTCCTTGTGGAATTTATGAGAGGGTATAGGGGATAAATTGATTTGGGTAGAGTATAATCCACATTGTTGGAGGAACAATCAAGTTGAGTGATATTACAGATAATCTTAAATATTTGATGTATAATGCTTTACATACTTTAAATCATTTGATCATTTTCAAAAGTTTTATGAGACAACTACTACAATTTATCTTTATTTAAAAGAAAAGAAAATGCACTTCCCAATTAGTAAATTCTTGTTGAATAACAAATGTTTCTCATCTCAAAAAAAGAAAAACTTTGATCAAAATATAAAAAAGGAACCCCAGACACACGAAAAAAACTAAATTCCCTATCTAAAAGTCTTTGCATATTTCTAGTTATGCTCTCAATTTACTGTTTATTCTATTATTGCTTCGAGAAACTATTGACAGAGAGTAAAATTTATTCTGTAGTCCCTACTAATTGCCAGGATGGTTTCCTAGGTTTTAGTGGTCTTTTAGGTATCTAGTGTCTTTTGTCCAGAAAAAGCCAAAAGTCCTCTGTCAAGGCAAATTCTCATTAATAAGGTGACTATAAATCTCAATGAAAATTTTCTGGATTCAAAATTTAGCTTGGTGGCCTTCACATGAGGGAACAATAACCAACTGTTAAGAAGCTGACAAGGAATTCATTTGTGTCATTTTTTGAAGTAGTGAGATAAGAGTTTGTCAAATCATCTCACACTGTCAAAAAACCACTTTTTCTACTTAAATTTTATTTCCCTCATGTCTTATGAGGGGTGGGGGAGAAGGGCATTGGAAGCAGAATCTTTCAAATGTTGTCATGTTGTTGATTAGTTTTGCTGAATTTACTTTTTCTTTTCTGTTATAAGTGATGTATGACTGGGTAGCCAAGGGAAAATAATATATTCAGAAATTAAAATAATGGGAAAACAGAAAATACAGATAAATTTATATGTATCGTATATATGTATGTAAATATATATACAGGTATACATATATATGTATATATATATTGTATATGTGTGTGTGTGTGTATTATAGATGGGAGAGACAGAGAGAGAGAGACAAAAGAGAGAGATAGATACAGAGAGAGAGAAAGAGAGAGAGAGAGAGAGAGAAGGTAGAAAGGAGATGTAGCAAATACTCATGTATTTTGTTTTTACTATCAAAGGGAATGGAAGTGGAGCAGTAATTGATTCTTTAAGCTTTCTTTCAATACTTCATGCCTCCCTTCTGTGAGGAACACTATTATGTTTGGAGTAGAGGGAGGAAAAAGAGTTCATCTACATAAAAATGTTATATTACAATGCTAGCATTTGAATCTGGATCGTGTGTGAATCATTTTAATCACACATTTATGAAAGTTGTAACTAGAAATTCTGGTGCTTGATACCATAACATGTATCTATGGCAACAACTACCCCCATCACAGTAGCAACAACAATGCCTGAAAAAGGGCACCTTAATTCAATATAACGGTTAAGTCCTAGAGGAGAGATGTCATGGCAAAGGGGATAAGAATAAATAAAATACTGGAAAGTTGCTCCTGGAGGGTGAAAAGAAGAAGGGTGGAAGGAAGGAAACAATCATTTAGTATGTGTTTATTATGTGCAAGACACTGTGATAAGCTTGGTTACAAATATTATGTTACTTATTCCAAGCTTGGTTACAAATATTATGTTACTTATTCCTCACAATAACCCATGTAACTAGGTATTATTTAGTTTCAATTTTATGGTTGAGGAAACTGAGGGAGTCAAAGATTACTTGACCTACCCAAGGTATTATAGGTAAATGTCTGAAGCTGTATTTTAACTCAGTTTTTCCTGACTCCTAAGTCAGTGTGAATGAAGTATTTTATCCACTATGTTACCTGGATGCTTCTTACCTGTGCCACTGGAAGAGGTGGAAGACTTGGTGTCATTTTATGATTTCCAAATTTAACTTATTCTTGCTAAGTAAATATAAAACACAATTGTTTTTATTTATGAAAAGAAGGAAATAAGCCTTGATTAAGTGCCTACTATATGTCAGGAACTGTTGGCTAAGCATATCAGAAATATTTCATTTCATTCTCATAAAAACCCTGACAGGTGCTATTATTTTACTTCCTCCTCCTCCCCCGCCCCTCCCACCCGACAGGCACATGCTATCTGTACCTTTTTTAGGGTCACATAATTATTAAGGATCTGAGGCTGAATTTACACTCAGGTTTTTTTTAACTTCAAACCTAGTGCTCTATCCATGATACTATCTAGTTACCTCTATGAAGAAATGGATGTATTAGTGTACCCTCCCAATATTGATATCCTAAACCCAACAACCCAATTTCTCTGTGTTAGTTACTTCTTGGGTAATTAAAATAGACATTATCAAAAAGATATCTAGCACTCCGACAATCAGTGTTAACTATCCTGTTCAGGCTTTGTCAAACAAATATACTTCTGAGGCCAAATTATAGAACATATGAAAAAGTGTTTGGTAGACATAAAAGAATTACAACAAGAGGAAGAAGATGATGGAGTCAAGTATAGAGTAACTTGCTATAATAGAAAGAATGAACAAAAAATATTATCTTGTACTTGAAATGGAGAAAGAATGTTTCTAATATCCTATTCCTCATTTTTAGTTTGTTTCCTTTTTCCTTGTATTCTTAATTATACTTAAACAAAATTTCAGTTGCAAATAACCTTTAGATCACTCACTGAGGAAACTCTATTGGTCATGCCTACTGCCAATAAGTAGATGAATAAATAACCTGAAGTTTTATTTTGATGACTATAATTGGACTTTGTACTATAGGGCAATCAAAAGTTAACCTTGGAGCACTTTTGGAGTGAGGTAAAAATAGTTAAATTTTATACCATTTATTTTTGGAATATACAGTGCTGTATAATAAAACTTCAATGAATATGAATATAAAGCAATTCACATTTAATATAAACCTAGATATTTGGCAATATCAGACATACTACAAATTTAAAATAATTTATTGAGAAGAAAAAGCAAAATTCAAAGTTTCAAATTTAACTGCATATGTTAAAAAGTGATTGATGTGTATTATTTGGATAATTACTTCAGGTCTTCACTTATTTTGCTATTAAAGTCTATCTGCATCTACTGCATTCTACAACAGTTACATTCTATTAGATTATTTTTACAGTAAGAACTAAGTGAAATGCAACTGTTATGCATATAAAATGCAGAACTCTCAATTGTAAAGGGCTGAAACTCTTGAGTTCATGAACTGAGGTTTGGACAAACAAGCACTTAAGGCTAATTACCAATTGGACAATACTCTATTAGCATATGCTTGGAGAAAGAATGGCCCTGCCCACTACTCTGTGCTGGCTTGATCTGCTGGTGTATAGAGAGATTTGGAGGAGGGATTAGAGGGTGGAGTAAGACAAGCCAGGTGACTCCTGGCCTAAAGAACAAGAAGAGAGGTGTGGAGATTCCTATGTCCATTCCTCTGACTTTGAAAAAGAATAAGATTCAAGGATTTCTGCTTATCCTGGCTCCAGCTGATTGTAAAGTATCCATGGTGCTAAGGTGGTCCTCACACTCAATATCTTGGTCATCTTGCCTTGAACTCTCTCTGGTTTATCAATATCCTTCCACAGATGTGATGCTTAGGTACAACTTAATGCATAATTCCATAAATAGTGAGATCAAAGAATTATTTACTCCTGTTCCAGAAGCTATGCATCTCTTATTGTGCTCCAATATTGAATTAGCTTTTTTATTGTTACATTATATCTTTGTTTTATTTTATATAATGTATATGCTCTGAATATGCCATTGAATAATGACCAAGAAAACATTGAGCTTCCACCATATATCAATCATTTCTTCTCATTGCTGGGGATACAAAAATATTAAAATAATACTTTTATGCTTCATATAGAGAGGAGCTAACATATGAAAAGACAATAAGATCACAAAATATGTATCCAGAATAAATTTTAAGAGAATAAATACAAAGTAATTAGAAAAAAAATTAAGGCAGTAGCATTTGGAAGATCATGAAAAGGCATTATGTAGAATATAGAATTTAAGATAAATCTTGAAAAATAAAAAGTATTCAATGAAGGAGAGTAAAGTAAGATGTATATACCAGGGATGAAATATGACAGTTCAAAGGTACAGAGAACTGAGATCAAATATCATCTGTGAGAAATAATAAATATGTCAGTTTATATGCATTTTAGAGGACTAGAAATAGAATAGTGTTCAATGAGTTTTGATCATTTGGGACCACATTGTGAAGAACTGTGAAATGTCAACAGGAGACATTTATTATTTTATCCTAGAAGCAACAGGAGTCACTGCAAACAACTGAAAAGGGGTGTGACATGGGCACTTCTAATTTAAAAATTCATTTTGGCAGTAATATGCAGAATGTACTGGAACAGAGACAAACTTAAGGCATGAATAGGGGGAAGGAGATCACTTATGATGGTCTTGCAAAAGTGAGGGTGAAAAATGTTGGATAATTGAACTAAAAACAGTAGCTCTGTGATGGAAGAGATACTCTTACATGTGAAATATGTTGGAGAGGTAAAAATGGAAAGATGTTAAAGTTGATTTGATAAGTGAGTGAAGGGAATTTAGGAATTTGATACAACCTTTAAGATATGAACCTAGGAGACAGAAAGATGATGTTTTCTACAGAAATGGGAATGTTTCTAAGGGAAGAGGATTTGGAGAGAAAAGATATTTAAGTTCAGTTTTGAAAATTTTGAGTTTGAGATACCTTAAAAGCACCCAGTTTGAAATGTTTAGTAGCAGTTGATAATATAAAACTCAATCTTGGGGCTAGGGCCACCAGGGAATGGTGGCAAAAGATCTATCCATGGTGGTATAGCATATATTTTTGTATAATGATGACAATTAAACCTATGGAAGTTAAGTAGATTTGATATGATTCTGCCTGTGCCTTTATCCAAGTTATTAATAAAAATGTTTAAGCCTCACAGAATGAGAGTCTGAATATCTTTGACATTACATTAAAATCACTTTTCAAATTTATTTCAAACCATTAAATATTTCAAATTTATTTCAAACCATTAAATATTATTTCAAATTATTAACTAATTATGAAAAACATTAATAACTATGGCTTTAATGAGCCTATGCATTCAAGTGCTTACAAATATATTTAATTGCATTATAGTCTACTTCAAGTCTCCATTTATTTCCATAAAAATGAATTGAGAAACGTTTATCAAATACTTTGCTGAAATCTAAGTTACTTATATCAACAACATTCATAGGTTACAACAGTTAAATATCCCTGTCTAAAAAAGAAAAATAAACTAGTCAGCAAAGATTTGTTCTTTTTAAAATTCTGCACAAACACACACACACATGATTATGCATATATATTATATTCATGTGTATACATATATATATATATATATATATGTATACATAATATTTGTTTTCATATCAAAATATCTTGGAAGTATTTCCCTCCCCTTTTTGTGATCGATGTCTCTATTGTACATATATAGAAATGATATAAAATATAATATAATGACCATGTCTCTTAAGTATACAATATTCTGGACTCATTGACTCTTCTTCCTAGGCAACTGGGATACAGTTATGATTTCTTTTTTAAAAAAAAATTAACTCATGGAATAAAATAAGTATGTTTATAACATAGTACAATAAAAAGATGGTTGTATATGAAACTGAAAATCTACTATGCACAAATTGTTGTTCCTTTCTCATGTCTATTTGTTTTTCTCCTCCCTAGAGATAACTACTACTAGACACAAATAGATGGATATAGATATAAATAGATGTTGATATATATGTATGTGTGCAGATGTAGATATGGAAACATATGTAAAATTATTCTATACATACTTCCATTTATCAATTCTTTCTTTAGATGCAGACAGAATATTTATTCATATAACTTTTATAATTAATTTGAATATTTGTAATAGACAATACTGCTAGTCTTTCAAATTTGTTTTTAAAACAATATTGCTGATATTGTATGCAATGTTCTCTTGGTTCTGCTTATTTAAATGTGCATTGTTTTTTATATGTACTCTGGAAAGTTATAATTAGTGTTTCACTTACTAATAGTTCAGATTTCTTTTGGTGTTCTTTTCAATTACATTTTTGTAACCACTAAATAAATTTTTTGGGGAGAGAGGTTGGTTCTGATTATACAAAACTGAATTTGTCATAAAATTTTACAATAATTCTATACTTATATAATTTTATCAAATTTGTCATGTATCACCACAAAAATAATATATGTTAATGCGAGTTTTGAAGTTTTTTTCCCCTAATTTGAGGACAATGATTTTGTTTCTCAGTTTTTGAGAGTTTCTACAAATTTTTTTAATATATCATGTCTTTCTTTTTGTCATTAATTGCCTTGAGACACTTACCTAAAAGTGGGAATACTAGATGAAAAGTTATAAAATTCAGTAATCTTTCTTACATTAATTTTCAGATTTATTGCAATAATTCATAGCTCTACCAATTATTTCTTAATCTGCTGGTTTTTCTTTATCATTATTATGTTGTTACAATTTCTATATCATCACATGAAAAATTATTGACATAATCATAAATTACTTTTTGGTATTATCAATTATTTGATAGATGCTTATATAATTATACTTTAATAATCTATTTTTTTCCCACATAAAAGGATGGTCAGTCCCAAACCACTGCTTGTAAGTATCATTAATATCTTAGATAGTTTTGCTTGATATTCTTATATGGATATTGTCTTTCACATTCTTGGCTATGAAATAAAACAGCTGCTATCACAATTATATCCATGATAGTCCTAAGGTCACTCACTGAACTTTGAAAAAGGGAGCATATGCAAGCCTGAATAAAAGAGCACTATCTGATAGTAGAAAATGCTTGATGGTACAGTGGAAAGTCTGTCAGGTCTGAAACGCTGACTCATCTTCCAGATCATATCTGACCTCAAATATTTATGAACTGTCAGACTCTAGGCAAGTAACTTAAACCTGTTTGCCTCTATTTCCTCATCTCTAAAATGAGTTGGAGAAGGAAATGACACACTAGTTCAAGATATTTTCCAAGAAAATCCCAAATTGGGTCACAAAGACACAGAAGCAAGAGATATGTCAATAATCTGAGCTAGGAACAGGTTCTATAGATATGTCAAGAAAGTAATAGCACCTCTGGTGTAAGGGCCCCTTTCAGGACTACTCCTACACTTTTGGAATATACTTGTTAGTCAACATTTTGCTATGGCTTCAACAAGCTGCAGCATGTACAGTAGGCACATGCTGGTAAAAAAATTTCTTAGCAAACAGACTAAACCAGGTTGAAGGTAGCCAATGGGCCTCAAAGACACTGGGAAATAGGGGAATGTCTACTCCAAACATATGAAGACTTGTGTGATGTTGTATGGCCTGCTGAGAACAATTAGTTCCAATGTCCATGTAGGTGGCTAAAGTAGGTGTTATGGAGTAACTAGTTAGATATCAAAAACACCAAGGTCATCCATTGCATCCTGATTATTGCTAGTCATCTGAACCACCATTACTAATACATGTTCTCTACGTAAATGATTTCTATTTGTCAGCTGTGAACATGTATATTTCAGATATCTGTTCACTACATGCATATTCTATGGCTACATGTTTCCTGCATTTGTGGAATTTTACTTGAGGGTAGTTTCTCTTCTCATTGATGGTCTTCATATTGTGAGAAAAAGACTTTCAGTTTAGATGCAGTGTGAACATTCCTAAGGAATCTCAGTGAAAAAATATCTCCCCCAAAAGAAAATATATGAAAATGTTACTAGAAAGATGAATGTTAATGAAACTGTTAAAGCTCAGAAATGAAATTCTTAATTCAATGCAGAATAAAATCCCAAAAGGAAAAAAATGTCTTATCTACGATCAGAAAACAATTGATCTGGAATGATTTTTTTTTAATTTTAAAGCTTTTTATTTTCAAAACATATGCATAGATAGTTTTCAACATTCATGCTTACAAAACCTTGTGTTCCATTTTTTTTTCTTCCCTCTTTTTCCCCACTCCCTCCTCTAGATAGCAAATGTTAAACATGGGCAAATCTTCTATACATCCACAATTATCATGCTGCACAAGAAAAATCAGATTAAAAAGGGAAAAAATGAGAACAAAAACAAAATGCAAGCTAATAACAAAAAAATAAAAATATTATGTTATGATCCACACTCAGAAATCCACAGTTGTCTGTCTGGGTGCAGATGGCTCTCTCCATCACAGAGCCATTGGAACTGACTTGAATCACCTCACTGTTAAAAAAGAGCAATATCCATCAAAAGTGATCATTGTATAATCTTATTGTTACCATGTATAATGATGTCCTGGTTCTGCTCATTTTATTTAGCATCAGTTCATATAACTCTCTCTAGGCCTTTCTGAAATTATCCTGCTGATCATTTCTTATATAACAATAATATTCCATAACATTCACCTGAACTGGAATGAATTAATTGATAATTAAATACTATCTCCTGAGCACTGTCCTAACCTAGAAGAATATAAATTCAAATAAAATAGTTCTTGCAGTTAAGGAGCTTTATTTCTTTTTTTTTATTATTATAGTTTTTTTATTTAAAAGTTATATGCATGGGTAATTTTACATCATTGACAATTGCCAAACCTTTTGTTCCAAATTTTCCCCTCCTTCCCCCATCCCCTCCCCCCAAAGGCAGGTTGACCAATACATGTTAAACATGTTAAGGTATAAATTAAATGCAGTATAAGTATACATGTCCTAACAGTTATTTTTGCTATACAAAAAGAATTAGAATTTGAAATAGTGTACTATTAGCTGTGAAGGAAATAAAAAACACAGGTGGACAAAAATATAGGGATTGGGAATTCTATGTAATGGTTCATAGTCATCTCCCAAAGTTCTTTCTCTGGGTGTAGCTGGTTCAATTCATTACTGCTCTATTGGAGTGAATTTCGTTCATCTCAATTGCTGGAGATGGCCACATCCATCAGAATTGATCATCATCTAGTATTGTTGTTGAATTATATAATGATCTCTTGATCCTGCTCATTTCACTCAGCATCAGTTCATGTAAGTCTCTCCAGGTCTTTCTGAAATCATCCTGCTAGTCATTTCTTACTGAACAATAATATTCCATAATATTCATATACTACAATTTATTCAGCCATTCTCCAATTGATGGGCATTAACTCAGTTTCAAGTTTCTGGCCACTACAAAAAGACCTGCCACAAACATTAGTGCACATACAGGTCCCTTTCCCTTCCTTAAGATTTCTTTGGGATATAAGCCCAGTAGAAACACTGCTAGATCAAAAGGTATGCACAGTTTGATAACTTTTTGAGTATAGTTCCAAATTGAGGAGCTTTATTTCTCATGGTGAGACATGAGAGAGAAATTCTGGCTACAGAAGAAAGTGATGCTCTGAATTGTCACAAAGATCTTGACAGGTAAGTACGGTGGTGACTGGATTAAAGCTCTTAGAAAAAGAAGCAAAAGGCTTGGAGGAACAAAAGGCTTGGAGAGAGTGCACACTTGGTAATGGGAAGAAAAATTAGCTGGATAAGGATGGTTCATAATCTCAGTGACTGCTGGGCAAAAAAGTTTTTTTTTTCTTCTAAGCAAAAAAAAAATGAGGAGAGAATGGCACATGAACAGGGCAATAGTTGAGACTTCTGTCAAGTCAGGAGTGCATCTTGGAGAAAAAGGAAGACATTGCTGGCCAAGGCAGTTTTTTTTTTTCAAAGTGACAAGTTTGGGAGTAGAATGAGCTTTCAGAGTTAGATGGTTTTTTTGTCATATTAGATAAGAAAGTCTGGAGGAGAAAGCACAGGCTACTGTGCTTGCTCTCAGAACTGGCTCCCTATTTCTTTTTTTTTTTTTTTTTAATTTTTTTTTTATTTAATAGCCTTTTATTTACAGGATATATACATGGGTAACTTTACAGCATTAACAATTGCCAAACCACTTGTTCCAATTTTTCACCTCTTACCCCCCACCCCCCTAAATGTCAGGATGACCAGTAGATGTTAAAATATATTAAAATATAACTTAGATACACAATAAGTATACATGACCAAAACATTATTTTGCTGTACAAAAAGAATCAGACTCTGAATTATTGTACAATTAGCTTGTGAAGGAAATCAAAAATGCAGGTGTGCATAAATATAGGGATTGGGAATTCAATGTAATGGTTTTTAGTCATCTCCCAGAGTTCTTTTTCTGGTTATAGCTAGTTCAGTTCATTACTGCTCCATTAGAAATGATTTGGTTGATCTCGTTGCTGAGGATGGCCTGATCCATCAGAACTGGTCATCATCTAGTATTGTTGTAGAAGTATATAATGATCTCCTGGTCCTGCTCATTTCACTCAGCATCAGTTCGATTAAGTCTCTCCAGGCCTTTCTGAAATCATCCTGTTGGTCATTTCTTACAGAACAGTAATATTCCATAATTTTTCATATACCACAATTTATTCAGCCATTCTCCAACTGATGGACATCCATTCAGTTTCAGTTTCTAGCCACTACAAAAGGGCTGCCACAAACATTCGATGCACATACATGGTCCTTTCCTTCTTTATAATCTCTTTGGGATATAATCCAGTAGTAACACAGCTGGATCAAGGGTATGCACAGTTTGATAACTTTTTGAGCATAGATCCAAACTACTCTCCAAAATGGTTGGATTCGTTCACAACTCCACCAACAATGAATCAATGTCCCAGTTTTCCCACATCCCTCAACAATCATCATTATTTTCCTGTCATCTTAGCCAATCTGACAGGTGTGTAGTGGTATCTTAGAGTTGTCTTAATTTGCATTTCTCTGATTAATAATGACTTGGAGCATCTTTTCATATGACTAGAAATAGTTTCAATTTCTTCATCTGAGAATTGTCTGTTCATATCCTTTGACCATTTTCATTGGATAATGGCTTGATTTTTATAAATTAGAGTTAATTCTCTATATATTTTGGAAATGAGGCCTTTAATCAGAAACCTTTGACTGTAAAATATTTTCCCAGTTTATTGCTTCCTTCTAATCTTGTCTGCATTAGTTTTGTTTGTACAAAACTTTTCAGTTTGAGTATAATCGAAATTTTCTATTTTGTGATCAGTAATGATCTCTAGTTCTGACTTTGGTCATAAAGACCTTCCCTTCCACAGGTCTGAGAGGTAAACTATCCTATGTTCCTCTAATTTATTAATAATTTCATTCTTTATGCCTAGGTCATGAACCCATTTTGACCTTATCTTGGTGTACGATTGTTAAGTATGGATCAATGCCTAGTTTCTGCCATATTAGTTTCCAATTTTTCCAGCAATTTTTATCAAACAGTAAGTTCTTATCCCAAAAGCTGGGATCTTTGGGTTTATCAAAGACTAGGTTGCTATATTTGTTGACTGTTTTATCCTTGAACCTAATCTATTGCACTGATCAACTAATCTATTCCTTAGCCAATACCAAATAGTTTTGGTAACTGCTGCTCTATAATATAATTTTAGATCTGGTACAGCTAAGCCACCATCATTTGATTTTTTTTTTCATTAATTCCCTTGAAATTCTTGACCTTTTGTTTTCCATATGAACTTTGTTGTTATTTTTTCTAGGTCAGTAAAATAGTTTTTTGGAGTCTGATTGGTATAGCGCTAAATAAATAGATTAGTTTAGGTAATATTGTCATCTTTATTATATTTGCTCGCTATCCAAGAGCATTTAATATTTTTCAATTGGTTAGATCAGACTTAATTTGTGTGAAAAGTGGTCTGTAATTTTGCTCATAAAGTTTCTGATTTTCCCTTGGCAGATAGATTCCTAAATATTTTATATTATCAGTAGTTACTTTAAATGGAATTTCTCTTTGTAACTCTGACTGTTGGATTTTGTTAGTGATATATAAGAATGCTGATGACTTATGTGGGTTTATTTTATATACCAGCAACTTTGCTAAAGTTGTGGATTATTTCTAATAACTTTTTAGCAGAATCTCTGAGGGTTCTCTAAGTATACCATCATGTCATCAGCAAAGGTGATAATTTGGCTTCCTCATTGCCTATTCTTATTCCTTTAATCTCTTTCTCAGCTCTTATTGCTATAGCTAGCGTTTCTAATACAATATTAAATAGTAACGGTGATGGTAGGCAACCTTGATTTCCTCAGATCTTATTGGAGATGGTTGCAGTTTGTCTCCATTACATATGATGCTTACTGATGGTTTTAAATAGATGCTGCTGATTATTTTAAGGAAAAGTCCATTTGATTCCTATACTCTCAAGTGTTTTTTAACGAGGAATGGATGTTGGATTTTATCAAATGCTTTTTCTGCATCTATTGAGATGATCATATGGTTTTGTTAAGTTTGGTTATTAACATGGCCAATTATATTGATAGTTTTCTAATATTGAACCAGCCCCTGCATTCCTGGTATAAATCCTACTTAATCATAGTGTATTATCTTGGAGATGATTTTCTGTAGTCTTTTGCTAATTTTTTATTTAAGATATTAGCATCAATATTCATTAGGGAGATTGGTCTATAATTTTCTTTCTCTGTTTTCAACCTACCTGGTTTAGGTATCAGTAGCATGTCTGTGTCATAGAAGGAATTTGGTAGGACTCCTTCATTTCCCTATTTTATCAAATAATTTATATAGCATTGGGGCCAATTGTTCTTTAAAGGTTTGGTAAAATTCACATGTAAATCCATCTGGTCCTGGGGATTTTTCTTAGGGGTTGTTTAATTCCCTGTTCTATTTCTTTTCTGAAATGGGACTATTCAAGCAATTTACTTCTTCCTCTGTTAGTCTGGGAAGTCTGTATTTTTGGAGGTAGTCATCCATTTCACTTAGGTTATCAAATTTATTGGCATAAAGTTGAGCAAAATAATTCCTTATTATTTCTCTAATTTCCTCTTCATTGGTGGAAAGTTCTCCTTTTCATTTTAAGACTACTAATTTCATTTTCCTCCCTCCTTTTTCTAATCAGATTTACAAAGGCTTATCTATTTTATTGGCTTTTCATAGAACCAACTCTTAGTTTTATTAATTAGTTCAATAGTTTTTTTACTTTCAATATTTTTAATTTCTCCTTTTAATTTTAGAATTTCCAATTTAGTATTTGATTAGGGGTTTTAATTTGGTCTTTTTTAGTTTTTAGTTGAAAGCCCAATTCATTAATCTTTTCTTTCTCTGTTTTATTCAAGTAAGCCTCTAAGGATATAAAATTCCCTCTTATTACCCTTTGGCTCATCCCACAAATTTTGGTATGATGTCTCCTCATTGTCATTATCTTGAGTGAAATTATTAATTGTATCTATAATTTGTTGCTTCACCCAATCATTTTAAGATGAGATTGTTTAGTTTCAATTACTTTTGGTCTATTTCCCTAACTTTTTGTTGAATGTAGTTTTTATTGCATCATGATCTGAAAAGAAAGCATTTACTATTTCTGCTTTCTTGCATTTAATTTTAAGAGGTCTTTATGTCCTAATATATGGTCAATTTTTGAATAGGTTCCATGAACTGCTGAGAAGAAAGTATATTCCCTTCTATCTCCATTCAATTTTCTCCAAAGATCCAATATACCAAATTTTCTAATATTCTATTTACTTCTTTAATTTCTTTCTTATTTGTTTTGTGGTTTGATTTGTCTAATTCTGAGAGTGCAAGGTTGAGATCTCCTACTATTACAGTTTGTTGTCTATTTCTTCTTGCAACTCTCTTAACTTCTCCTTTAGGAAGTTGGGTGCCATACCACTTGGTGCATATATGTTTTAATATTGATATTGCTTCGTTGTTTATGCTATCCTTTGGCAGGATGTAGTTACCTTCCTTATCTCTTTTAATTAGATCAATTTTACTTTTGTGATCTGAGATAAGGATGGCTACCCTTTTTGACTTCACCTGAAGCATAATAGATTTTGCTCCAGCCTTTTACCTTTACTCTATATGTATCCCCTAGCTTTAAATGTGTTTCTTGTAAACAACATATTGTAGGGTTCTGACTTTTGATCAAGTCTGCTATCTGCCTCCCTCTTTATGGGGACTTCATCCATTCACATTTACAGGTTAGAATTACTAAATCTGTATTCCTGCCATCCTGATAACCCCAGATTGTGCTTTACTTATTCTTGCCTCCCCAACCCTCTTTCCCCTTTTAAACTTATGTACCCCTCTTGTATCACGATACTTATCCTCTTTATAATCCCTCCTCCCCCTTTGAGTCTTTCCCCCTTCCTTCCTTATTACTCTTTTCTTTTCCCTTTTCCTCTCCCCGTTTTTAATGAGGTGAGAGAAATTTTCTCTAAAACAAATGTCAATTATTTTTCTTTGAGCCAACTCTGATGAGAGTAAGATTCACAAATGTTCCTCCCCTCTCTAAATTCCCTCAGATATGATAAGTTTCCTTAGCCTCTTTGTGGGATGTGGTTTCCCTCTTTTTATCCCTCCTTCCCACCTTATTCTGCCATCATCCCTTTTCCATATCTACTTCCCTTTTTATGTTATATCAGTACAATCAAATTATACATGTATTCTTTTTGTATATCCACAACAGAAATACAATTCTCAGAGTTATTTTTACCTTTTCTGCATCTCTTGAGTTCTATTCTTGGAGATCAAATTTTTGTTTAGTTCTGGTTTTCTTCAGAAAAAATGGAATTCATTGTTTCATTAAATGTCCATCTTCTTCCCTGGAAGAAAATGCTCAGCTTAGCTGGGTAGTTTATTCTTGGCTGCATCTCAAGTTCTTGTGCCTTTCGGAATATCATATTCAGGCCCTTCTTTCCTTTAATGTAGAGCAGCCAGATCTTGGGTGATCCTTATTGTGGCACCTCAGGTATTTAAATGGTTTTTGGCTGCTTGTAAAATTTTTCCTTAATCTTATAGTTCTGAAATTTTGCCACAATATTCCTTGGGGTTTTATTTTAGGGTTTCTTTCAGAAGGTGTTCGATGAATTCTTTCAATGCCTATTTTACCTTCTGATTCTATTACATCTGGGCAGTTCTCTTTGATGATTTCTTGTAAAATAGTATCTAGGCTCTTTTTTTCATCATAGTTTTCAGAAAGTCCAATAATCCTCAGATTATCTCTCCTAGATCTATTTTCCAAGTCTGTCGTTTTGTGAGTAGATAATTCGTGGTTTTTCCAGTTTGTCATTTTTGTTTTGTGACTGATTCTTGCTGTCTCAATGAATCATTAGTTTCAATTTGTTCAGTTTTAATTTATAAAGAATTATTTTCTTCAATAGCTTTTTTACTTCTTTCTGTATATGTCAATTGAGTTTTTGAATGTATTGTTTTGGTCTGTGAATTTTTTTCCATTTCACTAATTTTTTTTAGTGAATTATTTTCTTTTCAATTCACAGATCCTACTTTCTTGACGTGTTCTTTGTCTTTTCCAATTCACGGATCCTACTTTCTTGCTAGTTCTTTGTCTTTTCAATTCACAAATCCTACTTTCTAGTGAATTCTTTATTTTTTCAATTCACAATTCTTACTTTCCTAGATTTTTTTACTTTTCAATTCGTATTTCAGGAAGTTGTTGCTCTCTTTGTAAGGCTTCTCTTTCCTTTCCCCATTTATCTTCTAACTCTCTTTTAGGACTTTTAATGGTCTCTTCTTAGGGCATTATGTAAAGGAGGACAGTCTGATGCATTTTGCTGTTTGAGGGTCTCTTCAGGTTTGCTGACCTGCTCTTTTCTGCATAGAAGCTGTCCATTGTTCTTTTCATCTTTTTATTCATGTTTTAAAGCCTTTAGGGTGGGTCTCCTGGCAAGGGGTTGCAGCTTCCTCTGCAGAGCAGGGAAAGATGTAAACCGATTTCTGGCTCAGTGTGGGAGTGCTCTGGGTGAGGTTTTCCTTCCCCAACAGGAAGTGGATTCAGCACTGGCTGAGCTATCAAACTGCTAGTAGGGCTGATGGGTTATCGATTGCCCTTGGCTAGAGAGCTAAGTGGTGAAAGTGTCACTGCCCCAGGCCGGAGCCTCTTTGGGACTGTGAGTATTAGCAGCTGACTGCAGAACGCAGACCGCCACAAACTCTGCCCTAGTGTCTGTGCCTGATGCAATCGGCCCTGGAAAAGCTCTATAGGCCCAAGCCAGGCTCCCCACTGCGCAGATTGGAGGCTAACCGGGCTGTGTCCTCTGCCGTGCAGGATCACAACTGCCCTAAGGAGAAGCCCGTACTGCGGGTTGGGGCTGCGCGCTTGTGCTGAGATCTGTGCCTTCACCCTCGGTTTGAGACTCTCCTTGGAACCTAATTTCTCTCCCCGTCTGCGCCGATCTCCCCCCTGGCCCCGGAACCAACCTTTTTTGGTGAGACTGCAGATTTTCTTCAGCCGGTGAGTTGTTCTACTTCTTATCTTTACGAATTGTAGCAGTCAAGACTATTTTTGAGGCTCGATATAATATTGATAAAGAGGGTAAGAGAAGAGCTTAGAAAGTCGCGTGTGACTTCTCCGCCATCTTGGCTCCGCCCCCCTGGCTCCCTATTTCAATTCAATTCAAATGAATCTTTAAAATAGTCCTGTGAGGAAGATATGTTTATTTTCATTTTACAGATGAAGAAACTGAGGCCTAAAAAAGTTAAATGACTTGGTCAAAATCACAGAGCTAATAAATCTCTGAATTTGGATTTTTATACAGGTCTTCTGACTTATAAGTCTAGTGTTCATATGCTATACTCTCAGGAGTTCTACTCTGTGTTTCATCAAATATATGAGAAGCTGCTTGATAGCTTAGCAACTGAATTTCCTCTACTTACATCCAAAAGCCACTGGTACAAGGAATCCACAAAGAAATAGGACTAGACTTGATATAAATTTGTGTTAATGTTTATAGTTGTCTAAATATAGAATGGAGTATATGAGGAAGAAGTGAAATATCCATCCTTACATTTGGAATCTGGAAAACCACATGATGAGAAAAGCATAGAGGAAATTCCCATTCTAATCTCTGAAAGCTGTCTCTGAAATATGTTATTCCTTAGGAGTGCTTATGAAGAATATTCACTTTATTTTCATAGGTACACTGGAGAAGATGTCTAGTGATTTTTCTGTTGTGATTAAGATGATGATAAAAAACAAATACTGAAAAAACATTTATCATCACCCAAAGTCTTTATTTTTCTGGGTCTTTTGACTTGATTTTCATAACAAAGCCTTCAGGCCTTTGGTCAAGATAGCATACTATTTTGCCCATCTTCCCTTAATGGCTGTCATAAAGTCTCTGAAACAGAACAAATGGAATTCCTCCCTCCCTGCCATCCTTGTAATAATTGTGCTTGTTAGTAACTCATGGCATGGTACTGCAACATTTGCCAAGGGTCTGCAGCTCTAGCATCGAGTGTAAACTTTGACAAGGTGTTTTGTTTCTTTTTCAAATTTGAAATGGTGCTAATAAGGTTTCAAAAATGATGGTTCTGTTGAAATTGAATTCTCTTGGTTTTGCGTAATAACTCCACACTTAGCTTTCAGATGCTTTCAACTCCTTCTGTTGTTGAATGTTAATGGAAGAATGGATTTCATGTAATAGAAAGCAAAAATGATGTGCTATTTTTTAATGGAAATGTCTTAAATGGCATTCCTTCAATCACTGACTACACATGTGATATATGAGTTTCATCCTTAAATGATTCCTTAGATAGACATAGGATGTAGGCTCCACCCAATTCAGAGAATTCCAGTATCTGAATGAATAGCCAAATACCCATAAGTGAAAAAGCATCTCCCTCAATAATAACAATAACTGAAATTTATATTTTTTCTTAGATATTTCTAAGTTCTTTGCTTTTATCACATTTGATCCTTATAGAAATCTGATGAGATAGTTGTCAATACTCTACCCATTTTATATAATTGCAAACTGAAGATAAGAAATGTGAAGTGATTTGCCCAAGTTCACACAACTGTGATTCTGAGAAGAATTTGAATCCAACTCTTCCAGAATCCAATCAAGTCCAACAGTAAATCAATATACCACTTAGTCATCTACAACATATCAGTGAGCTTTTATGCAATCCTTGAAAATTTCAAGTGCAAGGAGAATTGCCTAGTTAAATGCAGTCTAATCTTCATTTCAATAGTTCTAGTTGAAAGAAGGCCTTTTAAAAAAAATATAGCTTACATTTGCCAGTTTATAAAGTTCATCCAGTGTTCATAATTTTCCCGATGGGAGCAAACAGAGCAATCATTCCAATCACTTTTGCATATGACTGCTTTTTAATTACCTGAAGATAGCTAGCAGTCAGTCTCCTTTTGCTCTCTAAAATCATTGTAGATTCTTCTGCTCATGCTCCTGCTTTTGGACTCAAAGTTCTTACCATTCTAGTTGCCCTATTTTGGACAATCTCCAAGTAATCATTGCCCTTTCTAAAATGTAGTGTTAATAACTGAAAAAACTCCCAGAGATGTTCTGGCAAGGGCAAAGCAGACTGAAACTATTACCACTATCATTAAAACCATTGCACACTCACAGTGGTAAACAAAATGTCACTCAATTCAGTTTAAAGATTCTATTGACTATTTTGGCAATTGTAGCCCAGATTAGATACATCATTAGTCTACTTAAAACCTCAGGTTTATTTCCACTTCTCACCCCCAGAGAGGGACTATTACCTAGGTATGCCTCACGAATCTTAAATTTTGAAGATGGTTTTTCATTCATGAAAATGCCAAGATATTACAGTTGGAATGTGCCTTAGATGTCATCTAACCCAATATTTTCCTTTATTAAAGAGGAAATTGAGGATCAGGAAAGGGAGTTTACTTGAGTAAAAGAATTTGTTAGTAATAGAATGAGGAATAAAAGAATGGCTTTCCGTTGCACCAATTTCTGTCTGGTGCACCAAGATACAATTCATTCTATAATCAATTCAGAATGTTAAATTCCTTTGCAGGTGGACATATGTAATATTTTCATCTTAGAAGAATGTCATTTTCTTATTTTTTTGTCTTCATTCCCTCCCACCTTCACTACTTTCTTCTTCTCTCTTTCCTTCTTTCCTTTTCCTTCATTCCTAATAGATGGTATATTTTATAAACCATGAGACTTAGAATGAGGAAAATTAGTTCAGATCTGGCTCCAGAAATTTACAATCTCTGGGCAGGTTACTTAGACTCTCTTATCCTCAATTTCTTCATTTGTAGCATGTCGATAATAATAATACCTATTTTTTTGAGGATTTTTATAAAGACAAAATGAGAAAATAGTTATAGAGTTTTTGCAAACTTTAAAGCACTATATAAACATCATCATTTTCATCAGCATCATCAGGATCATTCTTCTCCAATCTGTTTTTCTTACTCTCCTCCCTGAGTCCCTTACCTTGTTGTTATTTTTCTTGATTCCCTCTCTCCCTCTTTCTATGGAGTCCCTTAATTTTCCCATTTCTTCTTTTCTTGAGACGTTCCCTCCCATTTCTTTCTTTCTCTTTTCCTCCTTTCTTTCATTTCCCTTTTCATTCTATTTTCCTTTGTTTCATCATGCCTTTGTTTCTCTTTCCTTCTCCATCTGCTTTCTTCTCTTCCCGCTTTGTCTTCATGCTTCCTCCTTTTATTCCCTCTCCCATAATCTCATCAAATTTTTTTTTTTTACTATGAACTTTGCCACTGTCAAACAATTATGTTTCCAAGTAAGCTAATCTAAGCCATTTCTTGGTGGTTTGGATGCATACTTCAGTTACTTTGGGGTATGAGATGTCTGGGCTTTAGAACTCTCTCATCCCACCAGGAGAAATCATTCCTAACAAACTCATGGATTGTTGCCATGTGGTACTGATGTACTGGGAATAAGTTAATGAGAAAAAAGAAATGAGCAACAATTATATCTCCATTATGTGGACAATGATGCCCTTGATAAGGGTTGTTTGTGACAAAAACACTGTACTTCTCAGGTATATCTCTGCAATTCTAACATTGCTTATATTGTTATTTGGACTATTACATCTTATTTCTAAATATTGGTTCTGGTCATAGGTTAGTTCTAATTTACAGTGAAAGAAACTCCAATGTGAAAAAGATTCACTAACCTGGCAGATGTGGCTGTGACTGTGTTGATTACAGAAACAGTTCCAATCATGTGGATTATTTGCACTTATGAAATCTGATCAGAGTCCAAAATTCAACATGAATTGTCCACTGGGGTCCACGTGCCATATGTAACATGATTTTTGCAAAGAAAAGAAACCTGCATTTGTGGATTTCAAGGACACATCTAAGATGGAAAGGGAAAGATCAATAGACTCAAATCAGGAGATTTCGATCAGAGAATCACAGAATATCAGAGTCAGCTGAGTTATACTAAAGGTACCAATAATGGGTTTGAGTAGCAGAGAGGGAAAAAAACTTTATTAAGATGTTAATTTGAAAAAAAAAGATTCTCAGTGAAATGACATTGAATGACATCTAACAACAGCAACACAGAACAAAGTGTTTTAAGGTTTTATAGGAATTTATCTTGATGACATTATATGTCATCTAGTCCAAAAATTATTTATTCAATGGAGAAAACAGATTGAGGGTTGTTAAATGACCTGCCTAAGGTCACACAGAAAATGAATATCAACAACAGATTTCAACACTAGCTTCTTTGAACAAACCCAATACACATTTCGTTATACAATACTATCTCTAATTAATACTATTTTGAAATTTTCTTAGGCATAAGAACTTGAAAAATTAACTTAAGCTGTTAGAGCCTTTATTTCTTCATCTGTAAAATGGGCATTATAGTGCCTGAACAAATTACCTCAGAGAACTGTGAAAAAATACTTTTATAACTTGATAAATATTATGGAAATGTGGTTATTTTCTCCTATCTCATTTAATAGGGTTGTTATAAAGAAATTACTTCATAATTTTAAAGGCAGTAAATTCTAGTTATTGATATTACAGAAATGTCAGCAATTTCTATTTTGTGTCATTCAAAAAAAATTTGTGTCAAGCTACTTCTAACTAGTCAATCTGATCATCCCATTTTCTAGATCTATCATTAAATATTCAACACTCAAATAAACATCTATGAGTAGATACATGCTATCTGAAGGGCACTATGCTAGTCCTGGGAATGCAGAAATAAAAAAAAAAAATTCCCTTAATCTTAAGGAGCTCATATTGCATCAGTCAGTAGTCAATAAACTTTTATTGTGACCACTCTGTCCTAGTTACTGTGCTAAGTACTAGGAACAAAACAGAAAAAAGTCTATCATCAAAGAGGATAATATGTAGAAGTACACAGATACACAGATATGTGTGTATACATGCATGTATACATTTATGTGTATATACATTTATGTTTATACATACACACACACTTTCTCTGAGATTAAACAAAGCAATCACTAATCATTTTTTCCAAATGATTGGTTTTTAAGAAACTGAAGGCAGTAGCTAGGAAGTTCCCTCTTGATCTTTCTCCGTGCTAAATTTATCTTAAGTCCTCTTGATCTGTCTCCTATGTTTTGGATTCAAGGCCCTTATAATTCTAGTTGTCCTTTTTTGGATAGTTCCCATGTTAATATTGCAATTTCCTAAAATAGAATATTCATAACTAAACACAAAACTCCACAAGTATTTTCTTCAGAGAAAGCTAAGTGAGACTATCACCACCATTACTACAGCTACCATATGCATAATAACATGCATATATACATATTTATATATGTACATTCATATATCCCACATATAAATAATAAATACAGGAAGTTGACAGAAAGAAGAAAGTAACAGTTAAGAGGATCAGAAAAGATTTCAAAGAGAAAATGGGTCTCTACTGTAATCTTGGATTTCAAGGGTTAGAGTCAGAAGAGATTATATTTTAGATGGAAAGTGAAAAGGCATGGAAATGGATACCAGTACATAATGTGTGCCTACCAATTAATACATAAATTAATACATACCAAAGAAGAGTTGATATTTGTCCCTCAAAGCAATAGCAAGACATTGGAGATTTTTTGAACAAGGGGGTAATTGATGTGGAAAAAGCTATGTTATAGGAAAATTACTTTAGTGGCTATGTGGATAGGATGATCAGGAGTAAGAAGAGACTTGAGGCAAGAAGACCCAAATACAAGGTTTTCACAATTATTAATGTTAGAAATGATCATGAAAATCTCAATTAGGGAGAGGAAGGAAACTGTTGGGGAGAAGAATTTATGTAAGATATGTAAGATGAATTTGGAGATAGAAGAGACAATATTTTATATTAAAGATCTTGGATATATATGCACAAGAAAAAGTAAGTTGTGATTATATTGAAGGTAATAAGCTAGGTGGTTGGGCAAATGATAGTATCCTCCACTGTGATGAGGGATTTCTAAAGAAGGTTGAACTAAGAGACAAAGATGATGAATTTGGTTTTGAAAATGTTGAATTTGAGATGTCTTCAAATGCTCAAGGGTGGAACAAGTATTGGATATATTAGTATGTTGTAGGATAAAATAGTAGGCAATGCTAATTTGACAAAAGTATTTTGCTATGACAACTTTTTCCATGAATATATCTATATATGTATCCCTACATTCCTATATCTACATAGATGTAGACATATAGATGTTATATCTTTACTTCAGGATAGCATTATTTAAAGGAAAAGAAAGCATATTGTGAATCTTCATATCCCCAACATAATCATATAAAATATGTCTCTAGAGTAAGTTCACTTTCATTGTTACAGGAAGTATCTATTTTGTGCCTGCTCTGTGTAAGGAATTATGCAAAATAATGATGATGTAGAGACAAAAATAAAGAAGAAAATATATTTCTAAATTTTTCTTTACCTTAAGGAACTTAAAATCTACTTGGGAAAAGTAGTGCAAATATAAAAAACAAATTTTAAAAAGATAAAAATTATTATTGGGGTTCAAGAAGTGACTGAACATGTGAGGATTCAGAGAAGGATTTAGGTAGCAGAGGGAACTTGAGCTGAGTTTTGAAGAAAGCCAAAATTTCCAAGTGAAGAAGCTTGCATAATAAGCATGAGGGAATTATTTATTTATTTGTTTGTTTTCATCAAGGGCATGAAGATGAGAAATGAAGACTATAGGGAATAGTAAAGAGGTCATTTTGACAACAGTAGAGTATATGAATAAGCCTGAAAAGGTAGTTTAGAAACATATCAGAAATAACCTGAAATGTGAAAAACAAAAAGAAAAAGTATATTTAGCCTGGAAGCTCTTGGTGCTTCTTGAATAAGAAATGTCTATTTGTAGGAAAGCACTGTATTTTATTACTCAATTGAATTCAGTTCAATCAATATGTATTACAAGCTATAATAAGAGGGGTGAAGCCAAAATGGCAGAATGAAACCAGGAAGCTTCTTGAGCTCTCCCAGTTTCCCTCAAAAACAACATGAATCCTAAACTCTGAACAGAGGCTGACAGAAAAAAATCATTCTCCAGCTCAAGACAGATTGGAAAAATTTCCAGAAAGTTCAGTCTTACTGGGGTGAAAATGATGTTCAGCCCAGATTAGATGGAGTCTAGGAAAGCAGGTGAAGGTCTTAATCAGAGCAAATCAGCAATGAAGACCCCTAGTTCTGGCTCAGTTAGGGGAGCAGATCAGTGAGAAAGCCTCTAGTCCCACTTCAAAAAGCAAACTGGGAAACCAGGGAGTTTCTTGGAAAAAGTAGATAAAGCTACTCCCTACAAATATAAGAAGCCCCAGTGCTCAAAGACAACAAATCATCTATAGTCATATGAAAAATATAATATTAATTAGAGAAATGCAAATTGAAGTACTATCTCATACCTCTCACATTGGCTAAAATGACAAGAAAAGATAATAACAAATGTTGCAGGGTATGTGGGAAAACTGGAACACTGATGTATGATTGGGGGAGTGGTGAAATGATCCAACTATTGTGGGAAGCAATCTTAATCTATGGAAAAAGAGTAATTCTGTAAATTCTATAAATAAAATTTGACCTATCAGTAACATTACTGTATCTGTATCTCAAAAAAAAATCACAAGGAAAGGGAAAAGAGCCACATATGGAAAAAATGTTTGTAGCAGCTCTTTTTGTGGTATCAAAGAATTGGAAAATGAGTAGATGCATCAATTGGGGAAGAGTTAGAATCCTAGTGTTAACTCAATGGAATTGACACAATGCTTATTGGTTCACACATTAGAGCAAATGCTTACAAAGTGTTAAGTTACTAGTATTGATAGAAACAATGCTTAAGTTAACACATTTGAGAATTCACACATTACCTCACACACTAGTTCACATTTTGGGAGATTTCAGGGTTTAGTATGAGATATCCAAATTTACACCCACAATCCCACTCTCAGAGGAGTAGTCAATCTTTGAGTTTACACCTCTAAAAGAGCATAAAAAGAGCTTCAGTCAGTCAGTCAGTTCAGAAGATTGCCAGGCGTTGGAGTTGAGCTAGAGGCAGAAGCTGAAAGGTCAAAAAGACAAGCTGCAAGAGCTCTTGGAACCAAGCAGAGAGATAGGCCACTAAGAAAATTAACCAGGCTATTTTGGAAGAAACAATAAAAGACTGTACTTTAATCCCTGGCTGCATTTGAGATGATTATTACTTTGAACTGAAACCAAGGCTGCCTCCAGAACACCTCCCCAAGAAACCTGCTCTCACAGAGAACCATCATATTTTAGAAAAAGAAAAGAAGAACATCAAGGGAAGGACTGAATTATGTTAAAGTATATAAAGTATAATGGAATATTATTGCTTTATAAAAATGATAACTAAGCTAATTTTAGAAAGGCCTGAAAAGAATTACACAAACTCATGGTGAATGAAACAAGCAAAACTAGGAATACATGGTATACAATAACAGCAAGAATGTGCAATGATCAATTATGAAAGACTTGGTTCTTCTCAGTGGTTCAGTCATCCAAAGCAATCCCATTAACTTTGAACTGAAAATGCCATCTTCATCCGGAAAAAGAACTGTGGAGGTTAAATATAAATAAACACATGCTATGTTCATTTATTTTTTCTGCTTTTTTGTTTTCTCTCCCATGGTTTTGCTCTTATTTTTCTCTCCCAACACAATTCATAAAGCAGTGTACATTAAAGATAAAAATATATATAGTAGGCTAACAAATCAGAGAAACAATCCATAATTTCATCCAAGAGAATGATAATAATAAGATAACATACTAAAACCTATGTGATGCAAGCATAGCAGTTCTTAGGGGAAATTTTATATCTATAAAGGGCTACATGAATAAAATAGAGAAAGAGGAAATTAGTGATTTAGAAATCCTATCAAAAGTTAGAAAAAGAACAATTTAAAACTCCCCATTAATTATCTAATTAGAAATTCTGAAAATCAAAGTAGAGATTAATAAAATTGAAACTAAGAAAATTATTGAAATAATTAATAAAATTAAGATTCAGTTTTATGAAAAAATGAAATAGATAATTTTTTGTTAATTTGATTAGAAAAAGGAAAGAAAAAAAGCAAATTACTAGCACCAAAAATGAAAAAGATAAACTTATCACCAATAATAAAAAAAAAAACAATCATTAGAAGCTATTTTGTCAGACTATATGGCAGCAAATCTGACAGCGTAATCAAAATGGATAAACATTTACAAAAATATAAATTGCCTAGATTAACAGAAAAGGAAATAAATTACTAAAAATTCCATTTCATAAAAATAAAAAAGCCATTAATGAACTCACAAAGAAAAAAATCTTTAGTACCATATGGATTTATAAGTGAATTCTACCCCACAAAAGAACATTTAAATAACAATTAATTCCCAAACTATTTAAACTATTTGGAAAAATAGGTAAAGAAGGAGTTCTGTCAAATTCCTTGTTAGTGACATATACTGTGAAAGCTGTCTCACAAAATGAAGATTGTGATCCAAAATTGAGAAAAGGCCCCCTGTACTTAAGGCCCAAGTTTTGTTTTCCCAGCAATCATTTGAATTTCAACAAATAGGGTCCTACTACTGCTACCTCTGCATTAAAATCCCCAGATAAAGTAACAATGATCCTAAAGAAGCATTACCTTATTCATGACCCAGAAGGTGAGGTCATTCATTTAGACTAATTAGAATAAAGGTCCAGCTTGTGGGGAGTGTTACCTGAGATTTGTATATAATCTCTTCCTTACTTTCTTTACGCTGCCTCTCATCACTGCCAGACTGCTCTGGTGGTGGCAAGATGCCCAACTCTTATGAGCTTTGCAAAACATAAAACCACTCTGTTTTTCTACTTTGTGATACCTCTGATTTGTTTGAGTTGATGATCTTTTGACTAACACACTTCTATGACAGTAATGTGGTATTGATAACACAAAAGAGAGAAAGAAAATTACAGACCAATTTCCATAATGAATGTTGATGTAAAATTGTTAAATAAAATAAAATATTATGTCTATATATAATATATAAATAAAATATTATTGCAACTTTTCTTCAGGGTAATACACTACGACTGAGTGGGATTTATACCAGGTATGTATGTGTGTGTGTTATTTTCATTTTACAATCCAGAGACCTTAGTAGTCTCTTTGTATAAAAAGAGAATTCCTACTAAAGCACAAACTAATATAGTTTGGCCAGAGCCAAAGTGTGTATATTAGCAGATCTATGACATTCATATATTAGGTCTCTTTACATTTATATGCAATCTGATTCTAAATCTACTTTTATCCCATTGGACATGTTCTCTTCTACTGAGGAAACTACTGCACATGCCCTAGGACTAGCAGCTGAGCAGTGAAAGTGTCACTGTCTCCACTGTGTGGATTAGCAGCTGCCCTAGGATGAGCCCTGCACCAGAAATGTCTCTGCCCTGGGAAGTGTGGTGCTGAAGTTCTATTACCTCATAAAGAAAGCCCTTCTTCTGTGCAGATTTATCCTCCTCCCCCTCTGCAGATTTGTGGCTGCCCTGGGTAAAGCTCCCCCTGCTGTGCAGATTTGTGGCTGCCCCAGGCAAAAGCCCTGAGCTGCAGAATGCAAATGCACAGCTGTGCTGTGGTCTGAGCTGAGTCACTTCTGGTGCTGGGTTGGTGTAGCTAGATCCTGTTAGCTTCTGGCATTTTTTGGAGTACCCTCTAACTTTGTCCTTTTTGTAACTTCTTTGCTGATCTACTGCTTTGCAACCAAAGCAGATCAACCTACTTGTGGGAAAGTCCTCCCTGCAAAATATCCACCTGTGTGGAGACTGCTTCCACCCCTATCCACTCAGTGTGCTAGCCTCTGCGTTTTACCTCCCTGTCTGTGCTGACTTGCTACCACCAATCAGGACAAACCTTTTCTGGTTAGCTTCCAGATTATCTTTGGCTGGTAATTTGTTGTACTCCCAGTATTTGTGGATTTTACCAGTCAAGCACTATGTATGAGGCTGAATTTGGTAATTAATAGTGAGGGTAGAAGAGAAGCGTGTTTCTTCTCTGCCATCTTGGTTCTGCCTCCCCCTTTATAATTTTTGATGCTTCTCTTGAGTTCTTGTACAGTTTATACAATTTGACCAAGTACAGACTTGGTCAAATTTTCTATTTAGCTCTGCCCTTTTCATCAAAAATAATGGAAAATACCCTATCATTGAATGTCCATTTATTCCCCAAAAGATAATGCTTTGTTTTGTTGGATAGTTGATTCTTGGTTGCAGTTCAAGCTCCTTTGCACTCCAGAATATCATATTCCAGGACTTTCAATCCTTTAAAGTGGAAAGCGTTAGGTCCTGGATAATCTTGATTGTACTCCTCTATATCGATTGTTTCTTTCTGGCTCTTTGCACTATGTTCTCCTTGATGTAATAATTCTAGTATTTAGCAACAATATTCTTTGGAGTTTTCATGTTGGGGTCTGTTTCAGGAGGTAATTTTACTTCTTCTTCTTCTTCTTCTCCTTCTTCTTCTTCTTCTTCTTCTTCTTCTTCTTCTTCTTCTTCTTCTTCTTCTTCTTCTTCTTCTTCTTCTTCTTCTTCCTCTTCTTCTTCTTCATTGATTCTGAATGCCTCCCTGAGCTAATTACTTCCATTTGTTCAATTCTAATTTTTAGTGAGTTATTTTCTTCAGTTAGCGTTTTTACTTCCTTTTGAATGTGTGCAATGGAACTTTAAATGAATTTTTTAATTCACTGAATTTTTTGTCTATTTCACCAATTCTGTTTTTTAGGCAGTTGTTCTCTTTTTCAATTTTGCCAAATTTTTAAGGGCTGATACTTTTCAGACAGTTTCTGTCTTTCCTTTTCCAAAACTCTCATTTCTTTCCCCCATTTTTCTTCTAACTCTCTTTTGAGGTCCTTTTTGGATTTTTTGAAAAGAATCTTTTGAGTTGGAGACCAACTCACATCACCCTTGAAGGCTTCATCTGGCAATATTTTATCACTGAAGTCCTAAGGCTTTGATGCCTGTTCTTCCCTTTTTCCATAATAGTTATCTATAGTCATAGCTTTTTTTGCTCATTTTTAAAGGCTGAGGTCTGTCCTTTGGATAAATGGAAGACTGTCTCAAGCTTCCTCTATAGTGACTTCATGATGCTTTGTGCCAGGTGCTGCTGGCTTCCTTCCTATTATGTGTGGGCATGGCCAATTTCTACTTGTTATGCTGGGATTTAATAGTTCCCTATTTGTCTTCTGTAATTGTGCTACAGATATCAAAGCTAGTCTGCTTATCCACCTGCTTCTGAACCAAGGCAATATAGGCAACACTGTTCTATTTTGGCTGATACTCCCACTATCCCCTGTCATGCAAAGATCTCTTCACCCTGGACTACACCTGTGCTGGGCTGTGTCAAGGGAAGGATTTTTAGCAGGAACTCCACTCACATTGATGAAGACTAAAGAGAGAACATTTAGTTTTAGAAGTAAAGGAGAGTATTCTAAATTATGAGAGTGAGGGAATATTATAAGGGTGGTTAAATAGTAGTATATAGATTAATTAGAAGGGAAAGGGGGGGAGAGTATATGGGAAAGATGCTTTGAGCATGCAGGTCTGTTAAGGATAGAAGGACAAGGTAGTAGGTAGAATTGCAGTAGAGGAGTCAGGAAGACTATGAAATAAGAAATATACATAAACATAAAGTTTAGTTGTGGATTTTATTATGTAAAAGGCAGGGATTGTAATCATGATCTCAGTGTTAAAAGTAAAATAGATATCAAGAGGTAAAAATAAAAAAAAAAACATAGCATTGCAGTCATAACAATCACTATAGTTTTAAATTATTTAAAATAATTAGATTGAATAAGTTTCGAATATTAATGTAATAAAGGAATTGATAAGTAGATGGAGTTAGAAATGTGTGGAAAGATGTTCTTTTGAAGGAAGAGATTATCCACCTTCAATGAAACACAGGATAAAGAAGTATTGTGCAATTTTACATGCCTATATATCTTTATATGAATGTATAGGAGTATATGTGTGTATATATATATATATATATATATATATATATATAGACATACATATATGCACATATATACATATACATGTGTATGTGTGTATGTCCATCCACACTTAGTTGTAGCCTTCTTGAGGGAGGGAAGGAAGAGAAAAAAAAAACAAAGCAAAAATATTCATAATAGACATTCCCCAATTAATAAATGGTCAAAGGAATAAACATGAAGTTTTCAAAAGAGGAAATTAAAGTTATCTTTAATCATATAAAAATGCTCTCAATCACTATTAATTAGAGAGATGCAATTTAAAACAACTCTAAGCTATCACTTGACACCTATCAGATTGGTTAATTTTTTTTCTTCTAATCTTCTTTTCCTTCCTTTCCTCCTTCCTGTTTTTTTCTCTTTTTTCTTTTCTTCTCTCTTACTTTTTCTTTGTTTACTTTCTTCCTTCTGTCATTCTTTCTTTATCTTGTTATCATCTTTCTATACATCTGTCATCTATGTATTTATTTTTCTATCTATCTAGCCATAATCTAACTGTCCCAAACTAATAGTCAATCCATAGGAAGTGATGGCAGCATTGTCATATTGTGTGTGTGTTATTTTCATTTTACAATCCAGAGACCTTAGTAGTCTCTTGGTATAAAGAGAGAATTCCTACTAAAGCACAAACTAATATAGTTTGGCCAGAGCCAAAGTGTGTATATTAGCAGATCTATGGCATTCATATATTAGGTCTCTTTACATTTATATGCAATCTGATTCTAAATCTACTTTTATCCCATTGGACATGTTCTCTTCTATTGAGGAAACTACTGGGCTACAGCATTTCCCTTGTCAATTTATTACTATTGTCATTTACCATGGCAATATATAGTTTAATAGTACTACTATTACTTCACATGAAAGAGAAGCAATTCAGGATTTTCAGTGCATTAAATCTTGTTTTTTTTTTATTACACACAGAGTAGGTCCCTGTCTCAATAAGGGAACATTTAAATGCAGCTTATCAGAAATCAAAACTCATATTATAAGTTTCTGTTCCTAAGAAATTTATTATCAGTTCATTTTCAGTGATGCATACATGATACTTCAACATGCCAGGGATAATCATTCAAACAGTCTCCCCCTTAAAATACTATGATTTCAGTCAAGCTCTGTCTTACATTAATATCCTCAGCACTAACTCAATAAAACCATAGTTATTTTTTTCACCCTATTACATTTTCCATAATTTTAAGCCATTCTCAATACTTACCTGCAAACACTTGCATAGATTGGCTGACTTATATGCCAACATAACTGATTACCAATGTCAGGAAAATTTCATATATAATCCTATATTAAGGGGCTAGAAAAATACAAATACATGTGATTAGTCAATGACTTTTCTTCAAGACAATTTCTTATACGGACATTTGAATATTTATAAAATTACCTATGGGCTTTACAAACTTCAACTTATAGAACTCAATCTGTGGGAAGCTGTCGTACCTAGCTTTCAACTCATGATCACCTGTGGTTTCCTTAGCAAAAGATTTCATGATTTTTATATTGCCTGTGGATGGGATGTTCTTCACCTCTGCCCTAGAAATGGTTTTAACCCTGTAGACTCATCTTTTCCTTAATGAGATTTCCTCCTCTGTAAAAATAATTCGTATGAACTCAGGTATGAATGAGTAATTCGACTGACTAAATTCTACTTCATCAAAGCCTCTTTCCTATATTTCTTCATGAAATTGAGATAATTCTGAATGCTCACATTCAAGTGAGTAGAGAAAAAACTAGGCCAGACTGTAACTAACTTATCAGATTTTGAATACAAGTTTTGATGGATCAATTGTCAGAGGACCACTCTAATTATATTGCAATTTACCAGCAGAAGACTACATGCTTATTAGGCAACAGGTAAAAAGCTATTTTGCTCATACCTCCTCTCTAAAGACCTCTCAATGATACATAAAGATGTTGGGATCTATATGTAAAGATGATGGGATGAAATCATCCATACTGGAGAAATCATGGACCCTTTGAAGTCTGGATAGAGTGAAATAATACTGTCCTAAGGGATGATATGTAAATGGGTGCTCCTCATCTTCCAAATGTTCCAAGAAAGTTTAAGAGGAAATAAAGGCTATGACCAAATCCAAGTTTAACAATCAAAGATAGTCAATCAGATTTTCATTCATCAAAAGAAATTTTTGCTATTGCCAAAGACTGTATCTTTAATATCAATACCCTTTATATGATACAGTATGTCTGGCAAATGTGGAGCATTAGTTGCAAAAATAATTGGAATTAAATATAGCATCAACAGCAGCAGAAAAATGCAATGGAAGCATTCATGGCAGTTTTTAGTTACAGTCATATATTAAAAATCATGATTTACTTTTAACAACAAAGGATGTCAATGAAAACATGCATTATTTACTATAAAAGTAGGTGCCCTAGGAGTATACATGTGTTCTAGATAATAATTAAACTTGAAGAAAGTTTCTAGTCCAATGTTTTTATACTCTATGGAGAATTTATGAAAAGGAATAGACGAGACATAGAAAAGATGATTAGGATTTAGAGTTGGAAAGGACTTTATATATCACCTCATCTAAACTCTTCATTTTATAGATGAAGAAACTGGATACTAGAAACAGAATGTGATCTCCAAAGCCTCACAAGTATTAAGTAGTTGTGAGTAATGGTGACCATCACTTGCTCATAGTCCAGATTCAGTATCCTGTCAACACTGCTTCCTAAAGCACATTTTATTTTGGTAGAAGTTGTACACACCCCATTTAGAATAGAAATCCATCAAGGGAGAACAAAAACAATGTTGACATGCATAAAAAGCAACAGCAATCACAATTAAAACCATAACTCAGGGTCTTTAAAAAAAACTTTTACTGTATTTGTATATCCTGATAGATCATTTCTGGAAATGCTGCTTAATATACCTTAGCAAGTTACTGGAAATTTCATTCTATTACACATGATACTAGGAAGGGGAAAAATGTTGCACTTGTTCCATATTTATTCAGCCATGATTAATCTAGTGTTGAATAATAATTTTTAATTTCCATTTCTTGAATATATTTATTAATTTACCTCCTGCCAATGTACTGCTCTAGATGCCACTATTTGGAATTTATTCCTGCTCTTCTTAAGTATCATTTGCATAATGGAATTAAGAGGTCCATTCATGAGCATTTGGTTGTGGGATGTTGGACAGAGTGACTAGGTTGTAATTAGTGGCATCTGGCCTTCTGCTTCATTAGCATGCAAATAGAACTACTAGATACTATCGATGCCAGGCAGTATTACAACAGTCACTATAATGTATATCTACTCTTAAGAGGATATAAGCAAGATTTCTTTTTTATAAGTGAATAAAATATAAATAAAGAATGAATTTGATGTGCTAGTATGCATCCTAAAATCTTTAGGAATCTTGCATCTTTGGATAAACCAAAAATAATAATCATAGTGAGAATCTCCCATCGTTTCCCTTAATTTCCATATCAAAGTTTTCCTGTATATATCTATCAGTTCCCTATAAGTATTATTTTACGTCATTTTATGGTCAATTTATTGTGGTTACTTATAAACTTTTGCATTAAGTCAAATTTTATAATACTGCTATCC
Source organism: Sarcophilus harrisii (assembly GCF_902635505.1). Classification (NCBI taxonomy): domain Eukaryota; kingdom Metazoa; phylum Chordata; class Mammalia; order Dasyuromorphia; family Dasyuridae; genus Sarcophilus; species Sarcophilus harrisii. Next base: position 64,048,958 of record NC_045427.1, on the reverse strand, counting down.
ATTTTATTTCATTTAAAATTTACTAAACACATATTTCAAGCAAAATTCTATATATATTAAAAGGATAAAAGCAAAAAAAAAAAAAATACCCTCCAGATTTCTTGTATTTAAATTATACTGTGGAGATAACCTAACCTCAATGTATATAATCAGTTCCTAACACCTACTGGACAATGCTACTAACCAACAGAGTCTTTTAATTCATTCCAAAGAGTTTTGTTATTATTCTCTAACTCCCTGTGGATACATCCATTTTTAAGATCTTTTAGTCTAGTATCTATTAAAAAACACAGTTTATTTAAAATTGCCAAAATATCTACAGGCTTTAAGCAGAGATTTCATAACTATCCATATAACTCAATGAGGCCAAGGACAAAAAAAAAATGTCTATGTGCATGAAACTACTTTTACAACACCTTTTTATAATGATAAAAACCTGAAAATTAAGTTCATGAATCCATAGAACTTAATCAGCTTGCCTAACATTACACAGTTCACTATTACAAAGTTGGTTTGAGCCCATTTCCCCTGATTTGAAGTCTAGTGCCAAATATATTCAGAGTTGGGATAGAATCCAATATCTAAAATTTGCTAATAAATTAACATCCACACTGTTAAATTGAAGAAACATAGGTGGGGAGAATGTCCTATTATACATTTGCTATCCTCTAATAATCAAATTATAAGTTTAAAGAATGAAGAATGGACAAAGAAAGTGACAGAAGATGGAAGTCAGCTGATCAGTGGAGGAAAATTTTCTGTATTAAATACCTTGCCATGTCCCAAATTGACGGTGTCAATGTTCACAATTGCTTGACAGGGACCAAAAAGAAATATTTTCTTAGAAAATATGACATCTTATTAGGTCAAAATTCAAGGAAAGGGAAAAGAACTCAATAAAGAAAAATGAAAATGGAACAAGAACAGGGTTTTTAAGCAAGGGATTGTTATGGATTTTTGCCCCTCTCTTTTCATTTGGCCAATTCAGCTTTTAAAAGCATTTTCTTCTCATTGGCTTTTTGTATCTATCCCATTTGGTCCACTCTGTTTTTAAGGTGTTATTTTCTTCAGTATATTTTATGTGTCCATTACCAAGCTTCTGGCTCCTTTTTCAAATGATTTTCTCACATCACTCAGACTATTCTGCCTAATTTTTTCTACCTTTCTTATTTGATTTTCACAATCCTTTTTGAACTCTCTCTTGGCCTGAGACCAATTTATATATTTCTTGGTGGCTTTAGATGTTTGAGCTTTGACTTTGTTATCTTCTGAGTTTGTGTTTTAATATATCTAGTCACCATAGTAACTTTCTAAAGTAGTTTTTTATGTTATTTGCTCATTTTCCCAGACTTTCTTGACTTATACCTCTTTCTTAAAGTAGTGCTTAAAGAGTAAAAAAGTGCTGCTCGAAGGGTCAGGGTATTCTTTTTTTTTAAATAGTGTTAGAGATCTTTGTTTTCAATTCTTTCAAGTTGGTATAATCTAAGGAGAAGTGTTACTACTCTCCTGATCTGTGCTTTGGTCTATGAGTGATCACAAGCACTCTTTTTAGCCCTAGAATTGTAAGGAGCATTTCTGCTCCACTATGACTACAAGCTGGGGTACACTACTGCTCCAACTAACTCTGGAAATGCCATCCAGCTATGTGACTATGATTCAAGTATGGGTAAAACAACAGTCCTGCCTCAGTGCTATCAAAAGGACCCCTGTATTCTCCTTCTTCCTAATTATTTGACCCCCTAACTATCTGTGGACTCAGAGCTTTGTAAGCAGCAGCTGCTGTTCCTGATTAAGTAATTCCCAAGGCCTAATCATGGTTTTCTTGGGCTACATCTGTGCTGATGTGGCCAGTGCTAGATTGTGCTCCATTTTCACCCCATGTTTTTCTAGATTCTGCCATGTTAGAAATTCTTTTATGGAATTGTTTAAATGTTTCCAGAGAGTTTTAAGGAAAAGCTTGGAGTAGTAACTGCTTTTTTCTTTGTTATCTTAATTCTGCCCCTGATCATTGTGCTAAAAACACCATAATGCTAAGGCCATTTGGTAATTATCAGATTCCTCATTCCCTACTCTCAATGTATTGCTAGAGTGGTGCCTTTCTTTTGCAACTTAGATTATTATTCTTTCTAGGAAAAGGTTATTTGTAATTGCTGTCTTGATCACTTTCTTTTAAATTCTTGAAGAAGTTCCTGGGGTAGCCCAGTATTATGGTAAAAGCATAACAAGACTCAAGGCACATTAATTCTGGTTTCTTGACTGTCTAGGAAACTATTTCTCTATCCAACTTTTCACATCACTATTTTCTTCATCTCTTTCCCAATTTCCCTTAAGTTGATGTCTTTCTTCTATTTATTATTTCCAATTTATCATATATATTTCTTGTTTAGGCCTGCATAATTGTTATTTTTCTCATTAGTCTACAAGCTTCATAGGAACAGGGATTGTCTTTCGTCTTTCTTTATAATTGTATATGTTTAGTACACTGTTTGGCAAATACTACATGCTTAATAAATGTTTATTGATAGACTGACTCCATATCTATATGTATCTATATTCTCATTTGAATAGATTTTCATATTCTTTTCCTAATCTAGATGTTTCCAAATTCACATATAGATACTCTTGGTCTCATTAAATAATTCTTTCCCTCCCCCTTTCTCTATAGCACAATTGCCAGCTTATTTAATGGTGCTGATCCTGTTTAACACACTGTTGTTTAAAAAATTCTATATTTCTGCCAGAGAAAAGGAAAAGGGATGGTCAATTGTGCACTACAAGGCATTATAAGTTTATTACATTTCATAAATCTGACAAAAATCCAGGAATATTTTTTTTAAAAGAGTATTGCCTTAAAGTTTCTACTTGCTTAACCAAATCACCTCTCAATCTCCTCACTTCCCTACTACAATTGACCTCCTGGAAAATCAAAAGACTATATATCAAGGATGCAGATCAGATTGGAGAAAATGTTCAGATAAGAAGCATTTGCAAATTTATGAATCAAGATTCTGTTTACAGATCTACAGTGAAGAATGATCATTGGTTTGCATAAATGGAACTCAATGTGTTGATTGTGAGTATTAACACATTAACATTCGTCTAAAATTAGGACTTAAGACAAAAGGGAAGAAATATGAAACACAAGTTTTTTTTCCATAATTGTTTAATGAATTTAATAAATAATAGGGCATCATTCATAAAGCATATGTTTTATGACATTGACCTTGGCAATAATGATTAGCTCTTACCTTAAGTTAGAGGGAAAAGTGTAAAGTACAATCAATCACCAATAATTTATATTACCTACTACATATCAGTCATCATATCCCATGCTGGGGAGAAAGACAAAGAATGAAACAATCTATACTTCCAAAGAGCTCACTTTCAAATAAGAAAGATAGGAAGTACATATAAAGAATACATAGAAAGAAAAGAAAGACAAATACTTAAATTCAATTTCAATGTACCCATTTAGGAAATCAAGAAAAGCTATATGCAAAACTTCTTTTTGAAGCTATATTTTGAAAAAAAAAACTTTGTGAGGTGGAAGTGAAGAAAAAGTGCATTCTAGGCATGGGGGCAACCACTGCAAAGGCATGGAGATGGAAGACAGCTCATTGTGAGGAGCAGAGTAAAAGCAAATTTGTATGGATCAAATAGTTCCTGAGTGGGATGTTAAAATGTGAAGATGGTACCAAAATATATTGTGATCAAGATGTGGAGGAAAGTAAATTTTAAAAGAAAGGGTTGTGATTTATCTGAGAGTCAGTAAGGTACCCAGAAGTTGAATGAGTAGGAAGGTGACATGGTTTGTTATATGTTTATGGAAATTGTGATGGTGACATTGTATATGATGCACTTCATTGGTGAGGTAGTTGAGGCAAGGAGAATAATCCTCAATAATTAATGAAAGATGCAATAAGAACCCAAATGAAAGTAGATACTTTTTATTATGATAAAATATGAGATGCTGTGCAAATGTTAGTGGCTAGATTTTTCTTTTTAACTGTGTGAGAATGTGAAATAAAGGAACATGAAAAGTCAAGGATAAGGCAAGGGAGACAAACTTTCCTGGAAGATATGGAGATTGTTGGTCCTTGGATTGAAATAAAGAAGATTTGAAGATGTGAGGATTTGGTCAAAAACAAAATAATTTCTATTTTGTACTTATTAAGTTGCTATTTCTCTGAGATATGCTATTTAAAATGCCCAAATGCAATGGCTAATTGAATATTGACGATCAAGGCAGAAGTGTGTTAGATCTGTTCTTCATCTGTAAGTATTCTTGATACTAACAGTTAAATGAGGCAAACTAATGAGGTTTCAGAGAAAGAGAGAGCGAGAGAGAGAGCGAGAGAGAGAGAGAGAGAGAGAGAGAGGAGAAAGGGACAAAGACACAGCAACAAATATAGAGACAGAGAGACAAAGATAGGAAGTGAGACAGAGAGAGAAAAGAAGAAGAAAAAGAAAAAGGAGGAGGAACATGAGGAGGAGGAGGAAGAGGAGGAGCAGGAAGAGGAGGAGGAAGAGGAAGATGAGGAGGAAGAAAAGCAAGAGAAAAAAGAAAAAGAAAGGAAGGAAGGAAGGAAGGAAGGAGAGAGGGAAGGAAGGAAGAAGGGAAGGAGGGAAGGAAGGAAGGAAAGAGGGAAAGGAAGGAAGGAAGGAAAGAAGGAAAGGAAGGAAGGAAGGAAAAAGCAAAAGGAAGGAAGGAAGGGAGGGAGGGAAGAAAGAAGGGAGGGAGAGAGGAAGGGAGGAAAGAAAGAAAGAAGAAAGGAAGGAAGGAAAAAAAGAAAGAGGGAGGGTGAGGAGGGCTTAATGAAAAATGTGGACCACAAACCTCTATATTTAGGTAATGATATAGACACTGAATATCAAAAGGAGATAGGGGAATATTAGACTGCTAGAGAAAGTAAATAAAGTTAAAGTAGTGTTAGGAAAATACATAAAGGGAAGAGGGAGAGGAAGGAAATTGGGGGCAGCAAGCATGAACAATGTTTTTTTGTTCTAAATGTTTTTTAGTCTAGTTTAATAACAACTCTAAGAATTGAAAATTTGAAATAAATATCAGAGCCTGATTGATTTGGTAGTTTGTTATTGCTCTTTTCATTGCTATTCTTACTGGGGTTTATTGTCATTTTATCTATATTTACTAAACTTAGAAATTATGAACGTGCTTTTTCTCTTCCCTCATCTTTTTGGCTCTCTTTATTTTCAGAACAACAAGAAGAAAACAACAAAACAACAAGAACCTGCATGAAATCAGCAACTTGGGGAGTAGGGAGATGTGGTCACAAGTTAGATTATTAGGGCAAGTTAGATATATACAATGGATCAAAGTAGTATAATATACTTTTAAGTAAGAATATAAGGTCAGACACACTGTCATTTTGCCAGTATTTTTGTCAGCTCATTTCTACTTCCCTTGGAGACTGCTTTAAATAGAGATTCCCTTAGAGTCCCAGTTTCACCTCTCTTCTTTAGGTTCCTTATTCCGGAGAAACTCTAGTCCTCAAACTCTCTTTTCTTTGGTTTATAGTTTTACTTAGATATCAATTGTACAGATTATTAATAAACTGAAAGAAATCTGCAAAGTCATAGACTATCAAGAGAACTGACACTCTAGTTTTGGCTGCTGTCAGACATGAATTTCAACAAAACTCAAAAAATTAGACATTAAATATATGTTGCAGTGGTACAGTCCAGTGATTAGAGCATTTATTGAACATGAGGGGAAGCCTCTCTCTGGAGAAAAATAAAAATGGATGGGATCTCAATTAGCACCTCAGGTTATTATTAAGGAAGATTGCAAAATTGTCAGTAAAATGACAGGATTTGAAAACAAGGGATATTAATTTAAAATAATATGAAAAAATCACTAAAACATAGTTGATGAATATCTTTAAAAGAAATGACTGATTAAAGATTATCAGCATGTTTTCATCAATAATGGATCATATTGACTAACTTTTATTGTTTTTTATAGGTTTAATAAATGTGTAGTTAAGGGGAATATGTTACATAAAGTTTACTTAAATTTTGTCAAGATATTTTATAACATAACACACTGTTTTTATGAAAATGAAAAATAATGTAATATGATAATATTGAATGGATTCAAAGATGGCTGACTGTTTTAACTTAAAGACAACTTCAATTTAAAGTATCCAGTGAAATGCCCAGGTATCTTTGCAGGACCCTGTAATGTTTAACTTGAGTTGAATAAAGGTAAAAATTTAGCAAAGTAAAAAAAAAAAAAAAAAAAGGAAAAGAAAATCTCTATTTAAAAGGTTAAAAAAAGGGTAAAAAAATTAGCAGAATATTCCAAATGAAAACAAATTGAGAGAGAGACAGAGAGAGAAAGAGAGAGAGAGAGAGAGAGAGAGAGAGAGAGAGAGAGAGAGAGAGAGAATGTAGTAATGATTTATCAGAGTAGAACATTGGGTTGAAATTAATGGGATAAAATTTAATAAAGATAAATGCTAAATCTTACGTTGAATTCAAAAATTTAAATTCACAGAGGATAAGGGAGGAGTGGTTAGATAACAATTCATCTGAATAAAGTATCAAGGATTTTTGTGTGTTCAGTTTGAATCTAACTATTGAGACTTCGACTGTATTGAAAGGCATAGCTTCTACTGTGAAGGATCTGCTAGGCCCCCTAAAATCTAATGTTTTCAAACTATACCTGTAGTGTTATGTTCAGTTATGAACAGAAGGAATTCAATAAGGTAAAATTTATGCTCAAAGATAAAATAATAAATGGTAATGGATTCATGCCATATGAAAATTACTTGAAGGCAGTATGGATAGGTTTGAAAAGGAAAAAATAAAGATATATGTTGGGGCACATGGAGCTATGTTCACATTTTTAAAGGTAGTCATCTTAGTCACTCATAATAAGAGACCTCAAGAAGTTTAATAGAATGTTTCTGCAGAGATAGGTTTTCTACAATTAAAGATCTTTGAACAATGTCTGAATGGGTCAATGAGCACGTGTATATGTTACAGTTCAGATGACAGTGCCTTCTGAATATAGGTTGGACTAGATGACTACAACAATTTCTTCCAGTTCCAACATTCTGTGTTTCTGTGATATGGTGATAAAATGTGAAAGCTATTCATGATAATAAAGATTTAAAATAAAATAAAAATATTCATAGGTGTACAAGGATATAATAGGGGTATGTGTATCTGTGTGTGTACGAGTGTTTATTGCATGATGACTAGCATTTAATTAGTTGTTTAAGATTTATAAAGAGATTTACTAATATTGTGTTTGACTGTTCTAATAACCCTGAAACAAAGGTATTCTTATTATCCCCATTTCACAGATGAAGTGACTGAGACAGAGAGAATTCAACTTGTCCACGTTCGAACAATTAAGAATTGTCTGAGACCAGATTTAACTTTAGCTTTTTCTCTCTCCAGTTCAATACCCTTTCTACTAGGCCACCTGGTTGCCTAATATAGTATATATAAAATAAAAATTATTAAAGTTTTAGATTTCAAATTTCATTCCAATAGTATTTATTCATTGGCTATTATGTGTCTTGTTTATATCTCCTTTTTAAGGAGATGGGAGGCAAAGAACCATGCAATCCCCAGACATACAGTGGATCTTCTCTATGGTTACTCTTTCATGCATCTAGACTATACTATGTAGCCTCTTACAAGCCTCAATGAATTCCATTGAGAAACCAATTAGAGAAATTTATGCTATAAATCTGAATCATCTATATAGAACTACTGGCTTTTGTCATCAAGAAGCTATGCTGTAATCAGTATCTGAGATGTTCCAGGACAAAATTGGAAACTTTGATTTAAAAAATACCTGAAATTGGATACCAGGTTAACTTCTTTGAATCACATCATTGGTCATTGATTCTCTTTTCCAACCTACCAGAGTATCATCTTCACTAAGGTTTAGAATCCTTCTGCAGTCAGAATACTGTATATATTTTGCCTATCCCCAAACCTGGAGACATCTTTGAATCTAGTGAAGTGACTTGAACTTGATTTTTTCTGCTTTCTCTTCTCTGTTTATAGCTTTTTCTGAATATTTCCCACACTTTATCTATCATCTGCAAGAAAGAGGTCTTTTCTTTTCCCTTAACCATCTACTATCCTCCCAACCTATTTTTCCCCTAGAAATTCAATCAACTACATACTGTTAAAAAACAATAGTTCATGCTTAGCCTGAGGCAATATCAAGGACCACACTAACATATTTTCCTTTTATGTAATAGAGTTTATATCATAAGAAAAAGTACTAATACAATCCTGGCAGCTCAGGACCCTCACCTAACAATATCCCAGAGATTGCTTCTCTGCTTTAATTAAAATACTTTTTTTTTTTTTAGCTAACCAACTAGCTTCTTTGTTTGAAGGTATAAAAGAGTGGATACAGGAAATATTTAGGTAAAACATGCATAGGGTACTAAAATGGCTATTTCTGCAAAAGTTTTAATCAGGAGGGAAAGGAAAATTAGTGAATGAGAAGACTTACTGTTTTTTGAACATTCTTCTATTCTTGAAGATGAGAATGCACCTGTTAAATTTAGATTCAATTTATCTCTCCCCATTCTACAGAAAGCTTAGCACTTCTTTTACTTTCCTATCAATTTGTCTTTCACCTATTGCCCTTTCATATCATTTTTTTTCTTATTAAAACTTGGAAAGGGCATAGGATGTTACTTTTTGTTACTGTTCCAACTCAGCTCTGAAAATCTCTACTACTTATTCATCATTCATAACTCACTGACGATATTTCTTTATTAAAAATAATTCATTCAATATGTTTCCCAGTTACGTTACAAACAAGTTTCTTTTACATTTTTAATATATTTAAATTCTAGATTCTTTCAAGACCACCCACAATTAGGGAAACAGATGTGAAGTTATGCAAAACATTTCTATAAAATCAAACTGTGAAATCAAACATACATCTCCCACTCTAATGAAAATAAACACCTTCAAAAATTAAACTAATATGAAGAGAAAGAAATAAATATATAATGCTTTGATTTGTATTCAGACATAATCAGTTGCTTCTCTGGGGTATGGATAGGATTTGTCATCATAGTTCCTTCAGAGCAGTTGTGCATGATTGTACTACTCATTTACACCTTGTCATCCCCAAACCTTGCTATTACTCTGTATACAGTATATTTCACTTTGTTTATGGAAGACTTTCCAAGTATCTTTTTTTTTGAGAGCATCCTGCTCATCATTTCCCAGAGAACAGTAATAATCTTTCAGGGAAAGTTAATTAAAAATTTTTCTTATTCTTTTTTTTTAATTATAACTTTTACTTTTCAAAATATATACATGGATAATTTTTAACATTCACCCCTACAAAACCTTGTGTTCTAATTGTTTTCCTCACTTATCCCCACCCACTCCCTCAGTAGGGAAGTGATTCAATATATGTTATACATATACAATTCCTCTATTCATAGAAATCAGATTAAAAAGAAAAAAATAGAAAGCAAACAAAATGCAAGCAAGCAACAACAAAAAGAGTGAGTCAGTTCCCATTGACCTTTCTCTGGGTGCAGATGTCTTTCTTCATCACAAAATATTTCATATTATCTACAGTTATTTTAAATGCAATTTCTCTTTGTATCACTTGCTGCTGGACTTTGTCAGTAATATATAAAAATGCTGATGATTTATATGAATTCATTTTGTATTCTCCAACTTTGCTAAAGTTGTGATTGTTTCTAGTAGTTTTTAGTTGATTCTCTAGGGTTCTTTAAGTATAATATCATATCATGTGCAAAAAGTGATACTTTGGTTTCTTCATTCATTACTTATACTAATTCCTTTACTCTTCTTCTCTTATTGCCAAAGCTAACGTTTCTAATACAATATTGAATAGTAATGCTGATTGTGGCCAACCTGATTTTATTGGGAATAGTTCTAGCTTGTCCTCATTACATATGATGCTTGCTGATGGCTTTAAATAGATGTTATTGATCATTTTAAATAAACCTCCATTTATTACTATTTTCTCTACTATCTAGTGTTTTTAATAGTAATGGGTGTTGGATTTTATCAAATGCTTTTTCTGCATCTATTGAGAAAATCATATGATTTGTATTAGTTTGGTTATTTACATAGTAAATTATGCTAATGATTTTCCTAATATTGAACCAGCCCTGTTTTTCTGGTATAAATCCTATTTGGTCAGGGTATATTATCCTGGGAATAACTTGCTGTAATCTCTTTGCTAATATTTTATTTAAGATTTTTGCATCAATATTCATTATGGAAATTGGTCTATAATTTTCATCCTTACTTTTTACCCTACCTGGATTTAGGTATTATCATCCATGTATGTGTCATAAAAACAATTTGGTAGGAATTTTTCTCTCCCTATTTTTCCAAAAAGTTTGCATATTATTGGAATTAGTTGTTCTTTAAATGTCTGGTAGAAGTCACATAGAAATCCATCTGGCACTGGAGATTTTTTCTTAAGGAGTCAATTAATAGCTTGTTTTATTTCTTTTTCAAAAAATAGAACTATTTAAGTAATTGTTTCCTCCTCTGTTAATCTGAGCAATATATAATTTTATTAATATTCACCCATTTCACTCAGATTATCAGATTTATTGGCATACGGTTGGGCAAAATAGTTCCTAATTATTGCTCAAATGTCCTCTTCATTCATGGAAAATTCATCCTTTTCATTTTTGATACTAAAAAATTGATTTTGTTCTTTCCTTTTTCTGATAAAATTAACTAAAGGTTTATCTATTTTGTAATTCTTTTTCCATAAAAGCAGGTCTTAGTTTTGTTTATTAGTTCAATAGTTTTCTTACTTTCAATTTTATTATTCTCCATTTTTTTCAGAATTTCAATGTTTTTTATTTGTTCTTTTTATAGCTTTTTAAATTAAGTGCCAAATTCATTCATCTTCTCTTTCTCTATTTTATGCAAGTAAGCATCTAGAGCTATTAAATTTTACCTACGAACCAGTATTGCTACACTCCACAAAATTTGCCCTTTCCCCTCCCACTTCTCTATTGAGTGAGACAAATTTCTCTGTGAAGTCAAATATGTCTGACATTCTATCGTTGAGCCCAAACTGGCAAGAGTAAGGTTCACACAATGTTCATTCCTCTCTCTTCTGTCCTTCAAATACAGTAGGTGTTCTTTGCCTCTTCGTGAGATGTAATTTCCCTCATTTTACCTCCACTCTTTTCTTTTTCCAATACAATCTCCTTTATACCTTTAGTTTCTTTTTTATATTATCAGAATAAAATAAAATTATACATGAACAAAGTATACCTATAACAAAGATAGAGTTCTCAAAAATTCTTTCCTTTTTACCTTTTTATCTTTCTCTCGAGTTCTGTATTTGGAGATCAACTTCTTTATTTAGCTCTAGTTTTTTTTATTAAAAATAAATTAAATTTACCTGTATCATTGAATGTTCATCTTCTTCCCTGAAAGATCATGCTCAATTTAGCTAGATAGTTGATTCTCGGCTGCAATCCAAGTTTCTTACCTTTTGGAATATCAGATTCCCAGTCTTTTATCCTTTAAGGTAGAAGCTGTTTGATATTTGAATTGTTTCTTTCTGTCTGCTTGTAACTTTTTTTACTTGACCTGATCATTCTGAAACTTAGCTACAATATTCATTGAAGTTTTCTTTCTTTTTTTTTATTATAATAACTTTTTATTGACAGAACCCAAGCCAGGATCATTTTTTTTACATTATCCCTTGCACTCACTTCTGTTCCGATTTTTCCCTTCTTTCCCTCCACCTCCCTCCCCTAGATGCCAAGCAGTCCTATATATGTTGAATATATCGCAGTATATCCTAGATACAATATATGTGTGCAGAACCAAAGAGTTCTCTTGTTGCACAGGGAGAATTGGATTCAGAAGGTAAAAATAACCCGGGAAGAAAAACAAAAATGTACATTCATTTCCCAGTGTTCTTTCTTTGGGTGTAGCTGCTTCTGTCCATCATTGATCAATTGAAACTGAATTATTAGGTCTCTTTGTCAAAGAAATCCACTTTCATCAGAATACATCTTCATACAGAATCGTTGTTGAAGTATATAATGATCTCTTGGTTCTGCTCATTTCACTTAACATCCGTTCATGTAAGTCTCTCCAAGCCTCTCTGTATTCATCCTGCTGGTCATTTCTTACAGAATAATAATATTCCATAACATTCATATACCACAATTTACCCAAACATTCTTCAATTGAAGGGCATCCATTCATTTTCCAGTTTCTAGCCACTACAAACAGGGCTGCCACAAACATTTTGGCACATACATGTCCCTTTCCCTTCTTTAGTATCTCCTTGAGGTATAACCCCAGTAGTAGCACTGCTGGGTCAAAGGGTATGCACAGTTTGATAACTTTTTGGGCATAATTCCAGATTGCTCTTCAGAATGGTTGGATTCGTTCACAACTCCAGCAACAATGCATCAGTGTCCCAGTTTTCTGGCATTCCCTCCAACATTCATCGTTATTTTTTCCTGTCATGTTAGCCAATCTGACAGGTGTGTAGTGATATCTCGGAGTTGTCTTAATTTGCATTTCTCTGATTAATAATGATTTGGAACACTCTTTCATATGAGTGGTAATAGTTTCCATTTCATCATCTGAAAATTGTCTATTCATATCCTTTGACTATTTGTCAATTGGAGAATTGCTTGGTTTCTTATAAATTAGAGTCAATTCTCTATACATTTTGGAAATGAGGCCTTTATCAGAACCTTTAACTGGGAAGATGTTTTCCCAGTTTGTTGCTTCCCTTCTAATCTTGTTTGCATTAGTTTGTTTGTACAAAAGCTTTTTAATTTGATGTAATCAAAATTTTCTATTTTGTGATCAATAATGGTCTCTAGTTCATCTTTGGTCACAGATTTCTTCATTTTCCACAGGTCTGAGAGCTAAACTATGCTATGTTCCTCTAATTTATTTATAATCTTGTTCTTTATGCCGAAATCATGGACCCATTTTGATCTTATCTTGGTATACGGTGTTAAGTGTGGGTCCAGAAGTTTTCTTTCAATGGCTATTTAGTGTTGTGGTTTTAGAATCAGGGCAGATTTCCTTGATGATTTCCTAAAACATGATGTGTAGGCTGTTTTTGTCATCATGATTTTCAGGAATCCAAGAATATTTAGATTGTCTCTCTTATATCTATTTTCCAAGTCAATTGTTTTTCAAATGAGGTATTTTTACATTATCTTCTATTTTTTCATTTTTTTTTTTGTTTGACTAACTCTTGATATCTCATCAAATCATTCATTTTCATTTGTCTAGTTCTAACTTTTAGTGAATTATTTTCTTCGGTTACCTTTTTAGCTCCTTTTGTATTTGGCAAATTTAATTTTTAAATGAGTTGTTTTGTTCAATGTTTTATTTTCCATTTTGCAAATTCTGTTTGTCAACTGTGGGTGTTTTTCTTCTTTAAAATATGAGTTCTCTCTGGGAGAGAGGTTTCTCGGGAAGGTTTTCTGGAGGCGTCCTTCATTTCAGTTAAAAGTAATAATGACTCCAAAATGCAGCCAGGTGTTAAAAGTTCATATCTTTTATTGTGTCCTTCAATATAGTCCGGTTAGTTTTCTTAGAGGCCTTTCTCTCTGCTTGGTTCCAAGAGCTCTTACAGCTTTGTCCTTTGCTTCTGCCTCTGCTTTCTTCAGCCCCCAGTCAGCACTTACTTGCCTGGGACTGGGCAGCTTTCTGGAGAGCTTTTCAGACCAGTATTGGTCTCAGTGGGAGAGCCCAGCTAGGAAAGCTGTGTGAGATGAAGTGAATCTGGTTGTGTCTCTGAGAGTAGGCTTCTCCTGAACTGACTTGATGCTCCCTTCTTCAATCTAATTCAGCTTAATTCTCAACCAAGACTCTGTCTACTTCTTATATATGATCTCCCAAAGGTTAATTCCTCCTCTGAGAGAATGGGATTATGGGTTTCTCCCAGAGTGCTCTCTGGCCCTGAGAGCTTCAAGGGAGGTATGAATTTGGATATCTCATACTAAACTCTGAAATCTCCTAAACATGTGAACTCCAATGAATACTTAAATACTTCTCGTTTATATGAGCTCTCTAAAGATGTGAACACAAGCATTATTGTCTATCAGTATTAGGGACTTATGACCTTGTAAGGATTCGCTCTAAGGTGTGAACCAATAAGCACTTTATCAATTCAATTGAATTAACACCAGGATTCTGACATCTCTCTTGAGTTTTCACCTTGTTTCAAGTTGAGTTAACACTAGGATTCCAACAGTCAACGAGTTGTTTTATTTTTTCCATTTTTTTTCAAACCTATTTTGTAAGAAGTTATTTGCTTTTTCCATTTCACTAAATCTATTTTAAGGAGTTTTCTTCAATAATTTATCTGTTTCTTCTTCCAAACTGTCTTGCAAATTTTTAATTTCTTTTCCCCATTTTTCTTATAACTCTTTTCAAAGTTCCTTTTTGAATTTTTCCAAGAGATCCTTGTGAGATGAGGACTCATTCATATCATCCTTTTGACTTTATCTGGAGATGATGTACTTTTAGTGTCCTCAGGGTTTGAAATATATTTTTGTCTTTCTCCATAAAAACTATCTGTGGTCAGAGTTTTTTTTTTTTATTTTTTGCTCATTTTTTTTAAAGATTAAGGTCTGCTGTTAGGTCAAAGAAGAGATATTCCAATTTTTCTCTATAGGTGACAGTGGCTGCACCAGGTCAGTCCTGATTAACTTCTGGTGTTGGATGTGTGTGGCCAAGTCTAAGATTTTCTGGGGTTCATATGCTCAATATTTGCCTTTTGTATTTGTAATGGATATCTTGCAGCTAATCTGCTGATGTGCTGGCTTCCAACCAAGACAGGGTAGCCAACACTGCTATAAAGTCCTCTGGATATTCTTTCCAGCTTTTGGGCACCACACTGCCCTGGGTCCCTATGCTCTCCTGGGCTCTGCCCCTCTCTCTGTGCCTGATTGAATCTGACCTTTTCTGAAGTTCTTCCAAAATATATTCTGCTGGAAATTTGTTACATTCCAAATATTTGGGGATTCTGTTACTCCAAAACTATTTCAGAGGCTTGATTTCCTATTGATCTGAAAGACACCAGAAGGAACTCAGATAAAGACATATATCCTCTAGACCATCTTGGCTCTACCTCTACAATTACTCTTGCTAAATTTCCCCTATTTATTCTCTCTATCCTTTTATCCTGTCCCACCTCAGTGTTTTGCTACAGACCACTCCCTCCCTCATCATGTCCTCTTTTTTTTTATCACCTTTCACCCCTTATCATATTCCATTTCACTTCTTTTTTTCTTACAGGGTAAGAAAGATTTCTATAACCCTATTGAATATGCATGTTATTTCCTATTTGAGCCAATTCTGATGAGAGTTAGGTTCATTGACTCACCTTCTTCTCTCCCTCTTCAGCTGTACAGGTAAAAGCTTTATCTTGTCTCTTTTTTATGGCAAATGATTTGCACCATTCCACTTCTTTCTTTCCCTTTCTCACAGTACATTTTCTCTCTCACCCTTAATTTCATCATATATATATATATATATATATATATATATATATATATATATATATATATATTATCCCTTCATTTTCAACTCACACTCATGCCCTCCCTGACAGAATTTCTTAAAGAACTGGAAAGTTCTTCATTTTCTTTCTATGTCAACGATTCCAATGTTTCCAAATGGCCTTCAGATTTCAGAGGGAATGCTTGTCCGTATGAACTGAAAATGTCAAAATGCCAATAGTTTTCAAAATCCTATTATATCTCCTTTTCTATCAATTCATAACCCTAGCTGTCTCAAATTAAGCCTAGAGATTTTCAATGTTTAGATTACTGAGCATAGCTATTATTTTCAGTATTCTCAATGTGATCTATTTCTTGCTGGAAAATCTCTAAAAATTCAAAAGCAACTTAAAAGAACTGGGACACTTGGGGATTCATATAGTATAGATTACCCCTTCAGGTTCCTGACATTATTTTGGCTTTAAATTTAAATTATAAGAATATCTTATTAAGAGTAATTTCTTAACCCATGCGATCATTCCCTTTACATTGTTTTTAAACTAATGTCCCTAATTTTGAAATACAGCATTTTGATTGACAAGGGAGGAGAATGAATGATGCAACGATCTTCCTTAATAATTAGCAGTAATCAGGAGTGAATTAATAGCAGTGGCCTCCGTCGGCTGCCATCAATTACACACATTATTAATGGATTGACAAAAATCTGCAAAGGCATAGCCTGTTAACAGGAATTGACATCCCAGTTATAGTTAGTGTCAAACATTAATTTACAAAAGCGCAACATGCTGGCATTAAAATGCATGCTGCAACAGTGCACCTTGTGATTGCTGAAACAAAAACACTCATTCAGGAAAGAGGATTACAGGATAGTATGGGTATATATCCAGCCAATGAAGCCAGTTTGGAAAGTACATGCACTCATTTGAAATCTGAAAATCTTCTTTACCCTCCCAAACTTTGCTATACATTTATACTATGAGTCAGTATGAGAAGGGCATTGATGTGCTAGTTCTAGAGCGATTAGTCACTGAGGCTGGAATGATGGTGGGACTGAATATTATTACTAAAACAGAAATCATGATTCTTCTCTTAGATAGAAGCTACAATCGTTTCCTATAGCTTCAAGGATAACATTCAGACCACTGTGTTATTCTGGTCCTGGGTAATTGCATATACTTCTCTTCCCTCACCTCCAAACACTCTATATTTCTGTTAAATTGGCCAATTTATGCTCCACTCATATGGTATTCCATCACTAAATATTTAAGTATATATAAAGTATAAATATATAAAGGTATTCATATTTTTATATAAGCTATTACCTGTGCCTAGAATGTTCTCCCTCATCTCTTTTTTTTAATTTGGTATTTTCCACAGTTATACGTGAAAATGATTTATAACATTCATTTTTAAAACTCTGAGTTACAGATTATTCTCCTTTCTCTCTTCCCAAATTCTCCTCCATTGAGAATGAAAGCAATTCAATATAGGTTATGTGTGTATTACCATGAAATAAAAAACAAAACTTCTGTGTTAGTGAAATAAAACATAGACAAAAAAAAAATAAACAAACAAAACCTCAAGAAAAAAATAAAGGAAAAAAGTAACTTTAAAAAAGTTAATCTTAATTTAGATACAATAAGTTCTTTCTCTGGATAAGAATAATATTTTTCTTCATTACACCTTAAGAGTTGTTTTGGATTACTGCACTGGTAAGAATAATTGTATCATTAGCAGTTAATCATCTTAGAGTATTGCTATTACTTTCTATGCAATGAATTTTACTTTGCATCAGTTCATGGAAGTCTTTCTTAGTTTTTTCTGAGATCATGAATTCATAATTTCTTATAGAACTATTTCCCATTTAAGCCCACAGCAAAAAGAGTTACTATATATATATATATATATATATATATATATATATATATATTTACATATAAGTCCTTTCCTTTATTATAAAATTTTTGTTGGGGGATAGAGACTCCCTAATCCCTTTCAACATTTATCATTTTTCTTTTCTTTCGTACTAGCCAATTTAATTGAATTGTTTTAATTTGCATTTCCCTAACAAATATTGTCAGAGCATTTTTATATGAATATAGATAGCTATGATTATTTCATCTGGAAGCTGTTCATATGTTTTGATTATTTATTAATTGAGGAATGGCTCTTATTTTTATAAATTTGTTTCAGCTTAAGAATATATTTGAGAAAATGAGGCCTTTTATTAGAGAAACTGGCTTTATTTTTTTTCATTCTTACTTTTCTAACTGTACTCCCACTCTATTTCATTTGCATTTTGGGATCTATTTCAGAAGATGAGTGGTGAATTATTTCAACATCTATTTTGCTTTATTGTTCCAGAATGTCAGAGCAATTTTCCTTAACAATTTTTTGAAAGATGATATATAAGTTCTTTTTTGTTGTTGTTGTTGTTATGCTTTCAGATAGTACAATAATTTTTAAAATATCTCTCCTGGATTTAATTTCCATTTACCTTGTTTATCCAGTCAAATATTTCACATTGTCTTTTTTCTCTCCTTTGTTTTGGGAGAGTGGGATGGGTTGTTTTATTGTTCCTTGATTTCTCATAAAGTCATTAGGTTCCATTTGTTCAATTCTATATTTTTAAGAAATTAGTTTCTTTACTAAACTTTTGAACCTCCTTTTCCATTTTTTCCAATTCTACTTTTAAATGAATTGTTTTCTACAGAGGATCCCTCCCCCCAATTTGTCTCATTCTAAATTTTTTAAAGCTTTTTATTTTCAAAATATGTACATGTATAAATTTTCAACATTATCCTTGCAAAATCTCATGTTACAAATTTCCTCCTCCTTCCTTCCACCCCTCCCCTAAAAGATAAATGATCCAATATATGTTACACAAGTTAAAATATATATTAATTCCAATATATGTAAAAATATTATACAATTATCTTGTTGCACAAGAAAAATCAGATCAAAAAGGGAAAAAATAAGAAAATAAAATTGTGATGACCATGTATTTTAAAATCAGCCAGAGTCAGGAATTCAGGTTAAGGGAAAATCTTCAATCTTTATTCTTTGTGGAGGTGAAGGGGGATGGAGATTGCAATGTGTACAGCCGGGACACAAACCCAGCCAGCAATCTTTCTCCACCTCTCTTCCTGCCCCTCTGCCTCCACCCACCAAAATTGTCATTTCCTATACAACACATCAGGACTTGCACAAAGAGTGGGTGGGAACCATTCTTTCTCCAATCATATATATTAATAGAGTGTGGTCCAATTACTATTTAGCCTCATGTGTTTGGGACCTCAATGCATCAACTAGAGCATCAGCCCATTACATAAAATGAAAGTGAAAACAACAAAAAGAGTGAAAATGCTATGTTGTGATTCACACTCACTTCCCACAGTTCTCTCATTGGATGTAGATATGTCTCTTCATCACAAGATCATTGCATCTGGCAATCTAGTTCTTACAAGACAATTTTGAAATCTTCCATTAATATAATTTTGCTGTTTATTTTTTCTTGCAGCTTTCTTAACTTCTCCTCTAGGAATTTGGATGCTACACCACTTGTTGCATATATATTGAGTATTGA
This sequence comes from Sarcophilus harrisii, assembly GCF_902635505.1. Taxonomy (NCBI): domain Eukaryota; kingdom Metazoa; phylum Chordata; class Mammalia; order Dasyuromorphia; family Dasyuridae; genus Sarcophilus; species Sarcophilus harrisii. Next base: position 64,029,842 of record NC_045427.1, on the reverse strand, counting down.
TATCGCTTTATTGTCTATCGTACCTTTAGTAAGATATGGTTTCCTTCCTTATCTCATTTAATTAGATCTATTTTTGCTTTTGCTTGATCTGAGATCAAGATTGCTAGTCTTGCTTTTATTACTTCACCTGAAGCATAATAAATCTGCTCCAGCCTTTTACCTTTACTTTTTATGAATCAATCTGATTTAATTGTGTTTCTTGTAAACATCAAATTGTAGGATTCTGGCTTTTAATCTGGTCTGCTATCCCCTTTAGTTTTACGGGAGAGTTCATCTCATTCACATACACAGTTAAAGTAACTAATTCAGTATTTCCTGCCATCTTATTTATCCTGTCATGCTTTTCTCTTTCATTTCTCCCTTCTCTCCTCTCTAGTATTTTGTTTCTGATCATCACCTCCTTCAAAAAGCCTTCCCAGTTTAGAGCCCCTCTCCCTTTCTTATATTTTCCCCCTACTACTTCTGTTTTCCCTTTTATTAGCCTTCCCATTTCTTTCCCCCTTTCCCCTCCCACTTCCCTATAAGGTGACACAAGTTTCTCTGTTAGACCAAATATGTCTGATATTCTCTCCCTGAGCCAAATTTGTAAGATTCTCAAAATGTTCATTTCACTTCCTTCTTTTCCTCATTTATAGTAGCTCTGTCCTAAAACTATTTTCCAGGTCAGTTGTTATTCCATATTTTTTCTATTTTTTCATTTTTTTGGTTTTGTTTGACTTATTCTTGAAGTCTTATTGAGTCATTCACTTCCATTTGTTTAATTCTAGTTTTTAGTGTTTGTTTTCCTTAGTTACCTTTTTTAAAAACTCTTTTCATATTTGACCAATTGAATTGTTTTATTCATTGTGAAATGTAGTTTGTACACAGTAAGTAATATTATGGGATGATCAGCTATAAATGACTTTTCTATTCTTAGCAATATAGTGATCTACAACTATTCTGAAGACCTTATGTTGAAAAATGCTATTCATATACAGAGAAAAAACTGCTTGTATCTATCTATCTAGGAATATACTTTTTTTAAACTTTATTTTTGAGGGTTGTTGTTGTTTTTGATGGTGGTGATGGTACTGGTGGTGGTGGTGGTGGTGGGGTGTGTGTGTGTGTGTGTGTCTAAAGATTTTTCAAAATGTTTTTTATAACTTCATGTTTGCCTTCTTAAAAGGAATGGAGATTCAGTCACTTCAAGACCTGTTTCTGGTTTGCTTGGTGCCAGGGCTATGCTGGTAAGTACTACAATGGGCTGCACTCCACTACAACCCTCATATGACAGACTTTTCCTGTCAATTTTCTAAGTCGTTCTGTGCTGGAAATTTTTTTTTTTGCTCTATCTTTTTTTTTATGGATTCTGCTATTCTAGAATTTGTTTAGAGTCATCATTTAAAGGTATTGGAGCAGTTGAGGGAGAGCTTGAGTGAGTGTTTACACTGTCATCTTAGCCTCCTTAACTCTCAAAAAACTTGAGTCAATCCAGCACTTAGCATAGTTCTGGTCAATAGTAGTTGATTAATGACTGTTTAGTCATCTTTAGTTTTGTCACCTTTAAATAATGTTGCTCATTCTATTTTTTTAAATTTCATAGTCCATATATAACATTAATATGATAGGATCACAGGAAAATAAAGCAACAAGTGGAAAATATTATGTAATACAAAATTTATTTCTTTCATTTGTTCTTTTTTGGATTTATTTATACATTTGAGTACTGTCTTTTTCCAGTATGGGGACAGGGACTCAATTTTTTTTTTGGTCTTTGCTTTCCAGCATCATAATATGCTATAAAACTACTAGTAGTCTTTTAATAAATGTGCATTTAATTGGATTCAGTTGAATCTGGACACTAACTGGATAAGATTATGGCATGCTAGGTTACTATGTACAAAATTATTTGCAAATAGAGCCTTGTCCATGTTGGAAGGCATTTTTATCCATGATTTGCATATATCCATGCATGTCATACTTTGACATTTTTGGCTGTCACAAGTGTGGGATCTAACATATAGGTTAACATAATCAGAATTTAAAATGAGTTTAATATTCTAAACTCACAGGACATTCTGGTAAAGTAAAATTTAGTAGGAATGAATGAGAAAGCTTAAAAATAAGAATGGGGCAAATTGAGCTAATGACTCTATAAGACATCAAAATTCAGTCAAACAAACTAAAAAGAATGAAAAAAATGGAAGAAAATGTAAAATAACTTATTGGAAAAACAGCTGACCCAGAAATTAGATACAGAAGAGAAAATTTAAAAATTATCAGTCTACTTGATGGCCATGACTAAAAAAAGAGCTGGACCAGAATTCTTCAGGAGATCATCAAGGAAAATTACCATAATATACTAGAACAACAGGGAGAAATAATCAGTGAAAGAATCCATTAATTACCTCCAGAAAGAGATCCCACAAGGAAAACCATAAGAGACATTTTTGCAAAATCCCAGAATTATAAACTCAAGGAAAATATATGCAAGCTCTGAGACAAAAGCAATTAAATAACAAGGAGCAATAGCCAGGATTACCCAGAATCTTGCAGCATTTACAATAAAGGATCAAAGTGTCTTGAATACTACATACTGGAAGGTAAAGAACCTGGGCTTATAACCAAGAATTAACTACTCAGCTAGGCCGAGTATCATCTTTCAAGGAAGGACAAGAATCTTCAATGAAGTAAGAGACTTTCAAACACTTCTATTTAAAAAGCCAGAACCAAATAGAAAATGTGATCTTCAAACACAGATGTCAAGAGAAGCATAGAAAGAAAACATCAAATAGGAAATTCTGCTGCACTTGATTTCCAAATTCTTCATGTATTAGCAATAAAAACAGAATATTGGAAGTGTCCCATGATAGTCTCTGATATATGCCATGAGGCACAATTAATCTCTTTCTATCTCTACATCTGGTGGTGCTCTATTCTTCCTTCTTAATAGCAGTCTGGTACATGGAAAGTGTTTTAAAAGAACCATAAATGATGCTCCAAGTCAGTATAGTCAGAGAAATGCAAATTAAGACAACTCTGAGATACCACTACACACCTGTCAGATTGGCTAGAATGACAGGTAAAGATAATGTGGGATGTTGGAGGGGATGTGGGAAAACAGGGACACTAATACATTGTTGGTGGAATTGTGAATACATCAAGCCATTCTGTAGAGCAATTTGGAAATATACTCAAAAAAATTATCAAACTTTGATCCAGCAGTGTTTCTACTGAGCTTATATCCCAAAGAAATCTTAAAGAAGGGAATCTTAAAGAAGGGAAAGGGACCTGTATGTGCAAGAATGTTTATGGCAGGTCTCTTTGTATATTTTTGTGAGTATTTATCCATTTCAGTTAAATTAACAGACTTGCTGCCATAGAGTTTGGCAAAATAATCTCTAATTATTTCTTTAATTTCTTTTCATTGGTGGTAAATTCATTCACCCTTTTAATTTTTGATGTTGGTGATTTGTAATGGGCTGAGGTTTGAGTTGATGCACTGAGGTCCCAAGTACGTGAGGCTAAATAGTAATTGGACTATACTCTATTAATATACATAATTGGATAAAGAATGGTCCCTGCCCACTCTCAGTGCAAGTCCTGATGTGTTGTATAGGAAATGACGATTTGGGTGAGTGGAGGCAGAGAGAGACAGGAAGAGAAGCTGGGAGAGATTAAGCCTGGGTTCCATACTCCTAGCTGCTGGTCGTGTGGCTGCTGGTCTAGCTAACTTCTTGACTCAGCTGCATATATTGCTATTGCCCTTTCTCTTCCACCTCCAATCTTTCTTCCCTGAGAATAAAGACTGACGATTTTCCCCTAACCTGAATACCTGACTCCGGCTGATCTTAAAATACGCGGTCATCACAGTGATTTGGTTTTTTCTTTCCTTTTTCTTATCAAATTAACCAAAGGTTTTTTTTTCTATTTTGTTAGTTTTTTCATAAAACCAACTTTTGGTTTTACTTTTGTTTTGTTTGGTTTTGGTTTGGTTTGGTTTGGTTTTACTTATTTGTTCAGGAGTTCTCTTATTTTCAATTTTATTTCAATTTTATTTATCTTCAATTTATTTCTTATTTCTTTCTTTATTTATTTCTTATTTATTTCTTATTTATTTCTTATTTATTTCTTATTTATTTCAATTTTATTAATCTTTCTTTCTTTATTTATTTCTTATTTATTTCTTATTTATTTCAATTTTATTAATCTTTCCTTTGAGTGTCAGCGTTTCCAAAGTGGTATTTAATTGGGGATTTTGAATTTTTTTTTAAAATTTTTAATTGTATGCCCAATTCATTGCTTTCCTCTTTTTCTAATTTATATATGTAGCTATTTAGAGATATAAACTTTCCCCTAATAAAGGCAGCACAAAACCAAAGGCTTTGGCTGGGAATTTTTTTTTGGGGGGGCTGGGATTTAGTATGCTGTTTCATTATTTTTATTTTCTTGGATGAAATTATGGGTTATTTCTCACATTTGTTGTTTGATCAGCTGATTCTTTAGAATTAAATTATTTAATTTCCAATTGGTTTTTAGTTTATCTTTCCTTGGCCCTTTATTGAATATAATGTGTCTTTTAATTATAATCTGAAAAGGAGTCATTTATTATTTCTGCCTTTCTGCATTTGATTGTGAGGTTTTTTTACCCTAATAGATAGCCAGCTTTTGTGAAGGTAGCATGTATTGTTGCTAAAGAGGTATATTTTTTCTGTTCCTAGATAATTTTTTTCCCCTTAAGTCTATCATATCTGGGTTTTCTTTATATATATATATTCTTTTTTTTAATTTTATTTTTATTTATTTAATAGCCTTTTATTTACAGGTTATATGCATGGGTAACTTTACAGCATTAACAATTGCCAAACCTCTTGTTCCAATTTTTCACCTCTTACCCCCCACCCCCTCCCCCAGATGGCAGGATGACCAGTAGATGTTAAATATATTAAAATATAAATTAGATAAACAATAAGTATACATGACCAAACTGTTATTTTGCTGTACAAAAAGAATCAGACTCTGAAATATTTTACAATTAGCTTGTGAAGGAAATCAAAAATGAAGGTGGGCATAAATATAGGGATTGGGAGTTCAATGTAATGGATTTTAGTCATCACCCAGAGTTCTTTCTCTGGGCGTAACTGGTTCAGTTGATTAATGCTCCATTGGAAATGATTTGGTTGATCTCATTGCTGAGGATGGCCAGGTCCATCAGAACTGGTCATCATATAGTATTATTGTTGAAGTATATGATGATCTCCTGGTCATGCTCATTTCACTCAGCATCCGTTCGTGAAAGTCTCTCCAGGACTTTCTGAAATCATCCTGTTGGTCATTTCTTACAGAACAGTAATATTCCATAATATTCATATACCACAATTTATTCAGCCATTCTCCAACTGATGGGCATCCATTCAGTTTCCAGTTTCTAGCCACTACAAAGAGGGCTGCCACAAACATTTGTGCACATACAGGTCCCTTTCCCTTCTTTATAATCTCTTTGGGATATAAGCCCAGTAGTAACACTGTTGATCAAAGGGTACGCACAGTTTGATGACTTTTTGAGCATAGTTACAAACTACTCTCCAGAATGGTTGGATTCATTCACAACTCCACCAACAATGCATCAATGTCCCAGTTTTCCCGCATCCCCTCCAACAATCATCATTATTTTTTCCTGTCATCTTTGCCAATCTGACAGGTGTGTAGTGGTATCTTAGAGTTGTCTTAATTTGCATTTCTCTGATTAATAATAACTTGGAGCATCTTTTCATATGACTAGAAATAGTTTCAATTTCTTCATCTGAGAATTGTCTGTTCATATCCTTTGACCATTTTTCAATTGGAGAATGGCTTGATTTTTTATAAATTAGAGTTAATTCTCTATATATTTTGGAAATGAGGTCTTTATCAGAACCTTTGACTGTAAAAATATTTTCCCAGTTTATTGCTTCAAGAGAAATTTTATTTAAAATAAGTGTAGGCAAAATAAAATATTTGGGTGTCTACCTGCCAAAACAAGCATAGGAACTATATGAATATAATCACTTAACACTTTTCACACAAATAAAGTCAGATGTAAACAATTTACCTAAACTGGTCTACTTGTTGAGTGCCATACCAACCAAACTGTCAAATAATTATTTTATGGAGCTTGAAAAACTATAACAAATTTCATCTGAAAGAACAAATGGTCAAGAATTTCAAGGTAATAAATGAAATAAAAAAAAAGGATTGTGGCCAAGTAGTACCAGATCTAAAACTCTATTTTAAATCAGGGTGTCATTTAAAACCATTTGTTAGTGGGTAAAATCTAGAATGGTGGATTAGTAGAATATGTTAGATATATATGACACAATAATTAATGACTATAATAATATAGTATTTGATAAAACCCTAAACTTCATCTTTTGAAATAAGAACTCAGTATTTCAAAAAAAAATAGTGAAAATTGGAAAATAATGTCAGAAAGTGAGCATAGAACTGCACTTGAAACCCCATACCAAAATAAGCTCAAAATGAGTACCTGATTTAGGCATAAAGGGTTATACCATAATCAGATTAAGAGAGCAAGGGATAGTTTACCTTTGAAACCACTGGACAAAGAAGAAATTTATGACCAAAGAAATAGAGAACATTATGAAATATAAAATGGATAACTTTGATTACATTAAAAAGTTTTTACACAAACAAAACCAATGTAGCCAAGATTAAAGGAAAGTTGAAACCTGGAGGGGGATTTTACAGTAAGTATTTCTGATAAAGGCCTCATTTCTAAAATATATAAAAAACTGTGTCAAATTTATTCAAGTCATTCTCCAATTCATACATGGTCAAAAGAAATGGACAATTTTTAGATTATGAAATTAAAGTCATCTATAGTTATGTAAAAATTGCACTAAGTGAGTATTAACTTGAAAACCCCTTATTAAAACAACTCTGAAGTTCTACCTCATACCTCCAGATTGACTAAGATGGCAGGAAAAGTTACTGATAAAAATTGGAGTAGATGTGGGAAAACTGGGACTCTAATGAATTGTTGGTGGAGTTGTGAACTGATTCAAACATTCTGGAGAGCAATTTGAAACTATGCCCAAAGAGAATATTATATTACTTTGTAATTTTTTTCAAGGTGTTTGTGTTCTTGGTTACCTTGGTGACATGTAAAGTCCAGGCCATCATGAGACTTCTAAGTATTTTGATCTGTTCCTGAATTAATGTTAAGTAAAGGAATTGTGAGAAAACATTTATTACATTTTTTTACCCTCTATGGTTGGGAAACTAGATCATTATTAAATGTTGTTTAGAGACTCTTAACTAAGAGTCTAAGCTATGCTGACTAGAAACTTAGATCGAAAAACTGATCAAAGGAATTTTTTTTTATAATTATCAACTTATGTGTCTTCCATAGGTACCTACCATGTATTTTTGACTACTTCCACAGCTATCAGTCTTGTGGTGTGTACTCTTGGGTCATTGAAGAATTTATTTGCTACTAAGAAGATGACAGAACCTTCCAGGGAATTCAAGGTTTATCTACTATGCAATCAAAAACAGATGACATCCACATGAGACAGCTATTCCAAGATTCCAGATGAGGGCTGAGTATTCTGTCCTAGTTTTTTTTTTTCCTTTGCCCTCCTCTTCCCTTTGTTATGTGCCCAACCACCTATACTTTGTTTTAAGTCATTATTGACATTTTATTTCTCTACTTTCTTGCCATTTGCCCTCTTTTCTGCTTGCAAACAAATAATGGTTAGCAAAGACACTTAGAACATATTTCTTCAATACTTTCCCACAAGTAACTGACTTTCTGGAATAAAAATGATTGTCTTTGCCTAATCTGCCTCTCCTGATATCTTGGCTTATATGTCCTTCTCCTTTATTTGTCCATAGGCTGTTCTTTCAGACCCCTTTCTTTTGACCCAAAGGGGGAAATGTCAAAATATTATAAAACATTTTGTTTTCCAAAGCTAAGATTCAGTGAACAAATTTTGCCTGGAATTTGACATAGCAACAATCCTTCAAACTCACTCTCTGGCAAATGTTTTTATGGCATTTATTTTGTTCATATTAATCAATCACAATATTCCTAATGATTTAGATTTATTGGAGCTTTCCTATATTCCAGGAGATCCTTGTCTAAAAGCTGGGATCACAACAAATGTATAATAGGAGAAAGTGGCTAATTACATCTCCTGATGCTTTGGACAATCTCTACACTTGTAACTGCCAAGAACACCAAACCAGGTGCTATACTTGCGATCATACTAATTCTGATACTGTACCTTGCAAATTGATTATAAGACTCAAAAACTCTTAAAACCAGAAACAGTTGCAAGGTTCAATGATTCTCATAACTTGATGATTGTTCCCATATAACCTAAGAATGCATATATTATATCCCAAATGCCTGCATTCATTGGCCTGCATTTAGTACAGTTTACTCAAGACCTAAGAATGACTCTGGGATTTCCACTTGCAAGTGCTTTATTCACTCTGAAATTAAACTGCTCTTTGATTTCTGGCATAAGAATCTCTAGCCTTTGTTAATCTTCAGCCACCCAGACTTGTTCAATAGAGATTACATTTAAAATTTTGTTTGACTAGAAGAATCTCTCTCTAAATTTTTGTTGTTTCTGCCACTCTAGAATTTCAAATGAGACATTATTATAAAGTTGTTTGAATGGGAATGTTGGGAAAACTAAGCTGAGTGCTTCGCTTCTTCGCCATTCTGGTTACTGTCACACTTCTTTGATTCTGTGAAAAAGATCATAGAGTAAATCAGAGACAAATTAACGACTCACAAACAGGGGCTAGGATTCTTTACATTATGTGACACCACCTCCTTTCATACACACTGATTATTGCTTGAGAATATATAATCTGCATACCTTTTTTGGAATAATGAGAGAAATTATTCTCCTGTAATTAGAGAGTTGAGGAATTGTTAAGATAGAATATTATATACAATGACAAATGTAGTCACTGTATTATGTGATTTTTACATAACATTTTTTAAACAAAAATATTCTTAGATGAGCCTAGTTGAGTCCAGATTTTTTGCATATTCTTTGTGCAGGCCTGTCTTCTGATGACCAAAAATGATTTTTGAGTTTGATTCAGGCACTTATTATGAGATGACTTCTCTAAAATCTTATCCCAAAACGAATGTAATGCTAACAGTTTTTCATCATTTTTATTTCTATCATGTTATTTAGTGTGGCATAGAGAAACTCAGAGATCAAAAGAGCTGCCTGGGGCCAATTCATCTCTCACCATCTGCAGCCACTTTCTTCATTTCCCATCTTTGCCCACATCCAAATGAGTGTCCTCCTGGAGTTGTTCCTAAAACTTTATTTCACACTGGGCTAAGCCCAAATATAGAGTTAGAGAAATACTTGTTTTCTGCTTATGCTCTCAGAACTTTGTACTAACTCCAATTTTCCAAAGAACTTTATTGATACAGAATGCTGCTATTGTCCCTTCAGAAATGATGACTGAAACAAATGTTCTGTAATAAATATTGGTCTTGAGAGCATTTAATCAGGAAACTCTCCTTGTGCCTTTTAATGCACATTTACGTTTAAAAAAGAAAAAAAGAAAAAAGGGACATCAAATCAGCAAATCATTCATTCAGAAAACATTTATTAAGTTATTAATGCCTACCATATGTAAGGCATGTATGCTTGGAAATGCAAAAAAAGTCCAAAGACCACCAGTGGCCTCAAGAAGGCTAGAGTCTAACATAATATGCAATTATTACAAACAAGCTATATAAGATAAATAGAAAATAATCATGTTCAACCCCTTGGAAATTTTTCAAGTGAGAGTGGAAGGGAAAATAATCTTATTACATAGATAAAGTGTCTGAAGGACAGAGAAGAAACCAAAATTTCAAAACTGGAAGGGATCTTAGACATCACTGAGTCCAACCTCTGGAAAAAAGATAGACATTAAAACAAATTACTCACAGTGATACAGTTGTCTGATAAAGGATCTGGACTCATTTATTCTTGATTCCAAATTTAATGACCTACCCATTCTGAAGCTACTTGCTTAAAGTCTTAAAGCAAATTAAAATTAGAGGCTAGATTAGTATCTAGTCAGATTTTCTGGATTCCAGCCCAATGCAATTTTTTTTATTATGATATTGTATAGGAAGTCTTTCACTTACAATAAAATCAATTGAATCAATATTTAGAGGAGCTGAATTAAAATACTCTAGTAAATGCTACTCACCTGCTCTGAGCAAGTGTCTTAATATTATTGCTCTCAGTTTAAATGAATAGATTACACTAGAATACTTTGAAGGTCCTTTAAATTTTCTTTGTATCATCCCACTGGAGATTTGTACAAAACTACAATTGTAAAATCCCACCATTATCTTACTTATGGTGATATCATTTGAAGGGTGTGCTTTCTGTTCAAGTGATGCTTGAGCATAAGTCATGGCTGTTCTTTGACCTGTAACTTGGAGTTTAAAAAGAGATAGGCAACCTAAAACCTTTTGCCATTATGTAATATTGAAAAAGTTCAAGATAATGGAGAATTGAAGAGCAATTCTTATACTAATTAACTGAATATTAGCAAAATACAATAAAACAATAAATCGATAATATTACATTTAAAAACTAACGTAATATTTATCATGTATGGATCCTTATCTAAAATTTAGTAGCTATGATGGAGAGATAATTTAGACAGAAGTGTACATAGTCTATGCACAATTTTTTTTGAAGAAAGAATAAACATAGATTTAATATATACCAGAGCAACTCATATATAGATGAAAGAGTGGTATTTATAAAAGTAGACATAAGATATGCATTCAGATCCCATCTTAACTTTAATTTGTTATGTGGCCTTATGTAATTTACTTCCCTCCCTAAATATGACTTTTCCCACATATAAAATTAGAATAATATCAAAAGTCTGTTTTAAGACATAAAATTCAATGGGTTTCTTTGAAAATAATATTTTTATAGTAGAAATATGAGTATATGTGAGGTGGAAAGAAAAGCAATAGATGATCTTTGAGGGAATAACATTTTTAGTTTTTGTGAATGGTTCATAATGGACATTCAGTGTTAGTTTTTTTTTTTTTTCCATTGCTTTAAATTGAATTGTTAAGTTTCTCCATACAGTTTTTTTTTTGTATTTTCCATATATTAAAAAATGTGAGATTAACTCTTCACATTAAACTACGTTAAGATGTGTAAAGCATTTTCCTCAGGATATCCTTAAAAGCTAAGTAGTTAGTATAATCTAACTATTTTACTGGCAAAATTTTTTGTTGTTCAATCACTTAAAGAGTGTCTGACTCTTTATGCCTCCATTGAGATTCTCTTGGTGAAGATATTGGAGTAGTTTTCTATATTCTTCTCCAGCTGATGTTACAGATAAAGAAAATGAGGCAAATAGAATTAAGTGATTTGCCCAGGGACACAAAGTTAGTAAGTGTCTGAGGCCAGATTTCAACTCTGGAAAATGAGTTTTCCTGACTCTAGGCTTGATACTTTATTTGAGCAAAGGTTAGAATACTGAGTTCAAAATAAAAAAGTAAATTTTCAAATTCATGTTTCTAAGAAGAGTAAGAACCAGAATTTAAACTTGTGTTGCCTTGTTTGATATCAACAATCATTATTCAACCATATTTTACTTTCATAATAAACCTCCAAACAGGAGGAGAATGAGATTGATGAAGAGCAGCAATCCATTTAGATGAGGCCATATGGTACATTCAAAAGTTTGGTCTGCCAATTCCATGTTGAAGCACAAAGGAACCTTTTCTTGAAGAAAGGTAATAGCTAAGTGCTTTGTAAAAATAACAAAGCAGATCATTAGTTTGAAGAAGAAAAAAAGAGCACTGTCAAAAATTATATATTATACCTTTTAGGGAAAAGTGAAGTTGAAGTCATTATTCCACCCCCATGACTCACTGGTTTTTTGTAAATAGGTTTCACTTTAAAATAATAACACCTATAATAATCACCACTAGCTTGCCCTTTCAAGCAGATAGGTATTTCTTAAATTAAAGATTCAATATATCTTTTGTATTACCTATTAAACTGTGTTTTTATCTGACAAGATTAATCCCAGCAAATCTTCCATTTATGCACAGAGGGCAGGTGAGGAGAAGAAGATTTTTATATAATGCCAGAATTTGAAAGTCTTAAACTACCCAGAATGCCTTCTAGAGCAAAATATACCTGAACAAGTATCCCTACCTGAGAAATTTTAAAGGTGTCCATTACATATTAAAAGGCCTTCAATGAAGGAAAATGGCCAACTCCAAAGGCAACCCTTTCACTTATGAATTTCTATTTATAATGTCTTTTAAAAAATTTTCTCCTGGAACTGTTTGACTCTGCACACATATATTGTATCTGGGATATACCATGACATATTTAACATGTATAGGACTGCTTGCCATCTGGGGGAAGGGGTGGAGGGAGGGAGGAGAAAAGTCGGAACCAAAGTGAATGCAAGGGATAATGTTGTAAAAAAAAATTACCCAGGCATGGGTTCTGTCAATAAAGAGTTATAATTATGAAAAAAAATTTCTCCTGAAAAGCATAGAACCGCTGATTTATAGCAAGTGAAGACATTTCATTCTTCTCCTGGTTATAAGCATATCTCATCATTTCCAGATAAAACATTCCCATTTATTTAGTTTTTCCCCCTTTTTAAAATGATTTTTCACATTTTTTTTTACTTTGGAGTTTTAAATTTTCTTTCTTCCCCTCACCCCTCATCCACCCACAGAGAAGACAAGCAACATAATATATGACAAAATTAGGCTCTAACCTGTGAATGGCTGGAACTGAACAGAGGAGGCTAGAGACAAGAGAGTCAGAAATCAAACAAAAGTTTAATTTCAAGGTGAGGGAAAAAGGTTACAAGTGAAGTCCTCTTTCTTCAGAATAGGCAGTCACTCATTTGTGCCAGGGTACAAAAACCATAAATAGATAGACCACAACACAGGCATTCTTAGATTTTGACTAAAGAAGTCTCTTAGTCATTGTGCTTGTTCAGCAGAACAGAGAACCAGGGTCAGGGCAATTATGACTTTTTGCTTTTGAGTAGCAATGGGCCACCTGATTATGTTAACTTGGCAGTTAAAAGTGCAGGGGATTGTTATGCCAACTACAAGGCATAGCTTACTTGCTAGTCCTTAATTCTGGAAAATGGGATATCTCCTAATAGTATCTTGAAACATCCTCTCTCATTGCTTATAGCACAATAGTGCTCCATTAAAACTATATGCCACAACTTGTTCAATCATTTCTCCAATTCATGAGCATTTCCTCAACTTCCAATTCTTGCTAGTACAAAAGTGCCATAATAAACATTTTGTACAATAGCATTGCATAGAAAGACAAAAGTCATTTTTCCCTTAAAAAAAAATTAGATACATCAAGGGAAAACCTAAATAAATAAAAAAACATCCAAGAAAAACAGGAAAATTGTTGAGAAAATGTTAATCATCTGAAAAAAGAGATAGATTCTTAAAGATTAAAAAAAAAAACTCTTTGAAAATTAGAATTGTGCAAAGGGAAGCAGTGAAGCAACAAGAAACCAAGAAATATACAAATAAAGTGTAAAGTCAGGAAGCTGTTCAAGCTCTTCATTTCCCTAGAAAATCACACAAAAAAAACAAGGCTCTGAAGAGACTCTTATGGAAAGAAACCACTTTCCAACTAAAGAAAGATTGTAAAAACTTCAAGAAAGGCAATCTCACTGGGCTGAAAAGGATATTCAGTCTACTTCAGATAGATTCTGAGAAAGCTGTTGAGAGAGTGTTAATCACAGCAAATGAGAAACTAAGACCCTCAGTCCTGGCTCAGTGGAGGAGCAAATTAGTGGGGCAGCTTCCATTTCCAGCTCAAAAGGCAAATTCTGGGAAAAACATATATTTTTTTTGTTTATTTGTTTTGTTTTCTTTTGTTTTTCCTGAAAAGAGCAAGGAAAGCTACCATCTGCAAACACAAGGGACCCTTGTGCTCAAAGCCAAGTCTGAGACTTACACATGAATCTTGGGACAGTGCTACAGTGTTGTCTTTTCCCCAGGAGCAGAGTTCAAGTAAAAAAGTGGGGGAAAAGAGTATATATCAAAAAAAAAAAAGAAAAAAAAGAAAAAAATGAGCAAGAAACAGAAATGTATCTTGACAAGAGAGGGCAACTATGGTGACAGGGCAGAACAAAACACAAACTTAGTTGAAGACAAAATGTCCTCAGAAGAAATCTCAAAGAGAGATATGAATTGGTCTCAAGCCCAAAGAGGCTTGGGGAAAAAAATCATAAAAAAAAACTTGAAAAAGCAAAAGAAAAAAAGGTAAATAAAAAAATGAGAAAGGAAATGAGAGGTATGCATGAAAGAGTCAACAGTTTGGAACAAGAAGGAAAAACAAATTATCTGTAAAAAATAACTTTTTAAATTTTTAAAATTTTTTATTATTATGTATTTATTTATTTTGTTGATTTTAATAGCCTTTTATTTACAGGTTATATGTATGGGTAACTTTACAGCATTGACAATTGCCAAACCTCTTGTTCCAATTTTTCCCCTCCTTCCCCCCACCGCTCCTTCAGATGGCAGGATGACCAGTAGATGTGAAATATATTAAAATACAAATTAGAGACACAATGAGTATACATGACCAAATCATTAATTTGCTGTACAAAAAGAATTGGACTCTGAAATAGCGTACAATTAGCCTGTAAAGGAAATAAAAAATGCAGGTGGCCAAAAATATAGGGATTGGGAATTCAATGTAATTGTTTTTAGTCATCTCCCAGAGTTCTTTCACTGGGTGTAGCTGGTTCAGTTCATTACTGCTCCATTGGGATAGATTTGGTTCATATTATTACTGAGCATGGCCAGGTCCATCAGAACTGGTCATCATATAGTATGGTTGTTGAAGTATATATAATGATTTCCTGGCCCTGCTCATTTCACTCACCATCAGTTCCTGTAAGTCTCTCCAGGCCTTTCTGAAATAATCCTGTTGGTCATTTCTTATGAACAATAATATTCCATAATATTCATATACCACAATTTATTCAGCCATTCTCCAATTGATGGGCATCCACTCAGTTTCCAGTTTCTGGCCACTACAAAGAAGGCTGCCACAAACATTCTTGCACATACAGGTCCCTTTCCCTTCTTTATGATCTCTTTGGGATATAAGCCCAGTAGTAACACTGCTGGATCAAAGGGTATGCACAGTTTGATAACTTTTTGAGCATAGTTCCAAATTGCTCTCCAGAATGGTTGGATATATTCACAATTCCATCAACAATGTATTAGTGTCCCTGTTTTCCCACATCTCCTCCAACATTCTGCATTATCTTTCCCTGTCATGCTAGCCACTCTGACAAGTGTGTAGTGGTATCTCAGAGTTGTCTTAATTTGCATTTCTCTGATTAATAATGATTTGGAGCATATTTTCATATGGCTAGAAATAGTTTTAATTTCTTCATCTGAGAATTGTCTGTTCATATCCTTTGACCATTTATCAATTGTAGAATGGCTGGATTTCTGATAAATTAGATTCAATTCTCTCTATATTTTGGAAATGAATCCTTTATCAGAACCTTTGACTGTAAAAAATAGTTTCCCAGTTTATTGTTTCTCTTCTAATCTTGCCTTCATTAATTTTGTTTGTACAAAAACTTTTCAATTTTTATAATTAAAATTTTCTATTTTGTAGTCAATAGTGATCTCTAGTTCTTTGGTCATAAATTTCTTCCTCTTCCACAGGTCTGAGAGGTAAAATATCCTATGCTCTTCCAATTTATTTATAATCTCATTCTTTATGCCTACATCATGAAATCATTTTGACCTTATCTTGGTGTACAGGGTTAAGTGTGGGTCAATGCCTAGTTTCTGCCATACCAATTTCCGATTTTCCCAGCAATTTTGTCAAATAATATATTCTTAACCCCAAAACTGGTGTCTTTGGGTTTGTCAAACACTAGATAAATAAAATTATTGGCTATTTTGCCCTTTGAACCTAACCTATTCCATTGATCAAATAATTTATTTCTTAGCCAATACCAGATGGTTTTAGTAACTGCTGCTTTATAATATAATTTTAGATCTGGTACAGCTAGGCCACCTTCATTTGATTTTTTTTTTCATTAATTCCCTTAAAATTCTTGACCCTTTGTTTTTCCATATAAACTTTGTTGTTATTTTTTATAGGTCATCAAAATAGTTTTTGGGGAGGCTGTTATAGTGCTAAATTAATAGATAAGTTTAGGTAGTATTGTCATCTTTATTATATTTGCTTGCCCTATCCAAGAGCATTTAATATTTTTCCAGTTGGTTAGATCAGACTTAATTTGTGTGGAAAGTGTTTTGTAGTTTTGCTCATAAAGTTTCTGATTTTCCCTTGGCAGATAGATTCCTAAATATTTTATACTATCATTAGTTACTTTAAATGGAATTTCTCTTTGTAACTCTGACTGTTGGATTTTATTAATGATATATAAGAATGCTGATGACTTATGTGGGTTTATTTTATAACCAGCAACTTTACTAAAGTTGTAGATAATTTCTAATAACTTTTTAGTACAATCTCTGGGGTTCTCTAAATATACCGTCATATCATCAGCAAAGAGTGATAATTTGGTTTCCTCATTGCCTATTCTTATTCCTTTAATCTCTTTCTCAACTCATTGCCAAAGCTAGCATTTCTAATACAATATTAAATAGTAACGGTGATAGTGGACAACCTTGTTTCACTCCTGTTCTTACTGAGAATGGTTGCAGTTTGTCCCCATTACATATGATGCTTACTGCTGGTTTTGAAAAGATGCTATTGATTATTTTAAGGAAAAGTCCATTTATTCCTATACTCTCAAGTGTTTTTAATAGGGACGGATGCCGGATTTTATCAAATGCTTTTTCTGCATCTATTAAGATGTTCATATGGTTTTTGTTACTTTGGTTATTAATATGGCCAATTATACTGATAGTTTTCCTAATATTGAAACAGCCCTGCATTCCTGGTATAAATCCTACTTGATCATGGTGTATTATACTGGCGATTATTTTCTGTAGCCTTTTTGCTAATATTTTATTTAAGATTTTAGCATCAATATTCATTAGGGAGATTGGTCTATAATTTTCTTTCTCTGTTTTCAACCTACCTGGTTTAGGTATCAGTACCATGTCTGTGTCATAAAAGGAATTTGGTAGGACTCCTTCATTCCCTAATTTTTCAAATAGTTTATAAAGCATTGGGACTAATTCTTCTTTGAATGTTTGGTAGAATTCACATGTAAATCCATCTGGTCCTGGGGATTTTTTTTTAGGGAGTTGATTAATAGCTTGTTCTATTTCTTTTTCTGAAATAGGACTATTTAAGCAATTTACTTCCTCCTCTGATAATCTGGGAAGCCTATATTTTTGGAGGTAGTCATCCATTTCACTTAGGTTATCAAATTTATTGGCATAAAGTTGGGTAAATTAACCCCTTATTATTTCTTTAATTTCCTCTTCATTGGTGGAAAGTTCTCCCTTTTCATTTTTAAGACTACTAATTTGATTTTCCTTTCTTTTTTCTAATCAGATTTACCAAAGGTTTATCAATTTTATTGTTTTTTTTCATAAAACCAACTCTTAGTTTTATTTATTAGTTTAATAGTTTTTTTTTTTTACTTTCAATATTATTAATTTCTCCTTTTAATTTTAGAATTTCAAGTTTAGTAATTGATTGGGGGTTTTTAATTTTGTCTTTTTCTAGCTTTTTAAGTTGCAATCCCAATTCATTGACCTTCTCTTTCTCTATTTTATCCAAGTAAGCCTCTAAAGATATAAAATTTCCCCTTATTTCCGCCTTGGCTTCACCCCACAAATTTTGGTATGATGGCTTATATGTTTAATACTGATACTGCTTCATTGTCTATAGTACCTTTTAGCAAGAAATACTTTCCTTCCTTATCTCTTTTAATTAGATCAATTTTTGCTTTTGCTTGATCTGAGATAAGAATGGCTACCCCTGCTTTTTTGACTTCACCTGAAGCACAATAGATTCTGCTCCAGCCTTTTACCTTTGCTCTGTATGTGTCTACCTATTTTAAATGTGTTTCCTGTAAACAACATATTGTAGGGTTCTGACTTTTGATCCAGTCTGCTATCCGCCTCCTCTTTATGGGAGAGTTCATCCCATTCACATTTATGCTTAAAATTACTAATTTTGTATTTCCTGCCATCCTAACATCCCCAGATTATGCTTTTCTTTTTCTTGCCCTCATTCTCCCCTTCCCTAATATTAAACTTATTGGTCCCTCTTGTGTCACCCAGTTCTCCCTCTTTAGTATCCCTCCTTCCTCCCTTTGAATTTTTTCCTTTTTCTTGTACACTTCCCTTATTACTCTTTTTCCTTTTCCCTTTTCCTCTCCCACTTTTTAATGAGGTGAGAGAAAATTCTCTGTAAAACAAATATGTCAATTATTTCCTCTTTGGGCCAACTCTGATGAGAGTAAGATTTGCACATTTTTCCTCCCCCTCTCTAAGTTCCCTTAGATATGATAGGTTTCCTTTGCCTCATCGTCGCATGTAGTTTCCCTCTTTTTATCTCCCGTTTCCCCTTTTTCTGACACTATCCCATTTTCATTTCTACTTCCCTTTTTTATCCTATATCAGTAAAATCAAATTATACATGTGGTTTTTATGTATATCCACAACAGAAATACAGTTCTCAAGAGTTCCTTTTACCTTTTTCTACTTCTATTGAGTCCTGTTGTTGGAGATCAAATTTTGCGTTTAAGTCTGGTTTTTTCTTTAGAAACTGATGGAATTCTTCTGTTTTGTTGAATGTCCATCTTCTTCCTTGGAAAAAAAATGCTCAGCTTAGCTGGGTAGTTTATTCTTGGCTTCATTCCAAGTTCTTTTGCTTTTCGGAATATCAAATTACAGGCCCTTCGATCCTTTAATGTTGAGGCAGCCAGATCTTGTGTGACCCTTATTGTGGCACCTTGATATCTGAACTGATTTTTCCTGGCTGTTTGTAAAATTTTTTCTTTAGTCTGAAAATTCTGAAGTTTGGCCACAATATTCCTTGGAATCTATTTTAGGGTCTTTTTCAGAAGGTGTTCAATGGATTCTTTCAATGCCTATTTTACCTTCCAGTTCTATTACTTCTGGGCAGTTCTCTTTGATGATTTCTTGTAAAATAGTATCTAAGTTCTTTTTTTCATCATAGTTTTCGGGTAGTCCAATGATCCTCAGGTTATCTCTCCTAGATCTATTTTCCAGGTCTGTTGTTTTTACAAGTAAATATTTGACATTTTTTTCCAATCTTTCATTTTTTTGGTTTTGCTTTACTGATTCTTCCTGTCTCAATGAATCAGTCATTTCTATTTGTTCAGTTCTGATTTTTAATGAGTTATTTTCTTCATTAGCTTTTTTTTTTTACTTCTTTTTGTATATGTCCAATTGAGTTTTTAAATGAATTGTTTTGCTCTGTGGAATTTTTTTTCCATTTCACTAATTTTCTTTTTTTTTTTTTTTTTAGTGAGTTATTTTCTTTTTCCAATTCACAAATTCTATTTCCCTGCACTTCTTGGGAGTTTTTTTTTTACCTTTTCCAATTCACATTTCAGGAAGTTGTTTTCTTTTTCCACTTTATCAAATTTTTCTTTTTCTGAGTTATATGTCTTTTCTGTACTCTCTTGCATAGCTTCTCTTTCCCCATTTTTCTTCTAGTTCTCTTTTAAGGTTTTTAATAGTCTCTTCTAGGAAAGCCTTTCATATTGGGGATCAACAACTGTCTGGAGACTGTCTGCTATTAGTCTCTTCAGGGTTGAAAAGCTGTTCTCTTTCTGAATAGAAACTCTCAATTGTCCTTTTGATTTTTTTACTCATTTTGTTAAAGCCTGTAGGGTTTGCCTTCAGGGCCAGGAGGTTACCAGCTTCCTCTGCAGTACTGTGATAGGTGTATGGATGGGTAGCTATCCTGCCAGCCAGCTACAAAAAGCAGCAAGGTTCTCTCTAGTGCTCTGGGAAAGAGTTTCCCACCCAGAAGTAACTCAGGCCTGCAGGGCCCAGCTAGGAAAGTGCCCTTCAAAGAACCTGGATGTGTGAGATAACGACTGCCCTGAGGCTAGATGCTGAGCAGTGAGAGTTTCACTATCCCAAGCCAAATCCGGCCCTGGGGCGGCTGAGCAGTGAATCGATTTGGAGAGATCAGAAGTGTCTCTGCCCCAGGAAGCACAGTCCTGCTGGGGAAGTTCTATTGCCCAAGCCGAGCCCCTCATTGTGCTGATTAGAGGCTTCCCAGGCTGTGCCCCCCTGCTGTGTGGGTTTGTAACTGCCCCACCCCCCCAAAGCCCTGAACTGCAGGATGTGGCTGCAGGGCTGCATTTCAGTCTCCCTGAGTCACTTCCGGGTTTGAGTAGTTACAGCCAGATCTTGTTAGGTTCTGGAATTTTTTAGAGTACCCTCTGTTTTAGGCTTTAATTTCTCTGCCAGTTTACTGCTTTGTAATAAAGGCAGAGCAGTTAGCCTATAGCAGAGTCATCTCTATAACTTCTCTAGCCACAGAGATCACCTCTACCTCTGGTCTGCTCAGGATGCTAGTCTCTTGCTGCCTGTGCTAGTCTGTTCCTGGACCCTCAGGACAAACCTTTCCTGGTCATCTTCCAGACTGACTTCAGCTGGTAAGTTGTAGTGCTTCTGATCTTCATGAATTTAAGCAGTGAAGAACTATTTTTGAGGCTGAATTAAATAGTTGGTTATGAGGGGAATGAGAGGAATTTAGAAAGTCACGTGTGCCTTCTCCTCCATCTTGGCTCCTGTACCTATATCAGTCAAGCCTATTTTTGAGGCTCGATATAATATTGGTAATGAGGGTCAGAGAGGAGCTTAGAAAATCGTGTGTACCTTTTCTTCCATCTTGGCTCCGCCCCCCAAAAAATAACTCTTTAAAAATAGAACTAACCAAATGCAAAAAGAGATTCAAAGCTATCTAAAGACAATCACACATTAAAAACTAGGGTAGGGCAAATGGAAGTTAATGACTTTTTGAGACAGCGAGAATTATTCAAATAAACAAATTAAAGCTATAAAAATGGAAGAAATTATGAAATATTTCATTTGAAAAAATTAAGACCTAGAAAATAGATCCAGAAGAGAAAATTTAAAGAATATTAACCTACTTGAAGGCTATGACCAAAAAAAAACAAAAAAAAAAAAAGAGCATAGATAGCATTCTTTAAGAGATTGTTAAAGAAAACTGCCCTAATATTCTAGAAACACAAGGGAAAATAATCATTGAAAGAATCCATCATTCTCCTTTGGAAAGAAACCTCAAGAAATATTATTGTGAAACTCCAGAACTACAATCTCAAGGAAAATATGTTGCAAGCTTTTGCAATTCAATTCAAATATCAAGAAATAAGAGTCAGGATTACTCAGCATCTGGCAGGTTGTACAATATAAAGTTAGAGAGTCTATAATACATATTCCAGGCAATGAACCTGCAGTTACAACCAGGAATTAATTATGCAGAAAAACTCCCCTTTCAGGGGAGGCAATAAATCTTTAATGAAGTAAGAGACTTCCAATCACTTCTACTGGGGAAAAAAAAAAAAAACTAGAACTAAACAGAAAATATAATCTACAAGTATAGGACTCCAGAGAAGAATGAAACAGTAAAAATGGGGAAAATATATATTATTTAAAAATTAAACTGTTTACTTCCCTAGATGGGTAAATGGTATTGTGACACTTGAGCACTGTATCTGTCATTGGTATGGGGGGGAGGGAAGGGCATCACATGGACTGAGGGTTTGGTTGTGAATAAACTCTTATTTGATGACATCAAAGAAAAAGAAATTAAGGTGTGGGAAAAGAGGAATGTAAAGATAGAATGGTGCAATTAGTTCACATAAAGAGGCACAAAAGACCTGTTACAATCAAGGGAAGGAAGGTATGGAGATAAGATTTGTCTGTAAGTTTGATCTCATCAGTTTTGGCTCTAAAAGGAAATAATTTAATCACTCAGTTGAGTATAAAAAAATCATCTACCTTTATAAAGAAGAAGTAGAAAGAAGAAAGTGTAATGGGCTGAAGCTCGAGTTGATGCACTGAGGTCCCAAGCACGTGAGGCTAAATAGTAATTGGGCCATACTCTATTAATATATATGCTTGGAGAAAAAAATGGCCCCTGCCCACTCTTTGTGCAAGTCCTGATGTGTTGTAGAGGAACTGACGATTTTGTTGGGTGGAGGCAGAGGGGCAGAAAGAGATGGGGGGAGAGACGCTGGCTGGCTTCTGGTCTGGCTTGCTTCTTGCCTCAGCTGCACATATTACAATCATGATCCCCCCTTCATGTCCAATCCCCCTTCACCTTTGATCCCCCTTCACCTCCGATCCTTCTTCACATCTACTGAGAATAAAGATTGAAGATGTTTCTTTAATCTGAATTCCTGATTCCAGCTGATTTTAAAATATGTGGTCATCACAAGAAAGGAAATTCAGGACCAGGATAGAAGGGATGGCAGAAACAACAGAGAAAAGGGTAAGAAAAGAGGAGGAGTGATAGAAGATAATTTAGAGGGTGGAGTGGGTTAAAAAAAACATTATTAAGAGAAGGGAAGGGGTGATAAAAGATAAAATAGTAGATAAAAGATAAAATAGAAGGGAGTCAAAAACAGGACTAAGGACAGGATGGAGAGAAATTGTGTATACATACATACATACATACATACACACACACACAGGAAAGAAAACAGAAAACAGGATGGAGGAAAAAAACAATATATATATATATATATATATATATATATATACATATACACACACACACACACACACACACACACAGGAAAGAAAACAGAAAACAGGATGGAGGGAAATACAGAGCTGGTAGTCATAATGGTAAATGTGAATGGGATGAACTCTCCCATAAAACAAAAGTAAATAGCAGAATGAATTAAAAAATAGATTCTTAAAATATGGTGGTTACAAGAAAGACAATTTGCCAGAGAGAGACATATATAGAATAAAGGGAAAAACCTGGATGAGAATTTATTATGCTTTAGCTGAAGTACAAAGTACAAAAAACACAAGTATCAATTCTGAGCTCAGATAAAAACAAAAGTAAAAGTAGATCTCATTAAAAGAGATAAGGAAGAAAAGTACATCTTGATAAAGGGTACCATAAACAAACCATGAAGTACTAATAATACCAAATGTGTATTCTCCAAGTGGAAGGGCAAACAAATTTCTAGGAAAAAAAAAATCCAGTAACAGGAAGAAACAGACTGCAAAAATATACAAGTCAAGAACCTCGAACTTCCCCTCTCAGAATCAGACAAATCTAACCACAAAATACACAAGAAAGAAAGTAGGGACGTTAATAGAATCCTAGAAAACCCAGATATGATAAACCTCTGGAGAAAATTGTATAGGGACAGAAAAAATTACATTTCTTTATGAACAACACATGCTACATTCACAAAAACTGGCCGCAGAGAAAGGTAGAAATTATGGTAACAGTTTGCCTGATACTGAACCAGCTTTTAAAGTTGCTGCTGAGCTAGAATTGAGAATGTTTACAAAAAATCTTAAATTACCCACATAAACATACATACACAAATATGTATATGTATATATGTGTATATATTATGTATGTATATCTGCAATACAGATATGTATGTATATGTGTATATTATACAAACACACACACACACACACACACACACACATATATATATATATATATATAGAGAGAGAGAGAGAGAGAGGAGAGAGAGACAGAGAGAGAAAGAGAGTGTGTTTATTTGCAGGTTCAATTACATGTAATTCAAATTTTTTTTTTCTTGCCAACTGGTTTGAGGGAGGGAACTATAACATCATACAGCTAATTAGTGTCTGAGGCCAGATTTATAAAAAAGGATGAAAAGAAAAAGAAGAGTAGAAGAAAGAGGAATTAAATACCAGGATTGGGAGCAGAGAAAATGGTACCAGGGTTTGAAGACAATGGAGTATAAAAAAACAGTGAAACTGGTGGGAAATGTTTAGGCTGTGAGTCCTTTGAAATTGAGACTTGAAAGGATTTTTTATCTCCTTCTTCCAATCAGAGTAATAAAGGTTTTGTGAGTTCCAAGTTATTAGAAATGTTAGCTTTTGCAATGTAACATTATAAATTTTCTATTTATTTATTTTATGGAGAGCATGATCAAAGTGGAGTGGAATACAAGGAGAGCAACTGGTAGAATTATGTTATATTCTTAAGTAGTACTGTGTTGGATAAGATCCTGGTTGTTAAAGTCCATACTAGACTTTGGAGATGGACAAATCTAGTAAAAAGTGAAACCCTGAATGATCTCTTTGACTCAATATATGAGAGCATTAAAGATATTCAAAAAGGAATATTAGTCAAATGATGTTAACACATTGAGAAATAAATGAATAAAGTTGGTGGAAGTTTAAGCCTTTTTTTTGTTGTTGTTGTTGTTCTTTCATTTTATTAGTCATGTACAATCCCCTACAACTCCAATTGAGATTTCTTGGCAGAAATACTGGTTTGGATTGCCTTATCCTTGTCCAATTCATTTTTTAACAGATGAGGCAGCTGAAACAAACCAGGTTTAATTTTTTTTTGCTCAACATCACACAGCTAGTCTGTGGCCAGATTTAAATGTATGATTAGTCTTCCGGATCATAAGCTGAGGTGTCATGTTTTTCTCTCAGGGAACAAGTTTGTATAAGACAGATTTTTGCCTTTGTATCTTAGGGAGATAAATATTCTGCAATTTCTGTTCTTACTTTATTATTTTAGTAATCTACTTTAAAAAAATGATTGAAGTTAATTGTTAAAATTGGTTAAAATTATTAGGTTCTATTCACTAGAGGACATCAATGATTCAAGCAAAATACTAATTAATATTAAGGAAAAGCTAATGGAGTATTGTTTTTAATTTGGCATCATTAAAGAAGAATCATCTCTTTTTTCTCAAGGTTTCTGTGTAGGACCCTTAGAAAGAACCTATAATCAGCCTTATTCTGAGAAAGGGAGTACAAAGTGTCACTACTTATAAAAATGAGGGGCAAAAAGACAAATTCTGACAAAAAAATGAAGAGCCTAGAAAATAATATGAACAATAAATACTGTAACATTAATTTTTTAAATGCAGTTTTTAGGTTAAATAAAGGAATCACATTTGATAAAGAAAAAATAGTGATGAAAACAAACATACTTCTTTTCTAGAGGGAGTTGTTTCATGTTGCACAATCACTATGCCAGAAACCAAAAGGTTGTAATAAAACTTTTAAAAACAAATTATATAATTAAGCTTCCAATTAGATGGGACAACTAGAATTTAACCTTATTTTGATTCATCATTTTTGTTTCACGGTTAAAAAAAATTGATAATTATACATAATAATCATATGATATCAATTATCATAAGATGTTAGGTCTTAAAAGTAAGGAATAACTTGGCATATTGCATTCATTTTACAGATGATTCACTGTCTTACAAAAAGATACTGATTTGAGATCATATGATTATCTCAATAGAGTCAGAAAACCTTTGATAAAATGAAACACCCATTCCTATTAAAACCATTAGAGAGCATAGAAATAAATGGAGTTTTCCTTAAAATGATCAGCAGGATCTATTTAAAACCATAAACAAGCATCATATGTAATGAGGTCAAATTAGAAGCATTCCCAGTAAGATCAGGGGAGAAACAAGGTTGCATAATATCACCATTACTAATTTATTAGAAATATTAGCTTTCACAATAAGAGAAGAAAAAAAGAGATGAAAGGAATTACAGTAGGTGATATGGAAATCAAATTATCACTCTTTGCAGATGATATGATGGAATACTTAAAGAATTCTACAGAATCAACTAAAAACTACTAGAAACAATTCACTACTTTAGCAGTGTTGTAGGATACAAAATAAATCCACATAAATCATCAACATTTTTATATATTACCAACAAAGTCCAGTAGCAAGAGATACAAAGAAAAATTCCATTTAAAATAACTATAGATAATATAAAATATTTGGGAGTCTATCTGCCATGACAAAGTCTGGAACTATATGAACACAACTATAAAACATTTTCCACACAAATAAATCAGATCTAATCAACTGAAAAATAATCAATCAACTTATTTAGTGCCATATCAATCAAATGCCACAGAAATTATTTTACAGCTCTAGAAAAAAATAATAACAAAGTTCATATAGAAGAACATAGAGTCAAGAATTTCAAGAGAATTAATGAAAAAATGCAAATGAAAGTGACCAACTGTGTCAGACCTAAAACTATATTATAAAGCAGCTGTCATCAAAACTATTTGATATTGGCTAAGAAAAAGAGTAGTTGATCTGTGGAATAGGTTAGATTCTCAGGACAAAATAGTCCATGATTATAGTAATCTAGTGTTTGAGAAAACCAAAGAGTGGTGCTTTTTCTATAAGAACTCACTCGACAAAACTGCTGGGAAAAATTGGAAACTAGTATGGCAGAAACTAAAACTTGACCCACAACTCACATCGTATACCAAGATAAAGTTGAAATGGGTTCATGATCTAGACATAAAGAGTGATATTATAAGCAAATTAGAAGAACAAAGGATAGTTTAACTTTCAAATGTTTGGAGAAATAAGAAATTTTTGTCCAAAGAAAAGTTGAAGTACATTATTGAATGCAAAATAGATAATTTTGATTGTATTAATTTAATAAGATTTTATACAAATGAAACCAATGCAAACAAGCTTAGAAGGGAAGCAATAAACTGGGAAACCTTTTTTTTTTTTTTTCATTCAAGAGTTCTGATAAAGAACTCTTTCTAAAATATATGGAGAATTGGCTCAAATTTATAAGAATTCAAACTACTCTTTAACTGACAAATGGTCAAAGGATATGAACAGACAATTTTCAAATGAAGAAAATAAAATCATTTCTAGTCATATAAAAAGTTGCTCTAAGTCACTATTGATCAGAGAAATGCAAATTAAGACAACTCTGAGGTAGCACTACACACCTCTCAGATTGGATAAGATGGCAAGAAAAGATAATGAGGAATGTTGGAGGGGATGGGGGAATGGATGCGATCATTCTGAGCAATTTGGAACTATGGTCAAAGGGCTATCAAAATGTGCATACCCTTTGATCTAGTAGTGTTTCTATTGGGTTTATATCCCAAAGAGATTATAAAGAAAGCGACCCACATATGCAAAAAATATTTGTGGTAGCCCTTTTTGCCATAGCAAGAAACTGGAAACTAAGTGGATGCCCATCAACTGGAGATTTGCTGAATAAGTTATGGTATATGAATGTTGTGGAATATTATTGTACTATAAGAAATGATCAGCAGAATGATTTCAGAGAGACTTGGTTCGACTTGCATTAAACTGGTGCTGAATGAAATGAGATGAATCAGGAGATCATTATACATGGCAGCAACAAGATTATACAAAGAACAATTCTGATGGATGTCACTCTTTTCAACAATAAGGTGAATGAGGCCAGTCCCAATGATCTTGTGATGAAGAGACCTATATATACCCAGAGAGTGGACTGTGGAAACTGAGTATGGATCACAACATAGCATTTTTACTCTTTTTGTTATTTGCTTGCATTTTTTTCTTTCTCATATTTCTTTTCTTTTTGATCTGATTTTTCTTGTGCCACATGATAATTATATAAATATGTATGCATATACTGGATTTAACTATATTTCAACATGTTTAACATAAAAAAATAAAGGACACGTGACAATACATGTCCCCTAATTAGAGGATTTAAATGAAAAAAGTTTGTGATTTGACCAAGGCTCAGTAGGGGGGTGATCTTATACATAGCTATGCTGAGAAGACCAAAGACTGCATGTTCTGAAGATTTTAGACATTTTACTTTATGAACTTCAACTCTCGGATTCTGTTGTCTTAAGGCAACTAGGAGATGCAGTGGATACAACACTGGACTAGAGTTAAGAAGATCTGAATCCAAACCTAGGTTTAAAAATGCATTATTTCTGTGTCTCAGGATAAAACACCTTGACCTCTGCCTCAGTTCCTGTAAAAATGACAATAATAATAAAACTCACTATTCAGTTTGATGTGAAAAGCAAATTAGATTTGTAAAATCTGTAAATTTGTAAAAACATTTAGTGGAATATCTTTTACATAGTGCCTAATAAATGGTTATTCTCTTTCTTACTTTCCCCCTACCCTGGTTGATGACTGCATCATTCCATTCCATATGATGGACATTTTCTAGTCATGCAGTACTTCCTTCCATATACCTTTCCTACCTTCTCGATAGACTTAATAAACATTTAACAGTTTCATCTTACGTCCTTCTTTATTCTAATTGTAGAATCACTATCAAATCAACTTTATTATTATTATTATTATTTTTACTGAAAGAGGTATGTACAATTTTACTAGAAGAGGTAAACACTGAAAGGAGTCTTATAGCTCCCACTTACCATTCCTATAGCATTCTGAGTCAAACTATACACAAATTATAACCATTTACATATTTTTGCTGCTTGCTCTTTGAGGGCAAAGATATGTTTACTTTTGCATATTTATCCCCTAACTTTGCACAGTGTTTGCCATACAGCAAGTGTGTAATATGTGTTCTTCCCTCCCTCTCTCCCTTTCCTTCCTTCTTTCCATTTTCCTTCCTTCTTTCATTCATTCTTTCCTCCATCCTTCTACCTCTCCTCTTCCCCTATCTTTCTTTCTTCCAAATCTATAACTCTGTGAAGTAGTATGTTTTTCAAATTTTTTTATTCCAACCTATTTTTGTGACACAGATCTCTTACCTTCCAAAAATCTGCTCTGAAACTCTGGACACAAACCTCCCTGCCTCACATTTGGTGAAGAAATATATATATATATATATTATCTCTGATACATTCAGTTATTCACTTTTTAGCATTCTGAATTCTACTGTTCCTTTTGGCTTTAAAATTGTATGTTCTACTTTAGAATATTATATATAACCTTTCCATTTCTGCATATTTACTGAGAAAACCAAAACACTTGAAAATCTAGTTTTGGAGTAGATTGCCGGTGTAATTGCTCCTATGCCCTAAAATTGTAGGATCCCAGGAAAAGAACTTAAAGGGACCTTGGAGATTATTTCATCCAACTTCCACATTTGACATTTGAGGAACTTGAGTTATAGAGAGGTTAATATATCTACTTAATTTCATATATCTTGTAAATGGGATTGGCAACAAAGTTCTCTGACTTATATCATAAAATACTTACCATTCTACCACAATGCCTTCTTGTATTGCTGGGGTATATACAAAATCTCCTTAGAGGAAAGTTTCCTATTGTACAGTGTCACAAAGCATTATAACATTTGCCAGGTTATGAGCCCAGAAAATCTCAAAGTTTTGCTCTTAAACACTTCATCAGTTGCTGACCACTGATCCAAAGGCAAGGGATAATTACTATGTTTTCATTAAAGTTGCTGTCAGTAAATAACTTGGGTCCTTGTAGGCATTCTTTTTATATATATTTGGAATTTTCTCTAGCTAGTAACATTAAATATGCAAGTGATAATTTTAATCCAAGTATCATTGTAACTGTGAATTGTTTTTTTTTTTAAGTTTCAACTAGCTAGGAGAATGTGCTTCTTGAAACTGCCTCCTTCAATGATATTTTTCCTTAAAAGAATAAAATGAACTTGCCAGTCCTTTGATTCTAGTCCCCTCTTCCACCCACATGCTAGAAATATTTCCCAGAGGCCTTTGGGGAACTTTCAAGGGGATCTTTCTGAACAAAGACTTCCATCACAAATAAATTATCTTTGTAACTAACACCTAAAAGGTCATTTGGTCTTTTATCACAAAAACGTCTGCTTTAGAAGCAAATGAAACATCTCTTCACTGAAGAATTGGTTCATAAATAGGGGGGTGAAAGAAAGAACAATGACTATATTATATACACTGTTTCTAAAACAGAACTTTTAATAAATTGCTAATTTTGAAAATCAGTGGGTTGCAGACAGGTCTCAGCATCTTCTATTAAATTCTCTACAACAACAGGAGTGTCATCTGAGTACACTCTTTAATCAACCTTTTCTACTGTCCATATTATTTAACAAAGATTTGACTACTGAGTGCTGGGTGATGTATTCAGATTGCTTTTGCTATCACAGTGCCTAGGGAGAAGTACATGAAGGACACTTAATCAGCCTCATTTTACATAGGAGGCAGTTAAAGCACAGAATAGTTGCCTGTCAAATTCAAGGTTAGCAGCCAGTTACTCACAATGCCATTCAATAATTTAGGGTAAGATGCAATGCTTTCATTTTACAGCTGTATGTCAACCACATGCTTCAATCACAGAATTACTGAGTAAAAAGGGTCATTTAATGCAACTAACTCCCAGAATCTTTACAACCTCCTTTTCCAAAGATATCTCACTCTCCCATTTTATTATTTTTTTGGAAGAATAAGCTTTTTTGTTGTTGTTTATATATTTTGTTTTTTAATCATCTCAAAACCTCTTTTGCTATAACTTCTACTTTTTACTTCCTATGTTTTCTGGAGCTAAGCAGTATAGGATAGACCTTCAAGTAGATTAAAGTTTCTGTTTAATAAGTCGCATATATTGTACAGATTAATACTGTAATTTATTTAAAAATGCTAATCTCAGAACAATATAAACTCCAAAAAATCCATATGATTCTTACCAACAGGATAAACAATTCCTAGTTTTCAAAACAAATTGTATATTTCAGTAACCTTGTTTTATAAAGGGAAGTCAATGAAACATTCAAAATACTGTCAGTCACATTAAGCTAGCAGAAAAGTGGCATCTAAACTATAGGCACTTTTCATTAAAAACCAATAAATCAGAAATTAAAAAAAAACTTGGAAGTGTTAAAAATAATGTTAACTGTCATGTCTCTTAATTCTGTTTCAGTCTCCTTGCAACTGTGTTTCTGCCTTTATCTTGTTCTGTCTCTTTGTTTCTGTCTTGCTAATTCTCTCTCTGTGTCTCTCTTCCTTGCTATCTATTTCTATGTGTTTCTCACACATATATATACATACAGGTTTAGCATAAAAAGTAAGTTCCTTTAGATCAGAGGTTTTTCCATTTATGTTGTAGATATGCTATTTCCAATTTTGACAAAAGGTAATTATCACAAGATATTACAGTTTCATCATGATATTCTCCCCTTAAATGATATAGAGGAGGAAACAATTCCAGAGAGAAATTGGAATGGGTAGCCAGAGAGGAACTAGGTGGAAAGCTGGAGAGAGTGACAGAACTGAAATGAGGAAGAAAAAAATAAAAATATAGTTTCATATATTTACCAGTTATGTGACTCCAGGCAAGCCTCTTAACCCCATTTGCCTCAGTTTCTTCTTCTGTTAAATGTAAGGAAGAAAATGGCAAATTCTCCAATTTCTCTTTAAAGAAAAACCTTAAAAAGGGGTCACAAAGAGTCAGTCACACATGACTGGAATAAACAACAAAGGACATTT
Organism: Sarcophilus harrisii; assembly: GCF_902635505.1. Lineage (NCBI taxonomy): Eukaryota > Metazoa > Chordata > Mammalia > Dasyuromorphia > Dasyuridae > Sarcophilus > Sarcophilus harrisii. Next base: position 63,998,361 of record NC_045427.1, on the reverse strand, counting down.
TCTTGGGAAAAGTTTAGATTTGTTCAGAACAATTATTCTTTTTTCTTTGAACAATTGAGGTAGTTTCATAAGAAACATGCCAAATTGAAAAAAATGATCTTTTACTGAAAAATTCTAATGTCACTGAATATAGTGCTCTCAAGTATGAATTCTCAAATCATAGGCTTTAGATCTGGGAAGGAGTCTTACCTTTTCTTTTCAAGTGACTTTGTATAAATAAACTATAATATTTGTTTCTCAGTTTTCCTTCCTATAAAATTGTAGAAATGAGAAGGTATTTGTAAGTTTATCATTATGTGAATGAAGAGATGGAAGAGTACTTCTATATACTATCTGTTCTGATGTTATCATTTTATTTTTTGTTTCCTGTTGTTTTTAATATGAGAAAGTTCAGGTTCAAAGTAACTCAAGGACATATATATCATCAATGTCAACTACTTTGGATTATTATAACCCATGTCTTGGCCTTCCAAATATGCCTTTCAAAAATACTTTAGTATATAGGAAGTCCTTCATTTGCCTACATTTTAATTATCATTTTTAATTACATTAGTTCCCAAAATTAGTCATAAGATATTTTCAGTCTTTTAAAACCATGGCAGAAAAATATACTAGTTGTTTTAACTTGCTTTCCTTAAGTAAGGAACACTGTCATATACATTTTTAATTAGACTCACATCATAGCTTTTTGCCTTTGTATGTTTTTAAAGTTTAAGAAATTAATATTTCTTCCCTATGTTTAATGACTAATTATTGCATTAATTTCAAAGCCATTCCCCTTTTCTACTTTGTCAACAAGAAATCATCCAGTGTGGAAGATCTTAAAGAAGATATTGATCCAGGTCAAGATATAATCAGAGTATAAAATTTCCTAAATTTGGGCCATTGGATATAATCTTGCTCATTGAGTTTGCTCAGATCAATCTGGAAAATGTTGATTATTCATTTTCTCAGACAGGTGATATAGACAATGATGTCTTATCAAAATTTAGATGACGTAAGTCATGTACCCAAGGACCCTTATTATGATATTAATTTAATTTCCAATCAGTATTGATTGCACCTTTGGGAATATCGGCTTTTCAAAGAGCATTATAAACTGAGAATCCAACAATATGGAAAGTCATTGATTTAAGAGAGATGACCAAATTAGCAACTTATTTTAATAAATGTACTCTTCTTATCAATAAAAATGCTTAAATTACCCAGAAACTATGTCTTTCATAACTTCTTAAATCATCATATAATCAGCATGAAGAAATTGTATTATGATGGAATGTTGAGATAGCATAGTAAGGAAGAATTAGTTTTAATTGGACAAGTATTGGATTTAGAATTATGATGTAGTTTCAAAATTAATATGTGACATGAACTATGTAACAACCTTGGGTAAATAACTTCACCTTTTGAACCTCATTTTCTTTACTAGTAAAATGAAAATAATTATTTCTTTTCTTATTCAAAGTTAGAATTATTTCTCTGTCTCTGTCTCTCTGTCTCTTTTTGTCTTTCTGTCTTTCTCTGTGTCTCTATCTTTCTGTGTGTATGTGCAGAAAATCTATTGCAAATTGTAAAATTATATACACATATGAGTAATAGTTGTTACTACCAAAATTTAAATGATGAGTCAGTTATGATAGACCTGGGATATTTTCTAAGAAAACATCCTCAATTTATAGAAGGAGAAAACTGAGACTCAGAGAAGAAAGTTCTTTGCACAAGATCATGAAGCACCAATTTTCACATTAAATTTATACCTTGTGATTTCAAATACAGAAATCTTTTACTCAACTGCCTCTTATTTTAAATGGCTATTTTAAAATATAGTAAATAAAAATTAGAAAGTATTCTATATACAATATCATTTATTCATATTTAACAAATGAAAAAATCTAATGTTAGAGAAATTAAATGACTTGATAAGGTCAAGCATGCCAAAGTAGTTGGCAACAACAACAACAAAAATACAATATGCTATATTCTTAATGTGGATGATTTTATAACCTTATGCATCTTTGTTACATCAACCAACCATATTAGGTCATACTTAGGTATTTGTGAAATAATAAAAAAGAAAGGAAAAAAAGATATCTTCCTTGTAATAAATAGTACTGGTTAATCCATATGTGGTAATCACTTACCCAATATTCTAGTATGTAAGGAGTTAATTTTGCTTATACATACTGATTTTTTTAAAGCAAACACTTAATGCTAATTATTATGCAAAAGAGGCACTTTTTGAATTATGCTTCATTAAAATTGTAAATTATATGCAGACTTTCCATTTTCTTTTTAGGGGAACAGATGAAAAACATAGATCTGATATTCAACCACCATTAACACAATTGAATGGCCTTAATTTCTCAATAGGATCATTCAATATTCATTTTTTAATTTCTGCATTTACACATAATATCTCTCTAGAGACCTTTAACAGATTCTGCTGCAGCAGTTTTAATGAGAACTATCAAAGGTTACTATGAGATGATGATCTATACTTAATTCACAGATTTCCCTAGACAGTTGTGCAATTCAGAGCTGTTTAGATTCTTTTAGTTTTTTATTGTCCTGAAACATTTATCCCAATTTAACTGCATCTTTAATCATTATTAGCATAACCCTTTCATTCTTAAAGTTAGTGTTTTGAGATTTTATATGAAAAAATTATGACCTCTCAAGGGAATTTAATAACTTTCCATCTGTGAGAACATTGAAGAGTTCCTAATGTCTGCATAATAATTTAAAATGATCAAGCAAATAAATTATATTTACCTACATGGTTAAGAGAATACTTTCTCCTTTTATAACCAGAATAATATGTAATTCTATTACAGTCCATTGCTACACCTATAACTGAACACTTTGATTATATAATTTTGTGTCCTATTTGTATTCTACTGGCATAATACTTCAGAATCCGTGAAGATTTTCTTAACTTTTAATACTCTGGGAAGATTTTGGTCCACAAGAATTTTTAGGTGACAAAATGATGCTAGCAAAAGATTGAAAGTTAATCAACTTTCCCAGAGAAAGAGTCAAAATCTCAATTAGCTAAACAATTGTTTATTAATTACTGAGCATGTTTCAGATATTTTCCTTTGCAAAAAGAGAGCTTTATTATTAGATATGATTCAAAAGTTGAGAATAATTAAATGATTTAATTAAATTCAATAGGCGTGTATTAAATACCCTTTACATATGAAAAACTGCAATATAAATCAATAATTCTAATAGGCAGGCAGAGTTAACAATTGAAAAATTCAAGAAATCTAATCAGTTTGGAGGAAGTAACTACTGAGATTTGCTTTGATGTATACTATTGGTTTAATAAGAAGGTAAGGAATAAGAGAGTTCCAGCTAAAGAGAGCAACTTGTGCAAAGAAATCAAAAAAAGATGAAACTTATTTTGGTGGTGGGGGGGGAGAGGGAATGGAATGATTTTCCTGAATTAGGAAACACACACACAAAAAGGAGTAAATCAAAGAAAATAGAAAAGGTAGTCAGTAATCGGATTCTGTAGACATAAATATTAAACTAAAATTTATTTTATATATTCCAAGAAGAAATGGGAAGGCATTGATTTTTTTTTTGTAAGCAAGGAAATTATGATGAATTGTGTAAAAGAAGTATGAGAGAAAAGAGAAAGTTGAGGGGAAGGAATCAATTTGGAAGTTTCTGAAAGAATCTGGGAAAGAGCAGTTGAGGAACTCAGCATTGAGACTTGGTGAGTAAAGAGAAAGCAGAAGATTCAAGTATTTTTGTGGAGCTATGATTCATGAGATGTGGCAAATCGTTGGTTAAGGAAGAGGAAAAAGTTATGAAGGATTCCAGATTTGTAAACACACATAACTGAAAGGAAGGTAGAGTTGTCAACAGAAGCGAGCAATTTTGAAGGTGGAATTACTTGACTTTGATATGGATATGGGAAATCCATGCAAAAATATATTAAAAGTAATACAATAAATATTATATAAAGTCATAGTATGCTATTCATATAATATAGTTATATTACAGCAATAGTATCATATGATATAATTATAATATGATAATTATTATTATGTTCATTTTCCATTGTCACAAATTGATGGAGAAAATTTGGAGAGTTAAACATTTTCTGACTACACAATTTTTTAGAATCTTCTTTCCATCTTTCCAGAGTATTTATGAATCAAAAACTATAGATTCCACTCACAAAAGACATTAGAAGATTCCTGTTTACCCTTTTACCTACCTTATATTTCTCTTACTTAAAGTTTCTTCTCTGTATCTTCTACCTTCCACATAGTTGCCAAAGTGATTTTTTTTCTAAAGTTCAATTCTGGCCATCCCACTCAATAAGCACTTAGTGGTTTCTCATTTTATCATAACAAAATTAAGCAACTTTGATATTTAAAGTCTATCACAATCTGGCCCTAACTCAGCTAATATATTCATCTTTTGTATGTAGTCTACAATTTAATAAAATTGACTGTTTAATTATTTCTTATACACAACACTTTATAACCCATCCCCTTGTCTTCTTAAAGACTGTCTTCCATGCAAAAATGAATTTTATATTCATCTCCTAAAATTAATAATTTCTTTCAAAACTCAGCTCAAGGACTGCCTTATGCATTAAGCTTTGTCTGACTCTATTCAACTATCAATATGTTTCCTTCAATTTTTTATATATAATTTGTTTAATTTTTACATATACTTATGTTAATGCATGCCATAGCTCACCAAATAATGTAAATTATGTGAAAGCAGAATTTTTTTTATTTTTATTTATTTGTGTTGTTTTGTCTTGTTTTCATCATATACTCAGTTCATAACAAAATAAATACCATGGGAAAATGCAAAGAGGATTCTAGAAAATTATAGAGTAGGTCAGAGGACTTAGAGATCTCCAGATTTTTAAACATCTCCAAATTTTCTCCATCAAAAGTACAGAAAATCACCTCAGAGCAATTTATTATATTGATTCTTGACTCATTCAATGAAACATCCATTCTGTATCTACTGCCTTTCCTAGAATCTGCCTCCAAAACTCAATGAATTTTGTCTATGTCAATGAATTTGACAATGTCTCGAAAGAAATGTCAATTTCAAGTTAATGTGAGAATGAGCAGGTAAGTGAAGAGTAAAAAACAATGAAGGCTCAAGGACACAGTGTCCAATATTTAGGTTCTATATTCTTTTTCTTCCTAACTCAACTCTTCCTAACTTCCAAACTCCATTTCTGCCAGACAGAATATCCAAGTAAGTTCTCTACATGTGCACCCTGCTCTACATTCCTAAGGCCAATCATCTAGTACCTGTTCATGCTGCTTTATAAAGCTGAGTGTATTAATGAGTCTCTCTTGCATCTTTGCAAAGAACAAACTGCCTTATTCATTTTCAGAGCCAGTGTAACAATGTTGACTAAATGCCTTTTGATTTTTCCTTCATTTACTACAAATATTAACAGATAATTTTGGATATTCTATGCCTATTTGCTATAAAAATATTTTCTATGAATTAACTGATGCTTTTTTCCAGCAAAGTGTTGTGATGATAATAAAACATTTTCTATCTGACATACTCTAATATATAAATTGCTTATTTTATTTTAACCATAAGTTAGGTCTAAAACACTTTTAATTATTTTTCTACTAATAAAACAAAGAAATTTTGATGTCCCATCAATTGTTTATAATGCAATCTGTCCTGTAACTTTAGCCTGGGGTCTCAGTGCCTTATATGAAATATGTGGTTATGATTATGAACCCTAACATTCAAGGGTTAGGAAAGTAAGGAGAGGAAAAATGGAATATAACACTAAAATTTTAAAAATAAAGAAAGACACATCAATTTCCTTTTACATTTTCTTAATGCTCTGGATCCAGTAGGACCTAACAAATTCTTGGGGATTCAGTGGCAAAAGCCACTTGAAAACAACAGCAAAGAGAATTGGAATTCTCTAAGCATTTGGAATGCTTAAAGCAGTGATGGAAATCAATGGTCATCTCATCATAGTCTGCTCAGCACAGAATTGACATTATATTCCTTGCCCCTGTGGGTAGTGATGACATTCCCCATTTCCAAGGAGATAGATATTCTTAGGCTGAGATTGCATGTAATGGAATCTCAGGGTTGCCAGATGCTAAAAGTCAAGTTGAGCATAATCAGCTTTCTCACTATATGATTTGTTTCATATGGTATTATTGCTGCATAAGTTTTGTATTGTATCTTAATTGGTATTAGATTCTTTCTGGTCTTTCAAAACATGGAATACCCTTCTTCATACAGCTTTCTAGTTGTTTTGTTATTAGTAAAATGATTGATAAAATTCTAAAATGGAAAACAGAGTTCAATGACAGAATTGTTCTGGTTAAAAGATTTGTTTGGAGAAAAGGGTCAGGCAGCAAAATTTTAGAAAACTGGAGGAGACTTTAGAAATCATTTTCACTAAAGTCTTTTATTGACACATGAGCAAATGGACTAGAGAGACAAAATAATCATAAGTAAACTTATACTTAAATTTTACTTGAAGAGTCTCTATCTTTATTGATATTTATATCTAAAAGCACACAAGCAAGGATCAAAGAGCCATAGATCTAAATTGAGAACAGTCTTCAATTCTTCATTTTATAAGTAAAGAAAACAGAGCCCAACAAGAGTTACTGAATTACTATAAGTTTTATTTATATAGTAAGAAGGCAGAGCTGAGATTGGAATTCAGGTCCTTAGAAACCAAATACAACTTCCTTTATAATACACCACATTGAGATTAAGAACTATGATTCTTTTAACTATTATCTACCAAAAAGTCCCCAAAATGCCTGCTTATTTTTTCTAATTTTGTAATTTAACCCAATTTCTGCCCCATACTCCAGTAAACCTTTTAGCCATTAATCCTCATTTTTCATGTTGTGGAATGCTTTAAAGGACCAAATATATAGTTTTGACATTTTATCTAGGAAAGTAGTCTAGGAAATTGGATTTGTAGTTTTCTTCAATATATCACTTTTGTTCAGCTGATGACAATGGCAATAATGTTTCTGAAGACTCTATGAGAAGTTCATAAGAATAAAGTTGTAGTGAACCTTTATTCCAAAATACCTTCAGAAAGTAAAATAGATCCTGTTGTCCTCACATAATTATAATGACATTTACCAAGATGCTTTTTCTATCACAAAACTTTCCAATTGCTTCAGAATGGTCCAGCCTCAATTATTTGTCTTCATTTCTACCTTCTATCTGCATTAGAAACAAGTCATCATTTATTATTGTATAATAGGACTTTTTAGGAAAAAAAAAAGATGAGGTAGGTAAACTAAGCTTCTTGAGAATTATGTGAGCATTCTTGCTTAATAATCCAGCATGCTTCAATGCTCTCCTCCTGCTTTAATTGAATCTAATACAACTGCATTTATTTTATATCACATCTATGTATCTATAAAATAACCAAAATTATATATAGTATTTTAATATTTACAAAATATTTTAAAATATTTCCCATTTAATCCTTATAGCAACTCTGCGAATCCTTTTGCTACTATTATGAATAGGGATTTTTTTAAGGATATGGAAACTGAAGTTCAGAGAGATTATATGACTTGTTCTGGCTGTGAATAGTCAATGTCAGAGAAGAATTCATGTTTCATCTTATTTTAATTCTAACTTAGGATGCTACTTCTATAAGAAGGTAATAGTGGAATACATAGACACAGAAACATTCATAAACATACCCACACATTCACACACACACCCATATATATATATATGTATTTGGATATAGAAATGAGTATACATGTATAATTATACAAGTATACTTACACAGTTTCATGTACACACACAATACACACAACATGCATATGCTACAAAACAATATACATATAAATAAAATGTATGTTATACATACAGACCCAAAACACATAGATATGAATATTTCCCTATTAAAGAAAGAAAGAAGGGAATGAGATAGGGAAGAAGGAAGAGAATTGGGATGATAAAGTTTAATATTTCAATAGCTCAGTAATATTCTTCTATGTGAACTTGTATGTGTTGGGTTCTGATCTATCACCCCTCACTATATATTATTCTTGCCTTTATCTACCCATGAAAGTTTTATTAAATGTATACACATAGAGTGAGATAATAGACATATTAATAAACACATATTTATGTATTTATACATATATTCTCATATATATACATATAATATAAAATTCTTGTTATATATCTCTATCTATCTAAATTTCTAAAGCTTGCATGGACAGGTATTACATGGGGGGGGGGGCAAAATGGCCAAGAGTAGATAGGCCTTTGTCTGAGTTCTTCCTAACTTCCCTTAGATCCAAACCTAATTAAACTTCTGAACTGGTTTTTGAAGGAAAGAACACACAGATATTTGGAGTGTAACAAATTTTAGGCAGAAGGTATTTTTGAAGAACCTCAGAAAATGTCTGTTTAGATTAGGCAGAGGGTGGAGTAGAGAGGGAGAGACAGCCAAGCACAGGCACAGCTGCTGGGATCCAGGGTAGGGTGATGTCAGCAACTGGGGGGAATCAAATAGGAGGCTCTTAGACAAAATACAGCAGCATTATCTATTCTGCCTTGGTACAGAAGCCAGTGGATCAGCATACTATCTGTGAGACATCCAACACAAATACAAAAGGCAAATAGTGAGCCTCTGAATCCCAGAGTAACTCAAGACTTGGCCATGGCCATCCAGCACAGGAAGGAAGTCAGCAACATTGGCTGTTGGGCAGCATAGAGCCACTATCACCTGTAGAGTAAGCTTGGAATAATCTCTCTTTGTCCTAAGAGCAGACATCAACCTTTAAAAATGAGCAAAAATAACCTAAACTAAAAACAAACAAACAAAAAAAAAACCCTCTGACTATAGATAGCTTTTATGGAGAAAAAGAAGAATAGACCCCAATCCTGAGGACACTAATGGCAGATCATCTCTAGATGAAGCCTCAAAGGGTGATATGAGTTAATCTCCATCTCATAAGACTCTCTTGGAATAATTTTCAAAAAATCTTTTTTTTTTTTTAATAGCCTTTTATTTACAGGATATATATATATGGGTAACTTTACAGCATTAACAATTGCCAAACCTCTTGTTCCAATTTTTCACCTCTTACCACCCCCACCCCCTCCCCTAAATGGCAGGATGACCAGTAGATGTTAAATATATTAAAATATAACTTAGATACACAATAAGTATACATGACCAAAACATTATTTTGCTGTACAAAAAGAATCAGACTCTGAATTATTGTACAATTAGCTTGTGAAGGAAATCAAAGATGCAGGTGTGCATAAATATAGGTATTGGGAATTCAATGTAATGGTTTTTAGTCATCTCCCAGAGTTCTTTTTCTGGGTATAGCTAGTTCAGTTCATTACTGCTCCATTAGAAATGATTTGGTTGATCTCGTTGCTGAGGATGGCCTGATCCATCAGAACTGGTCATCATCTAGTATTGTTGTTGAAGTATATAATGATCTCCTGGTCCTGCTCATTTCACTCAGGATCAGTTCGTGTAAGTCTCTCCAGGCCTTTCTGAAATCATCCTGTTGGTCATTTCTTACAGAACAGTAATATTCCATAATTTTCATATACCACAATATTCAGCCATTCTCCAACTGATGGACATCCATTCAGTTTCCAGTTTCTAGCCACTACAAAAAGGGCTGCCACAAACATTCGTGCACATACAGGTCCCTTTCCCTTCTTTATAGAAATCTTAAAAGAGAGTTAGAAGAAAAATTGGGAATGATTGGATTTTCCTGAAAACCATGATTGAAAAAAAAAAAGAGCTTAAACATTATCTTTCAGGAAATCATCAAGGAAAACTGCCCAGAAAATACAGAATCAGAGGGTAAAATACCCATTGAAAAATTCACTGATCACCTCCTGAAAGAGACCCTAAAATGAAAACTCTAAGAAAAACCATAACTAAATTTCAGAATTATCCAAAAAAGGAGAAAATATTTCAAGCAGCCAGAAGGAAGCAATTCAAATATTGAAGAGTCACAATCAAGATTATCCAGGACCTAGCAGGTTCCAGTTTAAATGATTGAAAGGCATGGAGTGTTATATTTTTAAGTGTAAAGTAATATGAATTGCAGCTAAGAATCAATTATGCAGTAATTATGCAGTAAAAGTATTATCTTTTAGGGGAAAAGATGGAAATTAATGAAACAGTTGAATTTCATTTATATCTGATGAAAAGACCAATTGTGAACAGAAAAAGTTCATATTCAAATACAGAACTCAAGAAAAACATAAAAAAGATAAAAAGGAAAGAAAAAATGTACTTTTAATAGTTAAAAAGTTTATATTTCTATGTGGGAAGATGATACACACACACACACACACACACACACACACACACACTTGAGAACTGTATCTCTGTTGTGGGTATACTTAAAGGATGTAGCTATAATTTGTTTTTCTGTGATATGAAAAATAAAGTAGTGCCAGAAAGGAGATTGTACTGGAAGAAGAAGAAAGAGGAAATAAAATGGGGTAAATTACATCTCATGAAGAGGCTAAAAAGACCTATTACAATTGAGGGAAATAAGGGAGGGCTATGAGCATTGTGTGAATCTTACTCTTATAAGAATTGGCTCAAAAGGAGAATATCAGATATATTAAATTCACAGAGAAACTTATCTCAACCTATAGGGAGGTAGGAGAGCAAATGAAAAGGGAAAGAGTGAGGCTAATTGAAGGGAGAAGGAAAGTAGAAGAGATAAAAAAGTGGGAAGGGTTGCAAAAATGGGGTAGGCTCTTTTACGGAAGAGGTGGTCAAAAGCAAAACACTGGGGAGGAGGGAAAGGGGAGAAGGAAAAAGAAAGTATAACTTAAGGAAAATAAGATGGTGGGAAATACAGAGTTATTAATTTTAATTATGAATGTGAATGGGTTGAACTCTCCCATAAATCAGAATAAGATAGCAAGCTGGATTCAAATCCAGAATCCTACAATATGTTATTTACAAGAAACACATTTAAAGCAGAATGATATATATAAAGGCACAAAGCTGAAGCAGAACCTATTATGCTTTAACTGAGGGGGGAAAAAAGCAGGGGCAACAATCCTATCTCAGATAAAACAAAAGCAAAAATAGAACTAAGTTAAAGAGATATGGAAGGAAATTACATTTTGCTAAATGATACCATAGTCAAATGAAGTAATATCAATATTAAACATATATGCACCATGTAGTGTAGCAGTCAGATTCCTAGAGGAGAAGTTACAAGAACAGCAAAAAGAATTAGACAGCAAAACTATACTAGTGCGGGATCTCAAACTTGCTTTAGCAAAACTAACTAGATAATTCAAACCATAAAATAAAGAAGAAAGAAGTTAAGGAGTTAAGTAAAATTTTAGAAAAGTTAAGTGTTATAGACTTTGGAGAAAACTTAATAGAGATAGAAATGAATATATGTTTTTCTTGTCAGTACCTGGAACCAAACAAAAATTGACCATGTATTAGGACATAAAACCCCCAAAGTCAAATGCAGAAAGACTGAAATAGTAATTGCATCTTTTTCAGATCATGATGCAATAAAAATTACCTGTAATAGAAGTCCAGGGAAAATAGAACAAAAAATAATTGGAATTGAATAATCTAACCCTGAAGAATGAGTAGGTGAAACAAGAAGTCATAGATACAATTAATAATTTCTTCCAAGAGAATGACACTAATGAGAAATATAACAAAATCTATAGTATTTAACCAAAGCAGTTTTTAGAGGAGGTTTTATATCTCTACATACTTACTTCCATAAAATAAAGAAAAAGAAGAGCAATAAACTGGGCATGCAATTTACAAAGCTAAAAAAAGACCAAATTAAAGACTCCCATTTAAGTACCAAATTTGAAATTTTGAAAATAAATGGAAAGATAAATAAAATTAAAAGTAAAAAAATGAACTAATAAATAAAACTGTGTTGGTTATATGAAAAAAAAATCACAGAATAGATAAACCTTTAGTTAATTTGATTAGAAAAAGGAATAGTGAAAATCAAATTGTTAGAATCACAAATAAAAAGGCTGAACTTTTCATGAATGTAGAGGAAATTAGAACAATAATTAAGAGCTATTTTACCCAAGTGTATGCCAATAAATCTGATAATCTGAGTGAAATGAATGCTTACAAGAAATTAGATTACCCAGATTACTAGGGAAGGAAATAAATTACTTACATACTTCCATTTCAGAAAAAGACATTGAACAAGCTATTAATCAACTCACTAAGAAAAAATCTCCAGGATCCGATGGATTTACCTGTGTAAACATTTGCACATTTAAATAAAATTTAATTCTGATATTAAATGAACTATTTGAAAAATAGGGAAAAAAGAAGTCCTAGCAAAGTTCTTTTATGATACAGATGGGGAGCTAATACCTAACAGAGAAAGAAAATTATGGCTGAATATTCCAAAGAATATTGATGCCGATATCTTAAATAAATATTAGCAAAATGATTATGGCAAGTTATGCACCATGACCAAGTAGCACTTATCCCAGGAATGTAGGGTTGCTTCAATATTAGGAAAAATATTAGCATAATTGGCTATATCAATAACCAAAATAACAAAATTCATATGATTATCTCAATAGAAACAGAAAAATCATTTGACAAAATTGAACATCCATTTCTAGAAAAACACTAGAGATCATAGAAATAAATAGAATTTTCCTTAAAATGATCAGTAGCATCTATTTAAAACCATCAGCAAACATCAGATGTAATGAGGATAAACTGGAACCATTCCCAATGAGATCAAAGTTGAAAGAAGATTGCCCACTATCATCATTACTATTCAGTATTATATTATATATGTTAGCTTTAGCAATGAGAGAAGAAAAAGAAATGACAGGAATTACAATAGATTATAAGGAAACCAAATTATCACTCTTTGCTGATGATATGATGATATACTTAGAGAATCCTAGAGAATCAACTAAAAAAAACTACTAGAAAAAATTCACAAACTTAGCAAAGTTTCAGGTTATAAAATAAGTATGCATAAATCCTCATCATTTTTATGTCCCCAACAAAGTCCAACAACAAATGCTACAATGAAAAAATTATATTTAAAATAAATGTAGTTTATAAAAAAAATTAGATTCTATCTTCCCAAAGTCATGAACTATATGAAAACAATTATTAAGACTCTTTCCACAAAAAATTAAGTCAGAGCTAACCAACTGGAAAAATATCAAATGCTCATGGGTAGGCCATGCTAATATAATAAAAATGACAAAAATTAATCTACTTGTTCAATATTTCAGGGCCAATCAAACTTCCAAGAAACTATTTTACAGAGCTAGAAAATGTAATAACAAATTTCAACTGGAAGAATAAAAGGTCAAGAATTTCATAGGAATTAATGAAAAGAAATTTCAAATAAAAGTGGCCTAGCTTTATGAGCCTAAAAACTATTTTATAAAGCAGTAATCATCAAAAACCATTTAGTAAAGGTTAAGAAATATAGTAGCGGAATAATGGAATAAGTTAGGTTCACAAGACACAATGGTCAATAAGTATTATAATCTAGTGTTTGATAACCTCAAAGACCTCAAATTCTGAAATAAGGACTTACTGACAATTGGGAGAATTGGAAATTAATATGGCAGAACTTAGGCTTTGACCCATACCTATTCCCCCTATAGCAAGATTAGATGAAATGGGTTCATGATTTAGGCATAAAGAGTGATTATAAGCAGGTTAGACCAAAGGAAAATCTCCCTCTCAGATTTGTGAAGGAGGAAGGAATTTATGGCCAAAGAAAAATTAGAGTACATTATGAAATACAAAATGGGTAGTTTTGATTATATTAAGTGAAATTTTTTTGTACAATCAAAACCAAAGTAGACAAGATTCGAAGGGAAACAATAAATTGAGAATTTTTTTATATCCAACAATTCTGATAAGTGTCTCATTTCTAAAATAGAGAATTGGCTCAAATTTATAATAATTCAAGTGATTCTCCAATTGATAAATGGTCATAGGCTATGAACAATTTTCCGAGGAAAAAATAAAACCACTTTTAGTCATATGAAAAAGGCTATAAATAATTATTTATCAGAGAAATGCAAATTAAGACAACTTTGAAGTACCAATACATACCTCACAGATCAGCTAAGATGACAGAAAAAGATGATGATGAATGTAGGAGGGAATGTGGGAAAACTGTCACACTAAGACATTATAGGTGGAATTGTGAACTGATTCAACCATTATGGAGAGCAATTTGTAACTATGCCTAAAGGACTATCAAACTATGCATATCCTTTGATCCAATATTGGGCCTATATTCCAAAAAGATCATAAAAAAGGGAAAAGGACCCACATGTGCAAAACTATTTGAGCAGCCCTTTTTGTAGTGGCAAGAAACTGGAAACTGAGCAGATTCCCATCAGTTGAAGAATGGCTGAACAGTATATTAATATAATGGAATATTATAGCTCTATAAGAAATAATCAGCAGAATGATTTCGGAGAGACCTGGAAAGATTTACATGAACTGATGTTAAGTGAAGTGAGCAGAAACAGGAGAAGAACCACAGCAATAGCAAGATTATATGATCATCGGTTCTGATGGATGTGATTCTTTTCAACAGTGAGTGAGGTGATTCAGGCTAGTTCCAATGGTCCTGTCATGAAGAGTGCCAGTAGCACCCAGAAAGAAAACTGTGGAGACATAGTATGGGTCATAACATAGTATTTTCTCTGTTTTTGTTGTTCTTTGCTAGCATTTTTTTCTTTCTCCATGTTTTCCCTTTTAATCTGATTTTTCTTATATAGAATGATAATTGTGGAAATATGTATAGAAGAATTTCACATATTTAAGATATTGGATTATTTGCCATCTAGTGGAGGGATTGGCATAAGGGAAGGAAAAAACAAAATTGGAACACAAGGTTTTTTAAAGGTGAATGTTGAAAATGATCCATGTATAGTTTTGAAAATAAAAAGTTTTAATAAAAAGATAAAGAAGAATTATATAGAGATGTTATGCATATGTATATGTATTATATATGTGAGTATATTTGCATGTTTATATGTTTGTATATATACATACATACATACACAAGTGTGTGTGTGTGTGTGTGTGTGTGTGTGTGTGTTTATAGTTCTGATTGTTAAGAAGAATTGTTTTATTTCTTGCCCATTAAGGTAATTTTGAATTGAGGTAGGGTGATGGAGCAAAAAAGAAAAAAAAAATATAAACTATTCAAATTTGTACTTCATTTTCTTGAGCCAGTAAAGTAGAGGATTGAGTTGAGCAATGGCATAGTGATTTTGCACTGCTCAGTAGTACAGTGGATAGGTTATAAGTCCTGGATTAGGAAGATTTGAGCTCACATCCAGCTTTAAACACTTGCTAGCACCCTCTTTGCCTCAATTTTTAATATATAAAAGAAAATAAGCCAGAGAAGAGAATGGCAAAACATTTCAAGATTTTTACAAAGAAAACTTCAACTGGGGTTATGAAAAGTCTGACACAATTGTAATGATTAAATAATATGCTGATTTATCAGAGTGTTAAGAGAATAAGACCATAGCAAGATATAACAAAATACAAACTTACAAGCAAATAACAATAACAACAATTTTCTTGATAAGTTAGTTGCTAAACTTATGAATAATCCAAAAGGCAGGACAACATGTATATCTTGATGCAATAGAAAACAGGTCACAAATGACTATATAAAAATAATAACATAATGAATAATGAATCTTATTTACAAATGTAAAAAGGTGAAATATTTCCTATATAAACTAACAAATGCTTTAAAAAAATCATACACAGAGAGACAAGTGAGATTTTGTTTTGAATCTCTACTTTGATGCTCTACTTGTGATGGTGTGGTAATAAGCAAGTTTCATTTTTTTTTCATTTTAAGCATTATTATCCATTTTCTTACCTGCAGTTTATGTGAAAAATCATGCAAATAACCAAGGGAATCATAAAAGTGGGAAAAGTACCCACATGTGCAAAAATGTTTAAAGCAGCTATTTTTGTAATTTAGTAAAGAATTGGAAAATGAGTAGATGCCCATCAATTGAAGCATGGCTGAATAAGCTGTGGTACATGAAGAGAATGGAATATTATTGTTCTATGAACATTAATGAACAAGCTGATTTTAGAATGACCTGCAATGATAAACACAAAGTGATGCTGAGTGAGACAAACAGAACAAACTGTACACAATATCAGGAAGAAAGTGTGAGGATCAACTATGAAAGACTTAGTTCTTCTATGTGGTTAAGTGATCCTGATGAGGTTTAGATTTAGATCCTGATGAGATTTAGATAGATCCAAATGAAAATGAGGTCTAGTGGCAGGTTCAGGGTACAGGGAGTCAAATAGAGCTCCCCTGAAACCCTTTTGGATTTGGTGCAAGAGTAGAGAGTTAAATGAGGTCTAGTGGCGTGAGTCCCCTGTAAAGGATTTTACAGACCCGAAAAACTAGATTGATAAAAGGGGTTTATTATGGGCATAGGAAGTAAGGATAAATTCTAGTTAGTAAAAGGTGTTAGGTAAAGAGAAGAGGGCACTGGAAATATTATTCCAGTGGGCAGAGACCCTTGGCATGCCAGACATAAGGCTGGCATGTTTGGAACCTCTGCAAAGAGAGGACTACAGCTTGGCTCTTTTATAATGAGAGATTTAGCTAAAGGGGCCCATTGGGTGGAGTCCCAAGTTGGGTCAGATCCAATGGGGGTTGTGAGAGCCCAAGTTGGCTCAGATCCAGTGAGGGGTGGGACAAGCCCAGATCTCCTATTGGAATTCAAAACAGATGCTTTTGATCATGATTTGTGAATGAAAGTTCCTAGGTTCCTGAATTGATAATACATCAGCTAGGAGGAGTTGGAAATCAGAAAGGAATAAATCAACCTGAAAGGACTAGTTTCTTAAAGGGAACACAACCTGCTTCAATCCAAAGCAAAACCAATAAACTTTGGACAGAAAATGCCAGCTGCACCAAGAAAAAAAAGTAACTGGATGTAAGTCAACACATGCTATGTTTACTTCTTTCTTTTTGTTTTTATTTCACCCATGGTTTTCCCCTTTTGTTCTGATTTTTTCTCTCCCAACATGATTCATAAAACAGTGTGTATTAAAAATAAATAATTATACTAGAAAAAAGAAAGAAATATCCAAATGAAAAGAAATTTTATTTTAAACTCCACTGGCTATTATTGAATAATAACATGTCATGTCATAGAATTTCTCCTGGCAAAAAAGGAACTAGTACACACTTTAGGGACTTAATACCACTATTCTGTACTTAACTGAAACTGCCCAGGATGGTAGTTAAGAATATTAATTTACAGTCTCCCCATTGCCCAAGGGCGAACATTAGTAAACTTTCCCTCTGTATCTCAGCTCCTTTTGCTCCCAGTAAAGAAAAATTAGGGGCAAGTAGATGTCACACACTGGATAAATCACTAGACCTAGTATAGGGAAGATTCATCTTCTTGAGTTCAAATTTGGTCTCAGATTCTTATTTTCTGTACAATGATGGACAAATAATTTAAGTTAGCCTCAGTTCCACCATCTGTAAGGTGAACTGGAAAAGAAAATTTAAAAGTCCTCCAATATCTTTACCAAAAAAAAAAAACTCAAATGTATTCCCAAATATTAAATCAACTAAAACAACAGAATAACAAAAAAAAAATTGAATTTTAACTGAGTACTGTAAATAACTTCTCATTTTCAATGGGCTCATAATATCAAAGACCTATACAGTATTTTCTATCTATCCTATTACATTGAGTGGAATGCCAAAGAAGCAAAATAGATCCAGCATTTACAAGTAAGGGAACAGACACTCTTTTCTGTTAGTGGACCAATTCTAACTAAGAGAGAAGTAAATAATATCTGGTAGTTAATAGTAATGTTGTTAATGGGACTTCACCAGTGACCACAATTGGATCTACTTTGTGTCTATTTCCTCCTCAGATTCCAGAACAATGTATTTTTAGTTAGTTAGTTAGTTTGTTTGTTTGTCTTTGCACTCTCTTTAACTACAATTTTCTTTTAAAGTTGACTGCTCTGGCTTGCTGATGATAGTATGTATCAGTTGTTTCTTTTTTTTTTTTTTTAATAACTTTTTATTGACAGAACTCATGCCAGGGTAATTTTTTACAACACTATCCCTTGCACTCACTTCTGTTCCGATTTTTCTTCTCCCTCCCTCTACCTCCTCCCCCAGATGTCAAACAGTCTTATACATGTTAAATGGGTTACAGTATATCTTAGATACAATATATGTGTGCAGAACCAAACAGTTCTCTTGTTGCTCAGGGAGAATTGGATTCAGAAGGTAAAAATAACCTGGGAAGAAAAACAAAAATGCAAACAGTTTATATTCATTTCCTAGTGTTATTTCTCTGGGTGTAGCTGCTTCTGTCCATCCTTGATCAATTGAAACTGAGTTAGATCTTCTTTTTGTTGAAGAAATCCACTTCCATCAGAATACATTCTCATATGGTATTGTTGTTGAGATATATAATGGTCTCCTGGTTCTGCTCATTTCACTCAGCATCAGTTCATGTAAGTCTCTCCAAGCCTCTCTGTATTCATCCTGCTGGTTATTTCTTTCAGAACAATAATATTCTATAACATTTATATACCACAATTTACTCAACCATTCTCTAATTGATGGGCATCCATTCATTTTCCAGCTTCAAGCCACTAAAAACAGGGATGCCGCAACATTTTTGCACATCTGGGTCCTTTTCCCTTCTTTAGTATTTCTTTGGGGTATAAGCCCAGTAGAAGCACTGCTGGATCAAAGGGTATGCACAGTTTGATAACTTTTTGAGCATAGTCCAAATTGCTTTCCAAAATGACTGGATGTGTTCACAATTCCACCAACAATGTATCAGTGTTCCTGTTTTCCCACATCCCCTCTAAAATTCAGCATTATCTTTCCCTGTCATTCTAGCCAATCTGACAGGTGTGTAGTAGTTTCTCAGAGTTGTCTTAATTTGCATTTCTCTGATTAATAATGATTTGGAGCATATTTTCATATGGCTAGAAATAGTTTTAATTTCTTCATCTGAGAATTTTCTGTTCATATCCTTTGACTATTTATCAATTGGAGAATGGCTTGATTTCTTATAGATTAGAGTCAATTCTCTATATATTTTGGAAATGAGGCCTTTCTCAGAACCTCTGAGTGTAAAAATGTTTTCCCAGTTTATTGTTTCTCTTCTAATCTTGTCTGCATTAGTTTTATTTGTACAAAAACTTTTCAATTGATATAATCAAAATTTTCTATTTTGTAGTCAATAGTGATCTCTAGTTCTTCTTTGGTCATAAATTCCTTCCTCTTCCATAGGTCTGAAAGGTAAATTATCCTATAATTTTCCAATTTATTTATAATCTCATTCTTTATGCCTAGGTCATGAACCCCTTTTGACCTTATCTTGGTGTAGGTGTTAAGTGTGGGTCAATGCCTAGTTTCTGATAATGTATCAGTTGTTTCAAGGAAATGTGAGGTTTTAAGGAAATGAACTAAAAGGGGAAGATTTGTTGCAAACTTTTAAAAAGAAATAGCCAAGGGCAACATGACTCTAGGTTATAAAACAGAAACACAATTATTTGCATTCATATTTTTATCACACAACTCCTGTTTTTCATTCAAAAGTTCTTACTCCCATTGATAGAAGAACCATATTCTTATCTTCTCTCAAACACCATGACATTTGGATTTTCTATTTTGAGCAAATTCCCTTTGAGTCCATCCCTACAACCTTCCTTCTTCAGTGTTCACACATTATTTTGCTCAGTTTCCCCAAATATCTGGATTTTAATATGTCTTTGTTTTGTTTTATTTATTTTATGTTTGATATATTCCTTCTTTCTGATTTGTGTTATCATTTACAGGCTTCATTTATAGATGTGTGTATACACTCACACACACACACACACACACACACATATATATATATATAGTTTTATTAGATTCCTAGGATATAGTTGGGAAGAAGCATTGGAAAGACTCCAAGGATGATCCAATATTTAAGGTACAGTTAGAAGGAATGTTGCAGAATGTCTGTTTTAATCCCTTCCTTTTACATAAAAGGAAAATGAGGCACAAAATTTTTATGTAATCGCAGACTCATTAAGTGGCAGAAAGCTTTCAAATCAGGATTATTTAATTCTTAATCCAACATTCTTTCCATTTATAACAATGCCCCCACTTTATAGTGATGCCTTCATCACAGGTCTAAACTCTTCATTATATGACTGAGGAAAATGAGTACTTTAAGTGAACTAATTTTCACTAAGTCACACAACAAAGCTTGAATTTGAATGAAAACAAATTCTTACTTCATTCAGAAAAAGAGAAAAAGTTTTAAAGTGCTTTGCAGACATTAAAATGCTATATGTAAATTATTTTTATTATTATTTTATTATCCAAATAACTTCCCAATGATAGCAGCAACTTTTTAGCAGCAGCAAGCAAAGAAAGATCCCCAAGTAATATGTTATTTGTGAACACTCTTCTTCAAAAGTTTTGGATTTTTTTTTTTAACACTGCTCTAGCAGAATATTTGAAAACTTGGAAAGATAGGCAAGACTCCTATTTTATATACCTATTCTATTTATTTGCAGCTATGTTTTAGAAAAAAAAAAAAGAAAACTTTGAATTTACCCTAAGGGGTAAATCAGGAGTAATAAGTGAGGATGCATTAGGTGATTATTGTATGCTTTTAAAATGCATCCCATTAAGAAAAATCTGACATATTCCTTAACTCTCTAGATTTCCCACTTTAAAAGGGAATTAATAGGTTGTATATCAAAGAGCACCATCTTGTGGTTAAGTAAATAAACAGATACATTTATAATTTTCATGATTCTTGAATTTATAATTAGAAAAAATCCTTGTTTTATATTCTTCATTTTACAAGTGAATGAGCAAAAGAACAGAGACCATTAGAACTTTTGGTTACATTTTAGTACTTTATGGAGTGAGGGTATAAGTTTAATGAAGTTGACAAATATATATTTTTTTTTTCAATCCTACTCATTTGTTTAATGATTAAGTAGCAGAAGCATGGGCTGGAAGTTAGGACTGCTGACATTTGAACTCATTGTAGTAACAGTTGTCATGAATAATTTATAGAAGCTTTCAGAAGTTCAATCACAGAAGTACCAAATTAAAGAAAAATGCTAAGTTTATGTAAGATTAAAAGGGTAATCACTTTATTGAACATTTCTTGCATGTAATGAATGGACATCAAAAGGACAGAAATGGTCAGAAATGAAAGGGAGCAATTTTATAGAGGAAATGAAGGAATATTAGATAATCTGTTATTTTTCAAACTATCCAATGTTATTGGACATAGAAGATCTCTGTCATGTTATATGGATCAGTTTGGGAGTAAATATAGAAGAATATTATAAGAATAGCAGCAGATTAAAGAGACTTGGTAATCTTAACTGTTGATGGGAATATTTGTCAGTAAAATCCAGTGTCTTGTGTGGTCTAAAAAACACAAATAATTAAATTATATTATAGTGTGATATGTTTATTTTCATATTATATATTTTTATTTATGATAAAATAAGTACATTGAGTCTAAGTAAAATGAAATGAGAAATTCAAGAAGGAAGAGATTCATTATGGCTGTTCATTTAAATATAAATATAAAGTCCATAATGCATTCCATTGTTATCATGGGATTTGTTGCAGTAAGTGTCTTATAGATTATCTAGTCCAATCTCCTTAATTTGAAAATGATCTTAAGACCCAGAAAAGATAAGTTATTTGGCCCAAAAGAATTATCCAGAAAATAGGAGATGTAGGATTCAAATTCAGTTCTTCTAAATCCTAATTCATTACTCTTTCCTTCTATATTATACAGATTCTTACAATGAGCCTATAAGGTAAGTAAACATGGCAGGAAACAACTTCTTCATTTCATAAATAAGAAAACAAACATACAGAGCAATTAAAATCATAGATTTAGATATTTTTACTATCTAATCAAGTTGGGAAGACTCTGAGGATGAGGTGTTGGAGCCTATGCACTTGTGGATGATTTTCTCTGCATTTTTTGCTCTGGTTTGTTTTAGACAGAATGTTCTTTCATATTTGGTAATTTGTCACCCAAAAAAACAATATGCATACATATATACCCACCCTTTTATACATACACACACATGCCTCCATAAATACACACATACATGTGTATAGATGTATAAATATTTATA
This sequence comes from Sarcophilus harrisii, assembly GCF_902635505.1. Taxonomy (NCBI): domain Eukaryota; kingdom Metazoa; phylum Chordata; class Mammalia; order Dasyuromorphia; family Dasyuridae; genus Sarcophilus; species Sarcophilus harrisii. Next base: position 63,976,130 of record NC_045427.1, on the reverse strand, counting down.
CATATATACACAATTATATACACACAAACAAACACAGGTATATGTGAGTATGTGGCTGTATCTTACCTTTGGTAAACACAATTCATGCCCATATATAGTCTCTTTAAGTGGAAAATGGAAAAGAAATACAGGCAACCTACTTAAGGATGTTATGTGCAACAGGATATCAAAGGAAAGAGAACATGAAAGAGAACAAGTTGTGTTGTTTTTGAAGGATTGTAGTTACTTTTACTTTTATTGATATCTTTTTTTCTATTTTTCCAGTACTTTTTCCATTTTCCTTCACAATCTTTTTTTTTTTTTTTACAACAAATACATTTTATAAGTGAGAAGAGAAAAAAAGTAATCAACAAAAACAATCAACACATATTATTCAATGACATTATTCAATGTTTCAAATTTGTGGACTCCCATTTTAACAAAGAATTTGGGGAAGTATCTTTACTTTGATCTTTAATGGGCCAAGTCTATTTTTATATTTTTGTTTTCATTCTGGACTAAGTAATTTTATTTTCATTGCCGTAGTTATAATATATTGTTTTCCTGCTTCTGCTTATTTCAAGCTATCTATATAATTATGTATCTGTTTATCTCTATCTATCTATCCATCCATCCATCAGCTTTCATTCTATCATTCTGTAATATTCAATTATTTTTTGAATATTTTATATTTTAAAGCTCAAAAGGACTTTTAACATCCTTTTCATTAAGGGTTAGAACTCTTATTGTCCAATTCTATATTAATCTGTAGACTAGTACTCTACTTTTCTGAAATCATAGATAGTATTTTAGTGTAAAGTATCTTCTTCAAAGCTTTTTAAAAACTCAATAATCAATTGTAGCACACTGGAACAAAGTACCCCTACATGCTTGGATCTGAAGAAAGCTGTTGAAATTATCCTCAACACATATTGAAAATAGGTTAATGTGGTTCTTTTTTGACAAGCCTGAAAAAATGGAAAATAGTCATAGAGGTTTTAGAGTTGGATAAACCATGCAGCTATAAATCTTTTTTTTTTCTTTTGTGTGTAAATTACTAGGTTGGACATGACAATTTTTTATGAGGCAGCAAATACATCTAAATTTGGAGGCAGTTTTACTCAAATTCTAATCTGCTATTTAGATGAATATATACTTATGGTGGTTCTATGTGGCATACTGTGTACCTTCTAGCAAGGCATAAATTATTCTATTTTCTCACATCATTCTATAAACAACAGAGGTATAAGTCAAAGCATCAAATATAGATAAGATTGGGAAAATGACCTCTTTTTTCTTGCAAATGATTGAAAGGTCCAGATGGGAATTTTAGCTTGGTGTTAGTAATATGGCAAAAAAGAAGCATGTATTTGTGTTTTGAGGATGAATTAGAGTGGTGGGGTAAGGAACAATATTTTTTCTTTCTTTTTTTTCCATTTAAAACTATGCTGCTTTATGTTGGAAATATTTATTTGATCATAAATTTTTTTCACTCAGTGGTTTTTGACTTTTTTAGATCATTCTGATGAAATTTCTTGGAGCTTCCAGTTTGAATATAACTTTTCCATTGATTGTGATTCTTTCTACTCAGACCCTTTGCTATCTTAGTAATTAATTCAGTCTACCCTTCATTCCTTACCTTCCACATTCCTTGATTTCAGGTGCTATGATTTCACCAGATTAGCAATCACTGGTTTGATAAAAGGATGAAGAGTCCTCAAATTAAGGCTGTGGGCCAGATGCAGCAGCTGAGGATGATTATCCCCCTCACCCAGTGCTATGAAGTTTCTTTATTTAAAGGCCCACAAAACAAAGTTTTGTATTTATTTATTTATTTTCTATACTCCAGCCCTCCAACAGTCTGAGGTACAGTGAACTGGCCCCCTATTTAAAAGGTTTGAGGACCCCTGGTCTAGATAATCTAAGTATTTCAGAAGTATAAGCTAGCTTTATGCCATATATATATATATGTATATACATATATATATATATATATATATATATATATACACACACATACTGAATGAAAGGGACAATTTAGTAATCATAATATTCCTTTAATCATTCAAATACCATTATCTTTCTTAGCATATCTTTCAATAGCTATAGCTTTCAAGCTACTCATCTTACCTCAGCTTTTGGCAAGAGGAACACACTAGTGATGTGAAAAGAACAGCTTGAAAAGATTCAGAAGTTCAGGCTCTATCAGTTGCTATTAGCATTATTTCCCTTCTCTGAGAGTTAGAACTGAAATAGAGGTTAAAATCATCTGTACAAATTATTTTCTTTCATAGTTGAGGAAACTGAGAACAAAATGTGGGGAAATTATTTGTCCAAAGTCTTACATTTCTAAGCACTAGAATTAATATATTTTTTTAAGTCTCTAGTTTCCAAATCTAAAGTGTTGTGTTTTTTTTTTTGTTGTTGTTGTTGTTGTTTGTTTGTTTTTTGTTTTGTTTTTTTTCTAAACTACATTTTCTATTCTCTTCAATTGAAGAGTTACATTTGATTTTTTATTTTGTTTCTTCTTAGGTCTAAATTCTTTTAATTTTATACATCTTTCTATCTATTTATTTTTCATTTATCTCCTTATAAACCTTTATATTTAAGTAGTTACCTATATATATGTAAATTGCAACCTCTTTTTATCTTTTCTCTCTGTTCATCTTTCTGCTTCACTTTCTCTGTCTGCCTGTGTCTGTGTCATGTCTCTGTCTCTGTCTATCTCTGTTTCTATTTCTCTATTTCTGTTTGCTTTGTTGATCTGTCTTTGTCTCTGTCTCTCTCTCTACTTCTGTATCTCTGCGTCTGTGTCTGTGTCTCTCTCTCTGCCTCTGTTTATCTTTTTTTTCTCTCTTTGTCTCATCCTGGAATGATCCTGGAAAGGCTTTGACCATTTGCATGATAATTTCACTAAAGATAAGAATGGTAAATTTTAAGTGTTCTGTTTCTACCCTCGGTTGGTTTCCTCCTAATTTGGCAGCCTGGTGGCCTCATATTGTCTGGGAAATAACCTCAATAAATTCATTAATATTTGACTTTATTTGGATATCCAATTGAATCAATGTATTTTAACTCAGAACTGTTCATCTCAAAAGATCTGTCAATCTTGGCCTTTATGGGTTTCAGGATTATAGAAGTTCTACTATGTCTGACAGTTTAGAAATTTATGATACAACTTTTGCTGACTTTACTAGTTTTCTTCAAGCCCAACCTTTTCAGAGAATGACTGAGGAGTATCATCAGAACAACACCTCAGAGGTTACCTAGTTTAATTTTTCATGAAATATAGATTCCCTTTACTATATCACTGACAAGGGGTTGTTTATCCTATACCTTGAACGTCTTCAGTGTCAAGGAATTGACTATCTTTCAGATTAGACATTTCCATTCTTAGATAATGCTATTTTTTTTTATAAAACTCTTTTAGTATAATCTCAAATTCAATACAATAATTAAAACAAAGAATATTGCAAAATGGGTCATGCATATAAAGGAAAAAAAAACAAACTATTTGTATTTTTTGCCTTCCCTATACATTTTAGATTATTTTTCTCACACTTTTTTTCAGGTAGCACGAATGCTTCTTGATTTTTTTTTTTTTTTTACTTAAAGTATTAAAGGCAAAAAAGACTTTATCATGAATTTCTATTGCAATGAATCCCTAACCATCTAATTTTTAAAAATATCTATCAGGCAAAGATCTAGGACAGGTGAAAGTAGGTACATTTTTTGTAACTGAATCTTTTTCATTGCTAAACAAGGCTTATGACCTATCATTCTAAAGGGAGACATTTGTTTATTCTTAGAAGAACTGGAAGATTGTCTAGTTCATGATCCTTCTAAAAATGTCAAAAAGTTATATGTTGTATTCCTCACATTCTTCTCATTTTTTAAAAAAAGAAGTTTAGATACAAATAGCTCTGGGACAACTGGCTATTTTTAAATTATTAATGTTCTTTGAGTTATTGCACATATGAATAACATTTTTACATTTCATAATTGAATAAATGCATTGGGATGTAAGCTCATCTTCCATAAACTGAATGAAAGCATCATTAAGGCAACTGTAGTAACAGGCATAATAATCAAAGATAAAATGCCTTAGACTATTTCACATGTTTTGCAATTCATTCTGCTAAGTCTCAATTTGAAAGAATTTCATTCTATGTACAATAAAATATATTGCTATTTAGTATCAAAATTCCTTCTTTGCTTTTTTTTTTATAACAAATTAGTGCCATGAATCAGCAATTAAGGGTAGAAGTTTTGGATGTAATGATGCTTTAAGTCAAGTATTTGTTGAATTCTTAAAGATAAGAGGGATTTTAGCACTGAGTTTTGTCTTTTATTAATTTAATTTATAAATTATAGGAATCTTTAAGCCATAATTTTGGCTATTTAATCATAAGATATGTCTTAATAGTGATCTAATTGATCAAAATTTTTTGCAGCTGGAAATGATATCTCATGGTTTCCAATACTTTTTTTTCATAATGTTTATCAGTCAAAATATCTGGAATCCTTAAGGATTGTTATCCTTTAATTTTTGGTCGATAGTGACCTGATATGGAACTGCTAACATAGATCCTTTTTTCTATTAATATATCTCCATGACTCAGTAATGTGTTCAAAACCTTTTTTTGTTTGATTCAGGTTTGAGATTTGATGACATTGGTTTGACATTTGGTGAAATTCATGTGTATTTTATTCATGAAGATCCTTTTTATTCCTCTCATGGATCTTATTATTAGTTTCATAGGCTTCGATCAGAGATAAGCTATTATCCTTACATTTGATAAATTTGATAACTGTCTATATTTGCAGAGAATTTGTGAAATGAGGAATATTTTCCCCTTCAAAGCTGTTTAATTACAGTATGCATTTTACATATTCTAAGACATCTATCTCTCTTCTTCATCCTGTTTCAGATGTAGGTATTAAGCTTTTCCTAGCTACCCCATTTTCCTATAGCATTTTACATATTTTTGGACATAATCTAGATCTATTTTTGTGCACCTAATTCCTTCCAAATTGTTATGTTCATGCTAGTATTTTAACTTGTTAATTTCTTTTGATGTTTTTTTTTCTATTATAATTTTAATTCAGGATGTAATTCACTCACTTAATATACTCAGTCTAAAGTTTCTTCTCAAAGGACTTATGCATGCTGTATCTTGCCCAGTGTAGATCAAATTACTTAGAAATATAATCTTCCTCTATTCAAGTTGAATTCACTTCAAACTCAAAGTCTTCAATTTCCCTTTTTCCTTACTACAAATGAAAAAAATAATATTTTAATATATTAAAATGGCTTTTCATATTATTAGAAAAAGGTTTCATAGGATAAAGGACTTGTTGAACATATTTTTAAATGGAGTCCTATAACTTTATTTTATCTACATCAAGCAATCCATATAATATTTTCGTAGAATTGCCTCATTTATTTGAAATTCATTCTCAATTCTATTTAGAAATAATGAAAATGGATTTTAGACTATGCTGAATCATAACAAGTTAAAACTGTATTCCTGGAAGATGCCATATTTAGTTGAAATTTTCATGATATTATTGCAATGATGATATAAAAAATAGTTTTTTAATTAATATAGTTATCAAATCCATGAGCATTCTCACCATGATAGGATTTAATTTTTGTATTTGTAGCCAATGAATAACCCATGAAATCAGAATTGAGTCAAAAGTTATACATTTGGTATTTTGTGCTGGTTTATTCAATGATTAATGAATTTGTGTTCCAGGGGTGGAGCCAAGATGGAGAAGTAAAGTCAGGAAGTTGCTCAAGCTCTTCCAGTTTCCCTCAAAAACCACATGAAACTAAGTCTCTGCACAGACTCTAGATTGGAATGAAACCACTATATAGCTCAAGATAGACTGAAAAAACATCAAGAATATCAGTCTCACTGCATTGAAAAGGTGTTCAGCCCTGCTCAGATAGCCTTTGGGAAAGCCAGTGGGAGGGTTTTAATCATAAAAACTTGGAATCATAAAAACTTTCAAAGTCTTTGAAAGAGATAATAAAGATTTGGACTTTAACCCTTGGCTACTCATATGGTGATTACTTGAACTGAAATGAAGGCTGCCTCCTGAGACCCCAAGAAAACCTCAACATAGAACATTAAATTTTAGAGAGAACATTACAATAAAGAATTAGAGGGCCTGGAATGCCATATCCCAGAAGGCAAATGATTTGAGGTTACAACCAAGAATTTACTACGTAGCAAGATTCAGCATCATCTTTCAGGGAAGAAGATGGAGCTTCAATGAAGTAAAAGACTTCCCATCATTTCTATTGGAAAAAAAAAAAAAAAAAACAGAACTAAACAGAAAATATAATCTACAAACACAGGACTCAAGAGAACAATAAAATAGTATACAGGGGGAAATATAATTTTAAATGTTAAACTCTTTACATCCTTAGATAGGAAAATAATATCTGTAATTCTTAAAAACTGGATCTGCCACTGGGGCAGACAGAGGGGGAACCACACGGACTGAGCGTGTGGTTATGAATGGTCCTTCATGTGATGACCTCAAAGAAAAAGACATTAAGGGGAGCAAAATAGTTTGACTGGAAAAAAAAAGAAAGGGGAGGTTAAATGGAACAACTAGTTTACATGAAGGGGTGTAAAAGACCTGTTAAAATTGAGGGAAAGAAGGAAGAGGGATGAGCCTTGTGTGAAGATTGAGGTCATCGGTTTTGAGACAAAGAGACAATAATTTAATCATTCAGCTGGGTATAGAAATATATCTAACCTTACAAGGAAGTAAAAGAAGGAAAAGGAAAAGAAAAGGGAAGGACAGGACATAACAGAGGGCAGAAACAAGAGATAAAAAGCTAAGAGAAGAAAGGTTGATAGGGGATAAGGTAGTGGGTGGAGTGTGTAAAATACACTATTAAGAAAGGGGGGAAGGGTAATAGGAGATAAAATAGTGACTGAAATGTGCAAAAAACACACAACTAAGGACAGGTGGAAAGAGAGAAAAAATGTATAGATGAGGAGAAAATAGGATGCAGAGAAATACAGAGCAGATAATCATAACTGTTAATATGAATGTAATGAACTCTCCCATAAAATGTAAGCAAATAGCAGAGTGGATTAAAAAAAAAAAAAACAGAATCCTATAATATGTTGTTTACAAGAAACATATTTGACACAGAAAAACACATACAGAGTAAAGCTAAAAGACTGGAGCACAATTTATTATGCTTCAGCTGAAGCAAAAAAAAAAAATAGCAGAGGAAGCAATTCTCATCTCAGACAAAGCAAAAAAATATAGAGATCTTTTAAAAAGAAATAAGGAGGGAAAGTCAATCTTGATAGAGGGTTACTTAAACAATGTATATGCACCAAGTGGTAGAGCAGAAAAAGATTTTAAGCTGAGTTACCAAAATAAATAGACGTAAAAAATATTTTATTGGTGGACTTCATCCTTCCCTTGTCAGAATCAGAGAAACCTAACCACAAAATAAACAAAAAAGAAACTTAGGTGGTTAAAAAGATCCTAGAAAATCATAGACTTCTGACAATTAGGACACAGAGGAATGCAACTTTTTCTCAGGACTACATGGCACCTTCACAAAAAAATGACCATCTCTTAGGACACAAAAACCTAACAAAAATGCAAAAAAACAGAAATAATAAGTGTTTCCTTTTCAGACAATAATGCAATAAAAATTATATTTAACAAAAGACTAGAGAAAGATAGCTTTAAAACCAATTGGAAATCAAATTATCTAAATCTAAAGAATGAGTGGATCAAACAGGAAAACATAGAACTAATCCATAATTTCATCCAAAAAAATGACAATAATGAGACAACATACCAAAACCTGTGGAATGCAGCAAAAGCAGTTTATAGAAGAAATTATATATCTTTAAATAGCTACATAAATAAAATAGAGAAAGAGAAGATCAATGAAATGAGCATGCAATCAAGAAAGCTATAAAAAGAACAAATTAAAACTCCCCAAATGACTATCAAATTAGAATTTATTTCCCATGTTGTTAATTAAAACTTTTTTTAAATTTTCAAAACATATTCAGGGATAATTTTTCAACATTAACATTTGTAAAACCTTATGTTTTGATTTTTTTCCTCTTCCCCCTAAATCACTCCCCTAGATGACAAGTAATCTAATATATGTTAAAAATGGTAAAAATATATGTTAAATCCAATATATGCATACACATTTATACAATTACCTTGCTGCACAAGAAAAATCAAATAAAAAAATGAAAAACAAAATAAAATGCAAGCAACCTACAACAAAAATAGTGAAAATGCTATGTTGTCATAAAAAATCAGTTCCTCTCTCTCTGGGTATAGATGGTTCTCTTCATCACAAGAGCATTAAAACTGGCCTAGATCATCTCCTTATTAAAAAGAGCCATGTCTAATAGAATTCATCATCATATTTTCTTGTAGTTCCTTGTAAAATGATCTCCTGTTTCTGCTCATTTCACTCAGCATCAGTTTATGTAAGTCTCTCCTGGACTTTCTGAAATCCTCCTGCTGGTCATTTCTTAGAGAACAATAATATTCCATAACATTCATATACCACAATTTATTCAGCCATTCTCCAACTGATGGGTATCCACTCAGTTTCTAGTTTCTTGCCAATACAAAAATGGCTGCCACAAACATTTTGCACATGTTCTCTCCTTTAAGATCTTTTTGGGATTTAAGCCCAGTAGAAACATTGCTGGATCAAAGGGTATGCTAATTTTGATAACTCTTTGGACAGAGTTCCAAATTTTTCTCCAAAATGGTTGATCAGTTCACAACATCACCAACAATATATGTGTCCCAATTTTCCCTCATCCCCTCCAATATTCCTCATTATCTTTTCCTGTCATGTTCACCAATTTGAGAGGTATGTTGTAAAGTCTGGGCTAGCTCCCTGTAGGCCTCAGGAACAGCTGGAGACAGAATAAGTAAAAGTCCTTGGTCTTTAGGAGGAGAAGTGAAGGAGACTAACAAAATGCCACAAGGCTCACCACCAAATTTCCCTTCTTGTTCTGCCACAAAGTGAAGTTCTCTGGTCTCTCTCACCCCACCCCCCAATTCTTACCTACAATTCTCTTAACCCCAATCATTGAGCCAGCATTAACTGTGAAAAGAGCAATTCCAAACATATGCTAATAGTCATCAGCAAATAGGTAATTAGCCTTAAGTGCTTGGTTGTCTGATTCAAGCACATCTTTTAAGAGTTTCAGCTCTTTACAGTATGTTATACCTTAGAGTTGTCTTAATTTGCATTTCTCTGATCAACAATGATTTAGAGTACCTTTTCATATAACTAGAAATGGTTTTAATTTCTTCATCTAAAAACTGATCACATCCTTTGGATTGTGAACATTTATTAATTTGAGAATGGTTTGAATTCTTATAAATTTGAGTCAATTTTCTATATATTTAGAAATGAGACCTTTATTGGAACCAATAAATGTAAAAATATTTTCCCACTTTATTGCTTCCGTTCTAATTTTGTCTGAAGTAGTTTTGTTTGTACAAAAACTTTTTAACTTAATATACTCAAAATGATCTATTTTATATTTAATAATGAATAATGAATTCCAGTTCTTCTTTGGCCACAGATTCCTTCTTTCTCCATGGATCTGAGAGGTAAACTATTCTTTGTTCTTCTAATTTGCTTATTCTTTATTCTTTATGTCTAAATCATGAATCAACTTCAACCTTATCTTGGTAAATAGTGTTAGGTGTGGATCAGTGCTTAGTTTCTGCCATACTAGTTTCTAATTTTTCCAGCAACATTTGCCAAATAGTGAATTTTAATTCCAAAAGCTGAGGTTTGGGGATTTGTCAAACACTAGATTAGTATAGTCATTGACTATTTTGTCCTGTGAATCTAACCTATTCCACTAATCAACTGCTCTTTTTTTTTTTTTTTTTTTTAGCTGATACGAAAAGCTTTTGATTACCACTACTTTGTAACATAGTTTTAGGTCTGGATAGCTAGGCCACCTTCAATGGCATTTATTTTTTCATTAATTCCCTTTAAATGTTTGACATTTTGTTCTTCCAGTTTAACTTTGTTATTTTTTTTTTCTAAATCTGTAAAATAATTTCTTGAGAATTTGATTGCTATGGCACTGAACAATTAGATTAATTTAGGTAATATTGTCATTTTTGTTATATTTGCTCAACCTACCCATAAGTGTTTGGTACTTTTCCAATTGATTATATCTGAGTTTATTTGTGTGGAAAATTTCTTGTATGCATTCTAGTTGCACTTGTGTGCATTCTAGTTCTTGACTTTGCCTTGGCAGGTAAACTCCCATATATTTTATATTATCTACAGTTATTTTGAATAGACTGTTTTATTTGCATCTCTTCCTACTGGACTTTGTTGGCAATATCTAAAAATGTTGATGAATTATGTGGATTTATTTGGTATCTTGCAACTTTGCTAAAGTTGTGAATTGTTTCTGGTAGGTATTTTAGTTTATTTTCTAAGGTGTTCTAAGTATACCATCATATCATCTTCAAAGAATGATAATGTGGTTTCCATGTTGTCTATTCTAATCCTTTAATCTGTTTTTCTTATTCCCAAAACTTACATTTCTAATACAATAAAAAATAGTAATGGTGATAGTGGGCAATTTTTTTCACCCCTGATCTTATTTGGAATGGTTCTAGTTTGAGCCCATTACATATGATGCTTGTTTCTGCTTTTAAACAGATGCTACTGATTAAGGAAAATGCCATTTATTCCTATACTCTCTAGAATTGGAATTAATTGTTTTTTAACTGTTTGGTAGAATTCAAATGTAAATCCATCTGGTCCTGAAGATTTTTTCTAAGACAGCTGATTAATAGATTGTTCTATTTCCTTTTTTTTTTTTTCTAAAATGGGACTATTTAAGTAAATTATTTCCCCTCATGTTAATCTGTGCAATCTATATTTTGTAAGTATCCCTTCATTTCATTTAGATTGTCAAATTTATTGAAATATAATTGTACAAAGTCACTCCTAATTATTGCTCTAATTTCCTCTTCATTGGTAAAAAGTTCTCCCTTTTAATTTTTGAGACTAACAATTAGATATTCCCCCTGTTTGTCTAATCAAATTAACTAAAGATTTATCTATTTTATTGAGTATTTTTTCATAAAACCAACTCAGTTTTATTTATCAATTAAATAGTTTTTCAATTTTATTAATCTCTCATTTTATTTATAGAATTTCAAATTTGTATTTATTTGAGGGGCCTTGATTTGTTCTTTATCTTGCTTTTTTTAGTTGTAAGCCCAATTTATAGATCTTCTCTTTATTTTTTGCAAGTAAGCATCCAGAGATATAAAATTTCCCCTAATAACTTCCTAAGTGTCCTTCCATTAATTTTGGTATGTTGTCCTCTTAGATGAAATTACTGATTATGTCTATGATGTGTTGTTTTACCCACTCATTCTTTAGGATTAGATTATTTCATTCCAATTAATTTTTGGTCTATTTTTCCCTGTCCTTCTATTGAATGTAATTTTTATTGCACCATGATCTGAAAACAAGTATATTTATTATTTCTGCCTTTCTGCATTTTGTTTTGAGATATTTATGCCCTAATATATGGTCAATTTTTGTATAGGTTCCATGAACTGAGAAGAAAGTATATACTTTATCTAGTTCTGCAAGAGCAAGTTTGAGATCTCCCACTATTATAGTTTTGCTGTCTATTTCTTCTTGCAGCTCTCTTAACTTCTCTTTTAGGAAGTTAGATGATACACCACTTGATGAATATATGTTTAGTACTGATATTGCTTCATTATCTATGGTCTCCTTTAGCAAGATATACTTTCCTTCCTTATGTCTTTTAATTAGATCATTTTTTGCTTTTATTTGATCTGAGAAGAGGATTTTCTTTTTTACTTCACCTGAAGCATATATAGATTCTATTCCATCCTTTTAACTTTACTCAGTACATATCACTCTGATTTAAATGTGTTTCTTGTAACCAACATATTTCAGGGTTCTGGCTTTTAATCCAGTCTGTTATCTGCTTCCACTTTATGGGAGAGTTCACCCTAATCACATTTACTATTAAAACTACTGATTATGTTTTTCCTGCCATCTTATTTACCTGAAATCATACTTTTCTCTTTCCTTTTCCCCTTTCCCTCATCCTCAGTATTTTACTTATGAGCACAACTTGCCTCAAACAGCTCTTCCACTTTAGAATCTTTCCATCTTTAGAGTTCTTGCTCCTTATACTTTTCCTCTAATATTTCTGTTTTCCCTTCTATTGGCCTACTTCTTTCCTTTTCCCTTTCTCCTCCCACTTTTCTATAGGGTGTGAGAAGTTTCTCTGTATAAAAATATTTAGAATATTCTCTCTTTGAGCTAAATCTGATGAGACTAAGATTCATGCTATGTTTATCTCCCTCCCTTCTTTTCTTCAATTATAATATATTTTCTTTGCCTTTTATGTAATTTCCCTCATTTTACCTCCACGTTCACCTTTTTTCTGGTATAACTCTCTTTCCACCTCTAGTTTCATTTTCATATTATAATAGTAAAATCAAATTATAAATGCACTATGTATACCCATAACAGAAATACAGTTCTTTGGAATTCTTTTCTTATTACCTTTTATGCTTTTCTTGCGTTCTATACTTAGAAGTCAAATCAAGTTTTTTGCTCAGTTCTTGTTTTTTCATTAGAAATAAATACATTTCATCTGTTTTGTTGAATGTTCATCTTCTTCCCTGAAAGAAAAAATTCAGTTTAATGGGGTACTTAATTTTTGGCTGCATTGCAGGTTCCTTTGCCTTTTGGAAAATCAGATTTCATGCCCTTCTATCCTTTAAGGTAGAAGCTGCTATGTCCTGGATAATTGTTATTGTGGCTCCTAGCTATTTAATTTTTTTTTTTCCTGGCTGCTTGTAATGTGTTTTCCCAAATAGGTATTTAACATTTTCTTCTATTTTTTCATTGACAGGAAAAGATAATAAGGAATGTTGGAGAGGATGTGGGAAAACTGGGACACTAATACATTGTTTGTAGAAATGTGAATGGATCCAATCATCTTGGAGAGCAATTTAGAACTATGTGCAAAAAATTATCAAACTGTGACTACCCTTTGATCCATCAGTGTTTCTACTAGGCCTATATCCCAAAGAATGTTAAAGGAGGGGATGGGACATATTGGTGCAAAAAATTTTGTGGCAGCCCTTTTTGTATGGCAAGAAATTGGAAACTGAGTAGATGCCCATCAGTTGGAGAATGGCTGAATAAGTTATATTATATGAATATGAAATATTATTGTTCTAGAAGAAATGATCATCAGGATGAATTTAGAGAGGCCTGGAGAGACATAATTGACATGATGCTAAGTAAAATGAGCAGAATCAGAAGTTCAATGTACATGGTAACAATAATCTTATACAATGATCAACTCTGATGAGCATGACTCTTTCCATCAATGAAATGATTGAGGTCACTTTCAATGATCTCATGATGATGAGCCATCTACATACCCAGAGAGAGGATTGCAGAAATTGAGTGTGGATCATAACATAACACTCTTACTCTTTTTGTTGTTGTTCATTTGCATTTTGTTTTCTTATTCATTTTGTTTCCTTTTTGATCTGATCTTTCTTGTGCAGCAAGATAATTGTATGAATATGTTTGCATATATTATATTTAACATTTATTTTAACATGTACAACATATATTTAATTACTTGCTATCTAGGGGAGGGGATGGGGGAAAGGAGAGGAAAATTTGGAACTCAAAGGAGACAATAATCAAAGTGATCAAGAAAAATGCTGAAATAATAAACAAAACTAAGAGTTGGCTTTACAAAATAACTAATAAAATAGATAAACTTTTATTTAATTTGATCAGAAAAAGGAAAGAAAAAAAAAAGAAATCACCAGCATACAGAATTTGAATTTAGTAACAATGAAAAATAAATTAAAGCAATAATTAGGAGCTGTTTTGCCCTATTCTCTGGCTGCAAGTCTGATAATCTAACTCAAATAAATAAAGATTCACAAAAACAAAAATTGCCCAGATTAGCAGAAGAGGAAATAAGATAGTTAAAAAGTATCATTTTAAAGAGACATTGAATAAGTCATCAAGGAACCCCCTAAGAAAAAATCTCCAAGCTTAGATAGATTCACAATTGAATTTTATCAGATATTTATATAACATTAATGCTAATACTGTGAAACTATTTGGAAAAATATGTAAAGCAAGAATACTGCCAAATTCCTTCTGACACAAATATTCCACTGATACCCAAACAAAGACATGCCAAAACAGAGAAAGAAAATTATGGACCAATCTCCCTAATGAATTTGATGCAAAACTTTTATTTAGTTATTTCTATTAAAGCTGTTTTATTTTCAAAACATATGTATGGATAGTTTTTCAACACTGATCCTTACAAAATCATATGTTTTCAATTTCCCCTTCTTTTCCAAAATGTACCACATTTTAAATTTATTTACTTTAATAATTGAATTTTATTTTCAAAATATATATCATGATAGAGTGTTCAACATTCACTCTTGCTAAACTTTGTCTTCCAATGTTTTTTCCCTCTCTTCCCACACCCTTCCTCTAGATAGCAAGTAATCCAACATATATTAAATATGCCTAATTCTACGATACATATGTCTACATTTATCATGCTGCACAAGAAAAATCATATCAAAAGGAAAAAAATGAAAAAAAAACAACAAAAAACAACAAAAGTGGTGAAAATACTATGTTGTGATCCACATTTGGTAATCACAGTCTTCTTTCTGGGTATAGGGAGCTCTCTCTATCACAAATCTATTGGAATTGGACTGAAAAGAGCCACATCTATGAGACATGATCATCAGATGATCTTATTATTGCTGATTGCAATGTTCTCTTGGTTGTATTCACTTTATAAAGCAGGCCTTTCTGAAATCACTCTGTTGATCATTTTTTATAAAACAATTATATTATATTTAATCATATACCATAACTTATTCAGTCATGCCCCAACTGATGGGCATCTACCTAGTTTTCAAATCTTTGCTACTACAAAAAGGCTATTCCAAATATTTTTGCACATGTAGGTTATTTTCCTTTTTTTATGATCTCTTTAGTACATAGACCTGGAAGAGACACTGTTGGATCAATAGCCCTATGAGCACAGTTCCAGATTGCACTTCAGAATGGTTGTATCAGAGAGGAGGATGGCACAATAGTTTGCTGGTGATTCATGGATTACAATGAATAATTATATTCCATTATTGACCATCATTTTGCTTACAAATTTTGCATAAAAGTTAAAATTTTAGTTTAGTAAGTATAATATAACCACTATATCTTTGCATATATTAGAGATTAACCTTTGTTTTGTAAGTGATCCATTTTGAATTTTCATTGAGTTACATTCATTTTGATTACACAATTTATCATATTTTTGAAATTACTTGTTTTTTAATGTCACTTCCTCCTCTAAATCTTAGATTCTTGAAACTCTTTCTCAGTTTTCTGACTGAACATTCACAGAGAACACTAGAATCCTATATAAGACAACATATTTACCTCTTTCTCCTTTGTATTACAGGGACAATCTGATAGGTAGTTTAATTCATTATAATAAAGGTTAATTCTTAAGTATTTATGTTAAATAATTATTCTTTACATTTTACTGTCAAATATTAGTATTGCTAAGAGGATTTTTTGAATGAGTATAGCACTGATAATGATGGTGATGAAAATGATGAAAAGCAGTATCTAAGCATGTGCGATTCTAGCCATTATTGTGCAAGTGCTAACTATAGTAGCATAATATCACCACAGTTAAGTATGTGTACTTAACTAGAGTGATTACATCATTAGCTAGAGAATCATTTTCTCATCAATCATACTGTCTTAAGTATACTTTTTCAGAGGTCTGGCCCTCTACACTTGCTTCCTTCTTTCCTTCCTTCCTGCCTTCCTTCCCTCCTTCCCCCCTTTCTTCCTTCCTATCTTCACTCCTTCCTGCCTTCCTTCCTTTCCTTCTTTCTTCCTTCATTCCTTCATTCCTTCCCTCCTTTCTTCCTTTATTCCTTCCCTACTTTTCTTCTTTTCCTCTCTTTCTCCTCATTTCTTCTTTTTTCTTGTACAAAATGACTAATACAGAAATATTTTACATGATTGCTTTTGTAAAATTTATATCCTATTGCTTATCAACTCAGGTAAGGGTGACAAAAAGGTAATGATAAAATTTATATTTCAAAACTTTTTAGAAAATGAAACAAAAACCTTAAAATTGATTCTGTATATAATCAAAGAAAATAAAATATTATTTAAAAAATAAATGGTAATTTTGAGAATCTTGCCTAATGGTTTTAGAGTTTTAGGACTTCTTTAATAAACCTAGTGAGTATAATTATACTTCCAATATTTGTCATTTCATATTAACAACAATATAGAGTTGAGAGGAATTACTCCAACCCTTTTTAAATATAATTTTCATGCTTATAATCCTAGCTTAGTATCACAGTATTAAATACCATGAATAATAGTTCTTCTGTACATCTCCATAATGGACAAATATTAATTACCAAATTTTAGTTGGAAGAAACTCCTGAATTTATCAGAATCTGTTTTTTTTTTTTTTTTTAAGTTTTTAAGTAAAGAGGAAGAAGACATACTCTGGGATTTTGGGTGACATGGGGTATGGTTTGAAAAGAGCAACAGTAGTCTAATGAGGCAATCTTTGACCATGAAAGCTTGGCATTTTTGATGTTGTTATTGTTCCTGTTTGTTTATTTTGTTTGTTTATTTGTTTTCTACTCTTATGTGTTCTGAATATATACTGGAGATGAAAGGGACCAGAGTATGACCTTGTGAGCTCTTGAAAATCAAAAATGTCATCAGAGAACCAGCAACTGGAATGTATTGATAACTCTGATGACAATGAACACATCTGAGTTCAGTACAATCAGCCCTGAGGCTGTATATTAAATGGCTTAACTCTACCCACCATTACATGGAACTAGTAACTTAGGTGTCACATTTGCTTATCAATTATGGCAACCCAAAGAATAAAACTTTTTAGTCCATTTCCCTCAGGTTCGGAGTAGTTATGGAACGGGGAGGGAAGAGTAGTAACTATCTTTTGGAAGAAAGAGAGGGGAGGAATAGTCTTTGGTTCTTGCTATACTCTTAGTGTATGTTCTCCTCTATTTCATAGGCTAAAAAAATCACCAAAATAAGAATCCTCGTTAGCTAGAAATCATTTAATATCTACTGAATCAACGTCTACTTCCTAAGATCCCACCCATTCAATTTTCACACACCAATAATGGTTAGAGAGTTCTCAGTATTAACCAGAAAGTGTCATCTTAAATTTACATGCATTATTCTTGATTCTGACATCTGGGAACAAGAAGATTAATAGAAATACTTGACTTTATGACAGTTTTTCAGTTTCAGTCACTTTACTAGGAAAGTAATCATATCTTGGAAATATACTATTTTCCGGGATACAAATCTTTAATTCTCTCAATGGATATTAATATGGTCTTGCATCCAAATATTTTTTACCATTTGGAACATTTTCCTAAGGATTACTTACAGTTTGTGACCTCCTTCCTTTAATGATCTACTCATTGTTTTTTAATTTTATTTTTTATTATAATAACTTTTTATTGACAGAACCCATGCCAGGATAATATTTTTTACAACATTATCCCTTGCACTCATTTCTGTTCCAATTTTTCCCCTCTCTCCCTCCATCCCTTCCCCTAGATGGCAAGCAGTCCTATATATGTTGAATATATTGCAGTATATCCTAGATACAATATATGTGTGCAGAACCAAACAGTTCTCTTGTTGCACAGGGAGAATTGGATTCAGAAGGTAAAAATAATCTGGGAAGAAAAACAAAAATGCAAACAGTTTACATTCATTTCCCAGTGTTCTTTCTTTGGGTGTAGCTGCTTCTGTCCATCATTGATCAATTGAAACTGAATTAGGTCTCTTTGTCAAAGAAATCCACTTCCATCAGAATACATCTTCATACAGTATCGTTGTTGAAGTATATAATGATAATGATCTATTCATGATAGAAGACATTACGCAAGTCATTTATGGTAAGAGAATTCTAAAGCAATAACATAGCTTATCTGTGTGAGGAATTTAGAATAATCATTTAATAATGCATTTAAATGCCAATGATTGTTTATACTTTATTCTCATTTGACCTCTGTGATTGAAACTTTTGTTAATCCTTGTGCTTTCTACAATTGCTACTCTGTGGATGTTTTAAGTTCAGTATATTAATTGTTTTCTTTATCTGTCATTTTGCACAAAGCAAATAATTTAAACACTTTCATAGCATAAGGCAAATGTGTTAAAAAATACTCTAGTGAATTTCAGTCAGTGTCATTTTCATGAAGGAAATAATTTCTTGATTTTTACATTTATTCTACTGTAATTTACTTCCTTGGAAGTTTTAGGGTAATTGCTTGAACATGCTGGTTTTTAAATCTATTGATTAATCTTGAAGAAGGGAATGGTAGGAAATGTTCAAACCATACAAAGAAAAAAAAATGACTCTTATATTTGTCTAACATGAACCATTATATTTTCACAAGTGGTTAAATCCAGTTGTTTTCAGATATGCAGAAATATATGTAGAATGTGAGAGCAATTTTTTATGATTTTATTTGATCTCATCTTCTAAAAACTATCTTCAGTTATTTTTTTAATAAAATGTAAAAGCAATGAACATTAATTCAGATAAATGACTTCTAGTACTAGTTGAATTCATTATTCTGACAGAATTCAACTTTTTAAAAACTTTTTATTTTCAAAATACATGCATAGATAATTTTCAACATCCACCCCTGCATGGCCTTCAGTGTCTTTTTCTCCCTACCTTCTCCCCATCCCCTTCCCTCAAACAAGCAAGTAATCCAATATATGACAAGAGATTGTGTTTTGATCTACTCAGTCCCCCCATTTTTTTGTCTGGATGTAGATGACTCTCTTCATCACAAATGCACTGGAATTGGCCTATATCACTTCACTGATGAAAACAGCCATATCCATCAGAATTGATCATCAGATGATCTTGTTGCTGTGTACATTGTTCTGGTTCTACTCACTTCACTTAGCATCTGTTCATGTAAGTCTCTCCAGATCTTTCTGAAATCACCCTGCTGATTTTTTTTAATAGAAAACTATCCCATTACAATAATATACCATAACTTATTCAGCCATTCTCCAACTAATAGGCATCCACTTAGTTTCCAATTCTTTGCCAATATTAAAGAGTTGCTACAAATATTTTTGATATATAGATCCTTTTCCTTGTTTTAGATCTCTTTGGGATAAGGGGACAATAGAGACACTGCTAGGTCAGAGGGTATGCATAATTTGATAACCCTTTGGGCATAATTCCAAATTGCTCTCCAGAATGGTTAGATTAGTTCACAACTCAACCAACAATGTATTAATGTCTCAATTGTCCCACATCCCATCCAATATTCATCATTTTTTCCTGTCATTTTAGCCAATCTGGTAGGAGTGTAAGGATACCTCAGAGTTGTTACAATTTGCATTTTTCTGATCAATAGTGTTTTAGAGCACCTTTTCATATGACTAGAAATGGTTTCAATTTCTTTAACTGAAAATCGTCTGTTCATATCCTTTAACCAATTATCAGTCGAATAGCAGCTAGTATTCTTATAAATTTGAGTCAATTCTCTATGTATTTTAGAAATGAGATTTTTATCAGAACCCTTGAATATAGAAATATTTTCCCAATTTATTGCTTCTCTTGTAATTTTCTCTACATTGGTTGTGTTTGTACAAAAATGTTTTAAC
Source organism: Sarcophilus harrisii (assembly GCF_902635505.1). Lineage (NCBI taxonomy): Eukaryota > Metazoa > Chordata > Mammalia > Dasyuromorphia > Dasyuridae > Sarcophilus > Sarcophilus harrisii. The sequence continues at coordinate 63,956,302 of NC_045427.1, read as the reverse complement.
TTAATGTAATCAAAATTACCTATTTTATCTTTCATAATATACTCTAGTCCTTTTTGGGTCACAAATTCCTTTCTTCTCCACAAATCTAAAAGGTAGACTATCATTTATTTGTTCTTCTAATTTACTTATACTTTCCACTTGTTATGTCTAAATGATGATTACATTTTAACCTCTCCTTGATATAGAATGTTAGGTGCTAGTCAGTGTCTAATTTCTGCCATACTATTTTTCAATTTTCCCATCAATTTTTTTTTTTTTTTTTTTTTTTTTTTGTGAAATAGTGAGTTCTTATCTCACAACTGGGGTTCTTAGGTTTAGCAAACACATTACTATAGTCATTAACTATTGTGTATTGTGAATCTAATCTATTTCACTAATCAACTACTCTATTCCTTAGCCAGTATCAAATGGTTATCGATGATCACTGCTTTATAATATAATTTTAGGTCTGGCACAACTAGGTCCCCTTCATTTGCATTTTTCATTAATCCCCTTGGAATTCTTGACCTTTTGTTCTTCCAGATGAACTTTGTTATTATTATTTCTAGCTCTGTAAAATAATTTCTTGAGAGTTTGATTGGTATGGCACTAAATAAGTAGATTATTTTAGGTAGAATTATCATTTTTAATATAATAGCTGAACCTACCCATGAACACTTGATATTTTATGTTATCTAGAGTCATTTTAAATGACATTTATCTTGTTGCTGGATTTTGTTGGGAACATATAAATATGATGATGAGTTATGTGTATTTATTTTGTATTCTGCGACTTTGCTAAAATTGTGAATTGTTTCTAGTAGATTTCAAGTTCATTCTCTAGGATTCCCAAATCCCAAATTCCCAATTTACATCATATCATCTACAAAAGGTAGTAATTTAGTTGTTTTATAACCTAATTTATTTCTTTTCATTTCATTTTCTTCTCTTATTGCCAAAGCTAATATTTCTAATACAAATTTGAATAATAATGGTGGTAATGGGCAAACTTGTTTTAACCCTGAACTTATTGGGAATGGTTCTACTTTATCTTAATTGCATATGATGCTTGCTAATGGTTTCAAATAGATGACATTGATCATATTAAGGAAAAGTCCATTTATTCTATACTCTTCATTGTTTTAATAGGACTGTATGTTGAATTTTATCAAATGCTTTTTCTACATCTATTGAGATAATCATATGGCTTTTTCAATTATACTAATAGTTTTGATAATATTGAACCAGCCCTGCATTCCTGCTATAAATCTTAGTTTGTCATGGTATATTATCTTAATGATAACTTGTATTTTTTTTGCTAATATTTTATTTAAGATTTGACATCAATATTCAGTAAGGGAAATAATCTATAATTTTCTTTCTCTCTTTTGACCCTATCTGTTTTAGGTATGAGCAACATATCGTTGTCATAAAAGAAGTTTGTTAGGACTCCTTCTTTCTCTAATTTTTCCAAATTGTTCACATAATGTTGGAATTAATTTTTCTTTAAATGTTTGATAGAATTCACATGTAAATCCATTTGGCCCTGGGCATTTGTTTAGGGAGTTGATTAATAGCTTCTTCAATTTCTTTTTCCAAAATGGTACTATTTAAGTAATTTATTTCCTCCTCTGTTAATGTGGGCAATTTATATTATGGCATATAGTAGGACATAATAGCTCCTAGTTATTGCACTATTGGCATATAGTAGGACATAATAGTTCATAGTTATTGCACTAATTTCTTCTTTATTAGTGCAAAATTCACCCTTTTCTGATGCCAACAATTTGGTTTTTATTTTTTTCCCAATTGAATTAATGAAGGTTTTATCTATTTGCTTGTGTTTTTTTTTTTTTTAAGAACTCAGCTTTATTTATTGGTTTGATAGTTTTCTTACTTTCAATTTTATTAATCTCCCCTATTATTTTTAGAATTTCAAATTTGGTATTTAATTGGAGGGTTTTAATTTTATCTTTTTTCAGCGTTTTTAGTTGCATACCTATTAATATTATATAATATACTATTATAATATATTATATAATCACATGTGATATAATATACACTACTATTATATATAATATATTATAAATAATATATTTATATATAATATAAAATAATATTCCATTACCTGCAATTTTTATTGCATAATTATCTGAGAAGGATGTATTTCTGCCTTTCTGCATTATATTTTGAAGTTTCTATATACCAATACTTAGTCATTTTTTGTGTATGTTCCATGTATTGTTGAGAAAAAGTATATTCCTTTCAATTTTCTTCACAGGTTTATCATACATAACTTTTCTTCTTTTCTTTTCTTTTTTAATTTATATTTTTGTGAACCAATTTATTTTTAATACAAATTGCTTTACAAATCAAGTTGGGAAAGAAAAAAAGCAGAACAAAAGAAAAAAAGTCTTTGGACAGATTAAAAAATAGAAAAAAGAAGTGATGAACATAGCTTGTGTTAATTACATTCAGTTTTCTTAGATCTATTTTCTGAATGCAGATAATCTTTTCTTTTCCAAAATCTTTTAGAATTCCTTTGGAGCACTTATTCTTAAAAGAACCAAGACTTTTATAGTTGATCAATGCACATACTTGCATGCAAGATATTCCTGGTTCTTCTCATTTTGCTTAACATCAGTTCAGATAAAGCTTTCTAGACCTTTCTATAACCAACTTGTTCATCACATTTTTTTAATAGAACAATAATATCCCATTACCTTCATGTACCATGACTTCTTCAGTCATTCCCTAAATAAATGAGGATGCAATCCTTTTCCAATTCTTTGTTACCACAAAAAGAGCTGCTACAAACATTTTTCCATATGTGGATCCTTTCCCTCCCTTTATATTTTCCTTGGGGTACAGACCCAGATGTGGCCTTGCTGGGTTAAAGGGTATGCAAAATTTTATAGCCCTTTGTGCATAGTTCCAGATTTCTCCCAAGACTGGTTGTATCATTTCAAAATTCTACCAACAATGCATTAGTGCCCCAGTTTTCCCACATCCCTTCCAACATTTATCATGATTTTTGGCCAATGATATCTATTTTTTCTAAAATTCTACTTACCTACTTTACTCCTTACTTACTTATTTACTTACTTACATATTTACTTCGATTTTTGTTTTGATAGAGGAAAGTTGAGATCCTCACTAGTATAGTTTTGTTTTCTCATTCGTTTTGCAGCTCTCAACTTATCCTCTAGGAATTTGGATGCTATACCACTTGGTGAATATATGATTAATATTGATATTACTTCATCATCAATTGTAAAGTACAAGCTAGCTTCCTGTAGGGCTTCAGGGTCAGCCAGAGTCAGGATAAATCAAAGTCCTTTGTCTTTAGGGGGAGAAGAGAAGGAGGCAGACAAGCTGCCAGGAGGCTTGTCAAAGATCTCTCCTTGATTCTGGAGTCCTGAGTCATTAGCCTCTCTCCTCCTTGTTCTGCTGCCAAATCCTTCTGGCCTCTTTTCCCCTGCTCTCCAATAATTTCCTACAATTATTTTAACACCAAACATTTAGCAAGCACCAATGGTGAGGAGAGCCATTATCCAAATATATGCTAATAGAACCATTGTGTCCCCATCAATAGGTAGCCTTAAGTGCTCTTTTGTCTAATTCAGAGTTCCAGCCCTCTACATCTCCTGCTTTCTTTTGTTTTAGGACACAGGTGGTCACACCTTACCTGACTTCTCAGGAAGGGAGGTGAAAGCACTAAAAAGGCCGGGATCACACCCTCCTTAACTTCTCAGGAAGGGAGATGAAAAACACCAAAGTTAAGTGGGGAGTCAAGCTAAATATTGTTAGTGGATTTCTGGGATGAATGGTCTTACAGCAGGGGGGTATTATACAAGCACATAGAAATAAAGCATAGGCTAGCAGTGATGATTCTCCCCACAACTGGTGCAGGTTCAATGGGGTGTAACAAACATGAATTGTACATGCAAGTAGTAATATAACAAACAATATGAATCAACATGGTGTTGTAAAAGATTTCCAAAAGTCATAGAAAGAGGGTATATAAATAATAATCACACATAAACCTCCGTCAGCAGCCAAGAGATAGTATAAAACCAATCTATTGTCCATTACTTCACCTGCAGGGAATTCAATGATTCCTGAGGGTTTTCAAGTCCTACAACAATCTTATCATGTCTCAGGGAATTCAATGATGCCTGAGGGGTTTTATTCCTACAACAAACTTTTCAGGTCTCAGTAATTCCAGTGATTCCTGAGGGTTTTGAAGTCCAACAATTTTTGATGTCCAGGAGTCAGTTGCCATAACTGCCATGCTCTTTCAGTGGTGGGCACAATCAGCAATGGAACCACCCAATCTTTCTTGGGTCTTCTTCGTTTCAAAGATCTGCTCCATCTCTCTCTGATGCACAAGGCAAATACAGATTGTTGTTACCCATCTGATTTTTTTTCCATCTATAGAGATACAAGCAAACCCTCTCCCCCAAGCAGTTAACTTATCTAGGTCCTTCTATTCCCCACTTTCTGGATCTCTCCATATCACCTGGTGATTATCTAAAGATAGTGGAGCTGCTTGCACTGGTCACTACCCTTCCGGTGGGTTAAAAACCTGTCTGCTGGAACCAGTGCATCTTTGTCAAAAATCAAGAAGTTAATTGTATGAAGAGCTAAATTTCAAAATTCTCTAGAGTTACCTGTGCCTTCCCCTTTCTTTTGTTTTTGGAGAGCCGTCTTGATGTCTCTGTTTCTCCTCTCTACTATTGCCTGTCCTGGAGGACTAAAGAGTATGCCAGTGGTGTGTACAATCTTATACTATGCACAAAAGTGTGCAAAATGTTTAGAAGTATATGCAAGTCCATCATCTGTTTTTATTGCTTGTGGCACACCCATAATTGCAAATGCTTGTATAAGGAATTCCGTGGCCACTTGGGCTGTCTCTTTTTCTGCTAGTATTGCAAAAGTAAATCCTGAAAAGGTGTCTACTATAGCATGGATAAAAGACAGCCGCTGAAAAGATTTATAATGGGTCACATCCATTTGCCAAATTTCATTGGGTCTCAAACCATGAGGGTTTTTCCCTGGAGGGAGCGCAGGAGTGAGGAAAGAAAGGCAAGCTGTACAGACTTTTACTATGCTCCTGGCTTCCTCTTTTGTTATCCCAAATTGCAATTGATAGGTAGTCAGGCCTAACACTGGACGCATGCAATGGATATCGCGTATCAATTTCTGAAAGTCTTTTAAGGTGTTTAACTTCTCTGTTCTTAAGGGAATTTTTATACTGTAAGCACCTTAGGGTACACTTCATATCCTAAATATGGAAAATGAGCATGTCTTTGAATGTTTCTGGATCTATAGGCAATTTGTAGTTCCTTAGTGTTTCTGGGGTCTTTTGTAGACATGCTTCTATTAGCTCCTCAGGTGCACTCTCAATATATCATCCATGTAATGTAATAACATTACTTTTGGAAATGCTTTTCTTACTGGAGTAAGAGCAATAGCAACATACATTTGCCACATAGTAGGGCTACTTTTCATTCCCTGTGGTAAAAGTGTCCATTCATATCTTTTATAAGGCTCAGCTAAGTTAACGCTGGGCACTGAAAAGGCAAATCTTTTCTTATCCTCCTTATCTAGAAGGATAGGATAGAAATAATCCTTAATGTCTATAACCCAAAGAGGTCATTCTCTAGGCAAATGAGTAGACGATGGAAGTCCAGGCTGAAGAGTTCCCATGGTTTCCATCTGTTCATTTACTTTTCTTAAATCAGTCAACATCCTCCATTTTCAGATTTATTTCTTACAACAAATAAAGGGGAATTCCAAGGACTTAGAGGAGGTTGCAATTGTCCTTGGTCAAGTTGTTCCTGTAGTATATCTAATAAGGCCTGAATTTTATAGCTAGCTGAGGGCCACTGTTCTATCCACACTGGTGTATCAGTTTTCCATTGAATAGAAACAGGTCTTCAACAGCAGCCCTGACTAAAAAAAAAACAAAGTACTTATTTTTAATCCTAACTGTTGTAAAATGCCTCTTTCCCACAGTTTTTTCAACTATAAAAGGAGTAAAAACTCCTGTTTCACCTTCAAATGTCCATCTCAAAAGGATAGCACTAACTTAAGCTGCTATTGATCCTCCTACCTCAGACATGTAGGTGTCTGCCTTAATCTTTGGTCATTGACTAGACCAGTTGGCACCCCTAATGACTGTATGATCTGCACCAGTGTCTACCAATCCTTCCAATGGTATGCCATTTACATAGATAGTAAGCACAGGTTGGTCAGCTGCCACAGCTGCTGTCTACTATATTCCTGGATTTTGTTGCTTGGAGTCAGAATCTGGGTGACTACCACCAGATTGCTTATTAGGAGTTTGTATCAGTAAACCTGATGCTATTATTTCTCCTGGGTGATGTCACACATTGTCTACCTATATTAGTGACTGGGATATTATCTACACATTCCTCAGTTTCTCACATCAGTGTATGGATGGACACTGTTTTGTAAGTACTCTCAGGAGGTGAAATGGTTAAACCCACTGTGCCTGGAGGTAAGGGATCCATAGGCTGTAGAGGAATAGATTTCACCTCTCTGGGGGGTATCACAGTAGTCCCAGCTGCATATAACTCTGTTCTCCCCAATTGTAATCCCTTTCTCCCATCAGATGGCTTCTCAGCTGATTGGCCATGTTTGAGTACCGAACTTCTAAAGACTCTCTGGGTGTAGCATTGGCTGCTATCATGCCCCAAGTGTTTTCTATTTTGGGCCCTGGGGCTGGGTCCCCCATCCCATTTCCCTGAATCAGTCTACATTCTGATGCCCAATGGAAGCTTCTGTTGAATTTTGGACAGGGGTTTTTGGTTTTGTTCTCCGACCCTGTTTTCTCACTCTGTCTTTATGCCAACATTGTGCTTCTAGATGCCCTACTTTACCTATCAATTGAAAGCATTGAAAAGTCTCTCTGGAAGTCTCTTGCCAAAAGAAACCCTGTCTTCCCATATTCAGATCTTGGGAAGTCTGCATCGTAGCCTGGCTATAAAAGGTATTTGTGCCCACTATGGCACAGCGTCTTATGATCTCCTCTAAAGGAGCATCCTTGTGTAGTCTTATTATAATTCTTTTACAAACCTCATTAGCATTTTCTTTAGCAAGTTCTCTTATCATAATTTCTGTTGCTGCATTTTCACCAATAGTTCTTATAACAGATGTCTGCAGATGTCCCACAAAATCAGCAAAGGGTTCATTTGAATCTTGTGCTATTTTTGTGAAGGCCTCTTGTCTGTTTTATTTACCTGGGATAAAACCCCATGCTTTGATAACAGTACCAGCAGCAATTTGCTCATATGCTACTATATTAATTAATCTGTGCTGAAGTGTCTGTATAAGAACCTACACCTGTTAGTTGGTCCTAGGTGATTGGAGTATTAACTCCAGTTTGCCTATTTTGTTGGGGTTGTATCTTAGAATTCACTATATTCAGAAAGCCACAAGTTTTGTCCAGGTTCTAAGCATATCCTTGTTATAGATTTCCAGTCCCTAGGGGTTAAGACTTCATAAGCCAAATTCAATAATAACATCTTAACATAAGATGATGTAGCCCCATAAAGAGTAGAAGCCTTTTTCAGATCTTTGATGATTTCTAGATTAAAAGGAGTATATCTTCTCCTTTCTTGATCTGAAGAGTTAAGCTGTTCACTCACAGGATAAATTTCTATTCTCAAATCAGCTGTATTCTGCCCTTCCTCTTTGGCTTTAAGTTGTGCCTTTTGCAATCTACTCATAGAGGAGTGTGGTTGCTGTGTGAGATGCTGGTGATGTCACTGCCTCTTCCACTCCTCCTCCTCCCTCCACCCAGGAAGGGGACCTTGATGGGGGAGGGTCAAGAGCATGCTTGGGTATAGGCGGAGTTGAAGCTGGACTGTGAGAGTTCACTTAACTCCTCCTGCCTACTGGTGATATTTCCATTACCCTCTCCAGTCTCTTTCTCTTTCTCCACAAGCTTTCTTGTCTGACTGTTCTGCTTAGAGCTTTCCTTTTTTTCTAGAACTTGTGAGATTTTTTAAGGCCAATTGTATTATGATGTATATATAGAATGTTTCCTTAGAAATTGAATCAGGACCTTTATCATTGTAATATTCACATAGTTGATCTCCTACTAACTTCCAATTATCTGCCTATATTTCTTCTTCCTTGAAGAACCAAGGGGACATGCATTCTAATGTTTCCAAGAGTCCACCAATCTGCTTCCAAGTTACAAGCAAACCTTGCCTCTTTATTAACCTAAGTATGCTTTCTATAGATCTCCCTCAGGGTAGGGGTGGGGGTGGGGTGGGGGAGAATCTTTTCCTAATATCTGCCCCATTTCAGCTTGAAAAGGAAAGTTACTAGATTAGTCCTTAACAAAGTAAGTTCCCTGTTTGTCTACTAAAATACTTATCCTGTTTCCTAGTCACAGGGACTTCTTCAGTGAAATTAAGGTCCTTGGTTCTCACATTGGGTGCCAAATATAAAGTATGGGCTAGCTCCCTGAAGGACTTCAGGGTCAGCCAGAGTTAGGATAAATTAAAGTCCTTATCTTTAGGGGGAGAAGTGAAGGAGGCAAGTAAGCTGCCAAAGATGTATCCTGGATTCTGGAGTGTGAGGTCACCAACCTCTCTCCTCTTCCTCCTGCCACTTCTGGCCTCTCTCTTCCTGCCCTCCAATCCTTGCCTACAATTATTTTAACACCAAACATTCAGCAAGCACCAATGGTGAGGAAAGCTATCATCCAAATATATACTCATAAAGCCATTGTCTCAATTCAAATAAGTAGCCTTCAGTGCTCTCTTGTCTTATTCAGAGTTTCAGCCCTCTAAAACTATGGTACAAATTAGCAAGATATAGTTTTCTTCTTTATCTCTTTTAATTAGTTTTATTTTTGCTTTTTTCTTTATCTGAAATATGGATTGCTACCCATACTATCACCTTTACTCAGTATGTATCACTCTTCTTTAAATGTTTGTAAACAACATATTGTGGGATTCTGGCTTTTAATTCCATCTGCTCTCTGTTTCTGTTTTATGGGAAACTTTGTCCCATTCATATTTGCAGTTAAAATTGCTGTATTTCCTGTTAAATTGTTTTCACTAAGTTACACTTTTATTTTTCCTTTCCCCTTTCCCTCCTCTCCAGTATTTTGCTTCTGACCACCACCTCCTTCAGACAACCCTCCCCTTTTCCAGAACCTTGCCCCCTTTTTTTTATTCCTTTCCCTGTATACTTGGTTCTCCTTTCTATTATCCTCCCCATTTCCTTTCCCCTTTTCCCTCCTGCTTTCCTATAGGGTGAGTCAAGTTTCTCTCTGAAGCTAAATATATCTGATATTCTCTCTTTGAGCCAATCTGAGAGTAAGATGCACACAATGCTCATCTCTCTCCCCTTTTCCCTCAATTGTAGTAGGTATTTTTTTTTTTGCCTCTTCATGGGATGTAATTTACCCCATTTTCCCTCCCCTTTGCTCTTTTTCCAATACAATCCCTTTTATATCTCTAGTTTCTTTTTTATATCACCACAATAAATTCAGATTATACCTACATCCTCTAAGTATACACCTAAGATAGATATAGTTCTCAAAAGTTAATCACAATATCTTATCATGTAGGAATGTAAACTTTTTTTTTAACATTTAAACAACATTTTTCCTCTTTCTCAGGTCTTTTCCTCAATAATTAATTAAATGCATCCAATTCTTTGAATGTCCATTTTCCCCCCTTAACAATAATGCCTAATTTTTAGCTGAAGAGTTTAATTTTTAAGGTTTATTTTCTTATCTCTAAAAAAGATTAATTTGAGGTAAGCTTTTGAAGGCCCCTTCAAGTACTAATGTTTTACCTTCTAAGTATACTTCTAGTTCTTACTGTAAAAAGTCCTAAGTTTTGTTTTATCTTTCATGTGTTCTGTAATGTCCCTACTAAATATACCATTCTTTATTTCTATATTTACCATTTTTGTTGGATTGCATATTTAAAGCCCTTTACATATAAAATAAAATGAGTATTTCATATTATGTAAATTGTTAGTTAATTCTGAACTTACAGAATCCCAAAACTGTTGATTCTCCTTAATACTATACATTTTGCAAATAGTGACTTATCAGTATGAGATTATTAAACAGAACTTCAAATTTTAGCAAAAAAAAATGGACTTATAATTTTGAGAGCTGGAACAAAACTGCAAGGTCATGAAGGTATAACTCTTAATTTCATAAAGAGATCATGATGTAGAGAAAGCCTTGAATCATCAAAGACATTTTCAGTGTAGGAGGAATTAAAGGAGAACTAAAGATTTTATGAAGGTACTTCAGTCATATAAAGTTGTTTCCAAATTCCATATGCAACTTAGAAAGTTAGAGGGTAGAGAAATGACATTTCAGGATAATTAACCAAGCAACTGACACTTTAATATACATCCAAATGTTTTAGTTATCCTCTATACCCTCCTACCATTTCCCCAAAAATCTTTTTTGAAAGAAACCTGTTGCCCAGTTTAAATTGGCTTTCTCAGTTGAAATTAGCAATCTTAATTTGCAATTGAAATCCATCCAATTAAAAAATGGGTTGCCTGGAATTAATTGTAATTGAATGTTTCAATTTAAATGGGAGCAATTGTGGACCAGAATGTAGTAAAATAAGCATGGCATTGCTTTTTACTTGGAAATCCAGGGAGTATTTTTGGTGGGCCACAGAATTGCATTTCTGGAATTAATTTGTTCCTAGAAAAGTGATTCATTGCAGTAGAAAGGGCTGAAGTGGGTCCTTTAAATATTATACTCTGAAGAACATCCTGGTATATATCAGAGAGAGCTGGAATAAAAATTTTACTGTCTTAAATCTGCAATAGATTTTATAATATTTGATTAATAATTTTATTAATTATTAATAATGCCATTAAGAATAAATGGCATGATGGCCTAATATTGCTTTCAATAATCATTCTATATAGAGATAGAGATATTTGATCCAATGTATTGTAATGTGTAATAGTCAAAGTGACTTAGTCCCAAAGTCTTTACAGAAAGAGTTAGTGATCCATTTGTGATAGCTCACTGTCAGGTTGTCATTTTCTAGCATCTTATCTGTTTCTAGTCTCTGGGTTGCTAGTAATGTTTAGGACAGTATCAAAATTCAAGGCTTTGTAGAATGACAGAATCATTGATTTTCCAGGAACAAGAACCAAAAACAGTACAATGTAACAGACTGCAGTTGTTGACTGGGGATACTAAAGAAGGACACTAAAGAAAAGTGAACAGAAATCACCACTGGACTGAATGGTAAGTGTCAGATGCAGAATTGAAACTCGAAGTATAATGCTCTTTCTATTGCTTTACTTATACACCGTAATGTATGTTAATAAATATTGTATATAGGCATATATGTATATATGTATGTGGACATATATGTGAACCTTTATGATATATTAATATGAATATTAATGGTAATACTAAATTAATATAAATGATACACATATACATGCCATATATGTGAAAATCAACACATACATATACTCATATAACCACAGACCTTATGCTTAACTCTTATCATACCATTCATGTACTCCAAAATCTTTGGAGCTTCCTTTGCTTTACAAATTAAATCCAATTATTTTAAGTGGTATTCTACCTCTTCCATGAGCTATTTTTCACTTCAATTTGAAATAACAAACAAACAAAAAAATTACTAGGAACTTTCAATATTCAAGCCACTATAGTTACTAATTAAAATAAAAAAGAAAGACTAAAACCACAAATATACTTTCCTTGATAGTGATTGTCTTATCACAAGGTAAATTGTAGGAATGGAATTCTTGTACCTTAATAGCCAAAAGTATAACAACATAGAGAAACTGGGATTAAATAAACAAATCTTATTTTTATATACTATGATTTCCTCAGATGTTGATTGTAAACAAACAAACAAACAAACAAACAAAAAAGACCAAATTTCCAGGAGCCAAGCTGGTGAAGTAAGCTGAGAATCTCTGTAATACACACATGTTGATCTTTAGGTCCAGAACAGTGCTCCAAGAGAGGTCCTAGAGTGGTATACACATGAAGGAGGCAAGTTAAAACAACCTTTTACCCTACAAAACTTTAGACGATTTTCAGGAGAGGGTCTCTTTCACTTTGGGAAGGAAAGGGGGGTGTTCTTTCCACTATAGGAGCATCTCCAGCAAGTCAACATGAAGCCCTACTGAAGTAAATTAGAAGATTGTGAGGATGGTAGTACAGATAATCACTAACACCAGAACTCCCTACATGCCTCAGCAAAACTAGGAGAGCCTGTAGACTTCATTTCAGGGAATCAGCATTTGATCTAGTTCTGGTTCTAGACAATTAAGAATTTTCCAGCAGCCAGACCTCCAGAAACCTGAGCACAGCTCTGGAGAATTACTAATTCTCCAGTGACCAAACTAACAAACATTTCATTGTAGCACTGCTGAAACAGAGTAACACTCCATGTGGTTTCAGCACATGCCAGACTCCACCAGTAGACCCCCAGCTCAATGCCAGATAAGTTGTTATGACCCTATAGCTGCCAGAAGCACAAGCTAAACGGCGCTGAACCATCATTAGAAACAAGGATCTCCTATAGACCTCCAGAAAACATCAGCATAGCACCAGGTAAAAAGCAGGAGCTACAAACCACTAGCATAAGAACCCTGAGAGAGAGAGAAAGAAAGAAAGAGAGAAAGAGACAGAGAGACAGAGAGAGACAGAGAGAGACAGAGAGAGAGAGAGAGAGAGAGAGAGAGAGATAACAGAGACAGAGACAGAGACAGAGAGAAAAGAGAGAAAGGAATAAAACAACCACAATCTGACATAGAAAGTTATTATGGTGATAGGGAATTCAAATACACAAATTAAGAAGAGGATAATAATGTCAAAACACCTATGGGCAAAACCCCCAAAGAAAAATTAGAAGTAGTCTTAAAACCAGAAAGTATTCTTAGAAGAGTTTAAAAGAGAACTTAAAATCATATAAAAGAGGCAGAAGAAAGACTTGGAAAAAGAATGAGAATGATACAAGAGAATCATGAAAAGAGCTTGGAAAATTGCTTTAAAAGTTGAATTGGCCAAATAGAATACAGAGTACAAAAGCTAATTGAGGAAAACAAGAGAGGCTAATGATTCTTTGAGACATAAGAATAAGTCAAACATTAAAAAGAATGAAACAAAGAATGATGTAAAATACTTCATGAAAAAAAGAATAAACCTAGAAAATGGATTCAGGATAGATAATATCAGAATACTACTTTATCTGCATCCCAAAATCAAAAGGAAGACCTGGATAATACCTTTCAAGAAATTATACATGAAAACAATTTGGATGTCCTGAAACCAGATGCTGCAAAATAAACATTGAAATAATCCATCAATTAATTCAGGAAGGAGATCCCAAAAGAAAGATTTCAAAGAACACATTAGTCAAATAAATTTAAGAACTATCAGATAAAGAAAAATGCAACAAATAACCAGTAGGGAAAAAAAAGAAATAAAATATCAGATATCAAGGAGTCACAATGAGGAATACACAGGACCTGGAAATGCAACAATCAAGATCAGAAGGAATGAAACAGGATATTCTAAAAGGCAAAGCAGCTAGGATTACAATTGAGGATCATGAAGCTGGAAAAGTGAAGTGTAATATATCAAGAGGGAGGGGAATGATGATTATTCAATGAAATAGATTTCAAGCTTTCATAAAAAGAAGACCAGAACTAAATAAAAATGTAATCTCCCAAGAGAAGCATAAACAAAGAAAAATGAAAAAATATATAAGTGATTCAATAAACCCACCCAATTTACATCTTTACATGGGATAATACTTCTAATCCTTAATAGTTCTGTTACTAACAATACAGCTAGAAGGAATATACATTGAGAAAAGATATAGATATAAAATGAATTTCAGAGAATCATGTAGAAATATTTTTATTGAAACTTTTTATTTATAAAACATATGCATGGATAATTTTTCAATAATGACCCTTGCATAGCTTGTGTTTCATATTTTCCCCTCCTTTTCCTCACTCTCTCCAGTAGATGGAAAGCAATACAATATATATTACACATATTAAAATATATGTTAAATCCAATATTGTAAACATATTTATACAATTCTATTGCTGCACAAGAAAAATCAGATAAAAAAAGAGTAAGAAAACCAAATGCAAGTGAACAACAACAAAAAGAGTAAGAATGCTATGTTATGATCCACACTCAGTTCCCACAGGCCTCTCTCTGGGTGTAGATGGCTGTCTTCATCACAAAATCATTGGAAGGGAACTAAGTCATCTCATTGATTTGATCATAAGAATTGATCATTGTATAATATTGATGTTGCTGTATACAATAATCTGATTCTTCTCATTTCTCTTTGCATCAGTTCATGTAAGTCTCTCCAGACCTTTCTAAAATAATCCTGCCAATCATTTCTTATGGAATAATAATATTTGATAATATTCATGTACCATAACTTATTAAGCCATTCTCCAACTGTTGGATATCCATTTAGTTTTCAGTTTCTTACCATTATGAAAAGGGGTGCAACAAAGATTTTTAAACATGTGGCTCCCTTTCCTTCCTTTAAATTCTCCTGCCTCAGTTTCCCTGAATTGTTCTTCCTCAATTGTTCTGCTCAATCCTGCAAATTCACCCCTCCCTTTTAATCATCAGAATATGTGATAAGGATAAAAGATCTTATATTTTAGAATATAAGAATGCCTCTCCCCATCCCAATCTATCAGAATATCAGATACTGTCTTATCAAGATGCCTCTCCCCATCTCTGGGGTGCCTCCCCCCACTCTGTCAGAAACCCCTTCCAGCTCTTAGCACTTTCACTCCGCCCCTGTCTCTGTCTACCCCTTGTATTTGAGTCACATGGATATATATCATTGAGAACTCACATTGTTTTGTTGGATTCCTGGAGACCAGGAACCATTTGGTTCCAGTAAATCTCTCCCGTTCAAATAAAATATTAAATATTCTCTAATCTGTATCTTGCCTCAGTTTCTCTGGCATTACATTAGGAGTAAATGAAATGGGGAGAGAATATATCTTTTTTTTTTTTTCAGCATCATATGGCACCTACACCAAAACTGACTATGTATTAGTTGATAAAACCTCAGCGATAGAACAGAAAGACAGAAATATTAAATTCTTCCTTTTTGGATCATGATGCAATGAATATTACATGTAACGGTCATGGAAAGAAAGAAAAAAATTCATTGGAAACCAAATAATAAAATGCTCAAGAATGAATAGGTCATATAAAAATCAAATAACTAAAATTTTCATTAAATCAAATAATGAAATAACATATCAAAACTTATGTGACACAGTCAAAGCAATGCTTAAGAGAAATGCTATATTTCTTTGTGTTTACATGAATAAAATAAGGAAAGAACAGATCAATGAATTGGAAATACATGCTAAATGTTAACAATGCTAAATGTTAAATGTTTAAAAAGAACAAATTAAATGTTAAAATATTAAAAAATGTTAAAAATATTATATGTTAAAAAGTTAAAAAAGAACAAATCAAACATCTCCAATCAAATACAAAGTTAAAAATTCAGAAAAGTTAATGAGAGAATAATTAAACTGATTTTTTAAAAAATTGAAATATTAAATAAAAGAAAGAGTTGGTTTTATTAAAAACAACAATAAACCAGATAAACTTTTGGTTAATGTAATTTGTTTAAAGGAGAAAGCAAATTTCAGTTATCAAAAATGAAAAGGGTAAATTCTTCATCAGTGAAGAAGAAAATGTAACAATTAGGCTCTATTTTGGCCAACTGTATTTCAATAAATCTGACAATGTAAATGAAGTGGATGGATATTTACAAAAATATAAATTATCCAGATTAACAGAAGAGAAAGTAAAATACTTATATCAACCAATTTTAGAGAAAAAAATAATTAAAAATTCAATCAATGAGCTACCTGAAAATAAATCTCCAGGGACATATGGATTTACAAATGAATTTTACCAAATATTCTTTTTCCAAAATTTATTTTATTTGAAGAAACAATAAACAAAAATAAAAAAGAGAACATAATACATAACAAAATGAAACAAAACAAAGGAGAATATGTGCACAGTAAAACATCAAGGAGGATTCTAGATATATGATAATAAATACCTACTTAAGAAAAAATATATATGTATATGTATATATATATATATATATATATATATTACTAGAAGAAATTATATGTATGAGTGTCCATCTTTTTTTTTTACTTACTTGTAAATTGTTCTTTTGTTTTCTGTTGCACATCTTATTTATTTTATTCTCTTTTCCTTCTTTCATCTACTTCTCCCTTTCATCCCTACAACCACCCCCAAGCAAGCTAGTTAAGAAAACGTGTGTTTATGTTTACATATGTAAATATATATATATATATATATATATATATATATATATGTATTTATATATGTATATATATACATATATATATATATATATATATATACATTTGTAAATATACATACATACTCATACTCACACAGATACATGCCCAGATGTAAATATGTCATTCATATCCCTGCTGACTCTTTCATTAAATTCTGCTCCATAACCTTGCTTACTATTACTTTACCTCAGGCTACTTAGGGATCCCTTCCTTGTGTTCCTTCCTCATACTTTTTTCCCATCCATCTATGCATATTATCTTATTTCTTTATGGATTTTGGAGGGTACTACATATACCTTTTATGCTATTTATGCAAAGTTGTCTATTGAACTCATTACCCTATTGTTAATATAAAACTTAATAAAGAATACATTTAAAGAATAAAGTATACATTTCCCGTATATAGAAATAAACAATTTTTCACATTTAAACAGTTTGTCCATGTTGAGTTTTTTTTAAAAATTTCTCTTTGATATTGGCTCATATATGTTAAATTTTCTCGTAATTTTGGGAATGATTGATAAAATGTAATGCCGGAGAAACTGAGGCAAGATAGAGATTAGAGAGTATTTAATATTTTATTTGAAAGAGAGAGATTTACTGTGAACAAATGGATCCATGGTTTGGCACCAGGGTTGAATAAGATCACTGTCTCCACAAATCCAGCAAACAGTGTGAGTTCTCAATGACATATATACATGTGGCTCAGATACAATGGGGTAGACAGAGACAGTGGCAGAGTCAGTATGCTAAGAGCTGGAAGGGGATTCAGACAGGGTGGGGGGAGGCACCCCAGAGATGGGAAGAGGCATCTTGATAAGACAGTATCTGATATTCTGATAGATTGGGATGGGGAAAGGCATTCTTATATTCTAAAATATAAGATCTTTTATCCTTATCAAATATTCTGATGATTAATGGGGAGGGATGGTTTTGCAGGTGTGAGTAGAACAATTAGAAATCGAGGCAGGACAATTTAGGGAAAATGAGTCAGGATAATTAGGGAAACTGAGTCACGATAATAAAAGAGAACTGTGGCACAACACTAAGGTCTATAATGTCTGACTTTTCTAAAGTACTATTCACCTCCTTAACTTTTTTCTTGTTTATTTTGTGGTTAATTTTATCTAGTTCTGAGAAAGGAGACTGAGGACCCCCATTAATATATTTTAGTGTCTATTTCTTCCTCTAACTCAATTTATCCTCTGAAAATCTGAATGATATTCCACTTGCTTCATATGAATTTAATATTGATATTACTTCATTGTCTGTAATAAGTTAGGAAAAACAAAGTTAATTAGATGCCATTGAGATAGTGACAATTCATTAACTATATATGTGCAGTAAAGGCCAATAACACCTTTTTTATTTTTATAAACACCTTTTATCTTTTTATCCTTACCTTAGGATATCTTTATGCTGATCTCCCCTTTCTTACAACAATATGTTTACTTAAAAAGGTATTTTAAACTACAAAATGATGCATGTTTTGATGTACAATCCTTTGAGAGGAGAGAAGTGAGTTACTTGAATGATGATTTCCTTAATATTAAGTCAAGTTCAAATTGTATGATACTAACTAAATCATTTAAATAGTCCTCACCTTTCTTACCTTTAATATTAGAGGGTAAGACAAACAACACTCTAAATGCTTTTAAGCTCTAATATTTGATTAGTTTAAACGTATTCATTTGAACATATATTTAATCGGCGAATTTGAAATGCCCACTAGTGCAGTGAACTCTACTAGTCTAGAGTAGTCACATACAAAGATAAATGTGATCTACTTCCTAGTACTGATTTCTCCACTACATCACTGGGTCTCAGTTTCTGCATCTGTAAAGTGAAGGAACCAGACTTGAAGATGTCTAAGTTGTCTTCCAGCTCTAAATATATGATTCAATTATCTTATGGCTTTAGAAATATTTAGGTCGTTATATTTTAATATATTTAACATTTACTGGTCATCCTGCCATCTGGGGAAGTAGGGTGAGGGGAAGGAGGGGAAAAATTGGAACAAGAGGTTTGGCAATTGTCAATGCTATAAAATTACCCATACATATAACCTGTACATAAAAGGCTATTGAAATAAAAAAAATAGAAATATTTAGGTCAATCATTATCAATTGATCACAGAGCTCCACATATTTGCATTTTTTACATCATAGAAATTCAATGAAAAAATGCAGTGAGAAAAACTTTCCAAAAGTAATTCCTGTAGAGTAAAAATAAGATGTCTTTCATAGAGCTTCTAGCAAACCACTTTGAAACATTAAGTAAATTGTTACAGAGCACATAAACAAAATTAAAATGTAGATACAAACCAGATTAAAGTAGTAGACTAAATGGAATTCATAAAAACAGTATCTTAAAATTCTTAAAGTGCTGAAGTGCTGAACTATATATATTATAACATTGCAAGATAATTAGAATTGCATATTATATTTGCAAAATCAGTTACTCTTAATTCATCATATATCATACTAGAGTATTCCAAAACATGTATTTTCTTTCTCAATCTGCCTATCTGTTAACTAAATCATAATGAAATTGGACATCAAAACATGAAGAAACCTTTTAATCATACCGAGCAGCCTAAGCATTAGGCTGGAGAATGGATAAAATAAGCTATTGAGACAAATTTCATTATATCTTTCATAAAGCAAAAGGAACTTTGAGTATTTTATGGAGGAAGTCTTTCACTACCTCCTCCTACCATGTTGAATTGTGTTAATGATGCTTTCAATTTTTCACTTAGCCAGCTAGATTCTTTGTTACAGTGGAAGTATACAACCACATTTCTTTTAAACAATTGTATTCATTTAATGTATAAATAACACTGGCAGACATCCAGATTTTTTTCCTCCTTTATTATTCTGATGAATGAGTAATTTCTCATGCTAAGAGGTTCCTACTGAATTCAGACTTTTGTTATGTATGTAACTAACTTTTGGTGCCTCCCTTAATCTTATTTGGGTTTTAATGGCTTAGTGTGAGTGTAAATAGCAATTGTTTCTGTTCTAGCCAGAAACTAGGAGGATATCCTATTCCCACACTGAATCTTTTGTGAAGGCAAATTAGGCCATCTTTTTTCCTCAATTCTTATCTAGCCTTTAATTGTTGAATAGGTGTTGCCTTAGACAAACTAAGCCCTTGGAAAGAGCTCAGCTTAAGAAAGTGATGATTTCTGACTATATGTGGAGATATTGTCAGTAGTTTTGACCTGTCTTGACACTGAACTTTGATGATTCTAGAAAAAAGAATAAGATTGAGGACTTTTCACAGCTCTTCCTCATTTAAATACAATTCACTTTGAAGTCAAGACTTCACTCTCTTGATATCACTGATCCTTTTCACAGAGAAAGGAAGAACAACAACAAATAGCTGAAACATCCTCTCTGGAAGCTGATACTTGAGGGCAGACAGAGAAGGCAGGAGACATATGTGAGGAAAGAGAATTCTAGATATAGTATATTGAACAACCAAAAAGAACCAAAGTCATGAGATAATGTGCTATTTGTTCTGTTTATAAAAAGTAAATAGTTTCAAAAAAGAAAAGTGATTAAAGATCACAAGATAGTAAATAGAAAGTATCTATTGGAAATGTCTTTTTACATCTGAGATAATTTTCTAGGATCCAGTAAAAACACATCTGTGTTTCTTTACTGACAGGTCATCAAACTCTTCTGTACAGGTTACTATCAAATAGGGAAATTAATTTTTTTTCTCCAGACTAATGCATTTCTTCTTGATGACCTAATATGTCAGTTGTCATATCCATCAACCTTTCCAGATGCTTTGAAATGCAAGTATTTTACAACTATCAGCATTTTTAAATGATAATTTTCTTTAGAAATTACTGCTTTAATCCCAGTGAGTGAGGGAAAGGAAGCTGTGAAACACCAGCAAGAAAATATTAGGAGATATTGTTCACAAGTTGTATTTAAAAATTCTCAACATCTGATTAGCTTAAATATTTAATTAGTTCAGAAAATGTGATAGAGAAAAATAGTTAACACATGGAATTTTCTGACAGATAATCTGTTATCTCTGTAAATCCCTATTGATTGCCTTGGCAGCCCCTGGCATGATGAACAATTTACAAGATCTAAAGTCTATATGGCTTCTCAGGAACAGATGGCAGGAGAATGCCTCAATTGAGACAGTTCTTGAATGCCCTGGTGACATTGATAAAGAAAATTGGAATTGTTTTATGAGGCTGCAGAAGAATTTTTAGACTTTAAACAAGGTTAAGAAATATAATTTTATAAGATGGCTGAAATTGACACCACTTGCACAGAGTATCAATTAAAAGGAATCACATAGATTATAAAATCCAGCTTGTACCTCAACAAAAATATCACCTACCTATCTTTCAGGCCTGTGTGAATGATGAGGAAACCACTATTTTACTATGTGAAGCATTTAAGTTTTAAATTACTAATTTCTTAGAAAATAGGTCCTTACATTAAACTGAAATTGTTCTTCCCACAAATTATAAAATTTACAACTAATGCTGCCTCTTGGGCCCCTCTTGGGGACTAAAATAAATTTAATTTCTTTTCTTTCATGATAGAGTCTCAAACATTAGAAGACAAGTATTTTAATTCACCTACTTTCTCTTCTCTAGTCTAAAAGTATGAATAGGACTTGCATTCCAGTTAGAATTAATCTTCATCCTAAAAATAATTTCAATCTAATGAAAAAAACATACATAGGAATCTGATAAAAATACATTAAGGAATATAAATATGAAGGGAAGCCAAAATGACAGAGGAATGACCCATGAACTTTTCCACAAACTTCTCCATATACTGTTAAATAATGACTCTAAACAAATTCTAGAATATTGGAATTTACACAAAATATGAAGCAAAGTAATTTTCCAGACTAAAACAACTCAGAATATAGGCAGGAAATAGCTGTTGCACAAGGGTGAGAGGAGCTTAATCCAACAGAGTCCATTCTAGTGATGACCAGAACCTAGCAAATCAAGAACGTACTTTGGGGCTGAATGAATCAGTGGAAGTTTTCAAATCTTCCACAGTTGTCAAGGATATCAGGTCAGAAAGAGATTTACAGGACATCCTGTGATGGCATTAGGAAAAGATTCCTTTAGTTTTCCCATTGCCTCTACTCTTGGATCTGGCTTTCAATTACAGGTCTTAGTCCTAGTGTGAGAAAAAGCACAGCAGAGTTTATGGCTTTAGAAGAGCAGGAACCTTGATAAAAATTCCATGGTTAAAAACTCACACATTAATGCATAATACAAGAGAGTACTATACATATCTCTTCCCAGATCATACCTGGAAGAGTCAAAAATTTACAGGTCACCAGAATTATTTCTGAAATAGCTGAACAAAGCATCTAATGGTTGGGTCAGGACCCCCAAGAGTTTAAAAAAAAAGTCAAAATAATTAAAAGTCAAGAAATAGGTTAGAGTGGAGGATGGTAGAATGGGTCCAAAAATTCCAGAGTAAATGTAAAGTAGGTAAAAAGAAATGAGCTATACAGAACTTTGTTGTTCCTGAGAAAATTGTAGAAAATTCCAAGAAAAATAAAAGGACAAAGGTTTGATCTGTGTGAAGTATAAACACCTCCAGGCCAGTTCCCCTGAAACAATAAGCATATAGCCCTAGGATTAGCTGGATTGAGCAGTAACCTCAATCCAACTCTAGGAACTTTCATCTACCAGAAAGTGTGGGAAATTTTGAGAAAGACTGAGGGAACCCTTGCTGATAAGAAAATGGTCTAGTTGTACTGTTTAGACATGGCTCCAAGCACACACCCATTAAGTGCAGAAATAGTGTAGCAGAGAAACTATTGGCTGGGAGCACTTATTTGAGGGTCTAATTCTTGGGTTTGGTTCTAGGCCAGAAGAAAGAACTAAAGAAAGAACTCATCATCCCTCATCACTCCAAGACTAGAAGCTATTTCACTATTATGCTCTTATTAAAAAGAAAGAAAAATAAAAGAATAAAAAAAAAATGAAAGAAAAATGAACAGATAAAAGCAAAAAAAAAAATGCTACTTTAGAAATACAGAAGACCAGGGCTCCTCTTCAGAAAAAAAGACTGAAGGAAAAAAAAAAGGCTCTCCTATTCCAAAGAATTTTGTTAAATGGTCACCTGCCCAAAGAGAATTCACAGAAGAAGTCAAAAAAGACTTTAAAAATCAAATAAAAGAGATTGAGGTAAAACTAAATATATACATATATATGTATATGCATAAATATGTATAAGTATGTATATGTATATATTTATATGTGTAGATATAGATATTTATGAATAATCCAAGAACATCAAGATTATTATGAAAAGAAAATCAACCAACTAGAAAAGAATCTTAATGAAAAAAATGACTCCTTGAAAAATATAATTGGACAATGGGAAAACCCAGCTAAATTATGAGACAGAAAAATAAAAAGACAAAATATAAAGAATGAAAAAAATAAAAGAGAATGTAACAGCTTACAATAAAAAAGCAGAACTAGAAAATAGATCAAGAAGAGAAAAAATAGGAATGACTAGATTATCTGAAAACTATGATCATAAAAGAATCTTGATATAATAATAAAGGAAATAATTAAAGAAAATTATCCTTAAGGATTAGAAAAAGAGGGGAGAAAAGAAATAGGAAACAAAACCACTACAGATCATTGCTTGAAATAGATCCTACAAGGAAAACTTATAGGAACATCATTGCCAAATTCCAAAACTCTCAAATCATGGAGAAAATTTTACAAGTAACAAGGAAATGAAAACCACACAATTAAAATATGAAAAGAATTAGAATCATACATTAAAATACTATGTATTATAAATTAAAGAGCTAACGAACTAGGGTTGCTACCAAAATTAGTATGCTCAGCAAAGTAAACATAATTCTGAACAACAGCAACAAAAAGATTGTTACTAAATTGCCAGATTTTAAGATTTTATTGCAAAACAAACAAAAAGCAAAACCTGAACTTAATAGAAAATTTGACATAGAAGATCTAAGAGAAATATAAGGCAAAATATTAAAGAATTTCAAGGGACTTAATAGGAAAAACTTTATGTTTTATATGTGGATGTATAAAATATATATCTAAATTTTTCATTAGTAATTGGGTAGTTTAAAAGAAAGATTGGGATAGAATTGAGTATAATTCTAAATATTATGAGTAATTCTAAAAAGCAAAACCATGAAGGAAAGAGTAAAAGCACTAATTATGTTATATTGTTATATGAATGAGGTGTGAGAACATGAGTTGACACAGAGGAAATATTTGGGGAAGGAGATCTGGTAATACTAGAATCATGAAAGGAACAATACATACATACATAGATATATATATATATATATATATATATATATATATATGTATATATATATGCATTCATACACACACACATGTGTGTATATATATATATATATAATATATATAAACTTCTAAATTTATAAAGAAATAAGAAGTCTTATTAATTAATATGGATTTTGACATTTTAAAAAACTAGATAATATAAAAATAAAATACTGGTGTGGTGCAGGAAATGATGAATTGTTGAATCGTTGGATTTAGAAAAATATTGAGGGGGGCTGAGCCAAGATGGCAGAGAGAGCATACATTTTATCCATTATGTGTTTAAATGAGTGGGATGACTTCTCCAGACTCTCTTGCCAAGCCTCCCTCTACTTTTCCCATTTTTCTTCTAGTTCTCTTGTGAGAGCCTTTTCAATTTCTTCTATGAGATTCATCTGTGCTGAGGAACAGATGATCTCCTCCTTTGGGGATTCACATGGAGACAGCTGTTTTTAGTCTCCTCAGGGTTTAAAGTCTGTTCTCTATCCATATAGAAGCTGTCAATGGTTAAAGTTCTTTTCAATTTTTTGCTCATTTTGTCAGAGAAGAATGAGAGACAGACCTGCAAAGAAAAAAAGAAAAAAAAAACCCAAATGGAATCTGCTTTTTTGGGGGGAGGGGCTGGGTGGTGTTACCGAGCTTCCTCTACAGACTGTGGGGGTAGCAGCAAGGCACTAGCAGGACTGTGCTGCACCTGCACTCAGAGACTCTGAGAGCGTGCTGAGACGCTGTGGGGGAGGGGTGGCCAGGTACTGAGAAACTCCAGCTGTTTGGGGTTGTATTCTTCACCCCCAGTGTTTTAGCTTCTCTGCTGGGCTACTGACTTGCTGCCAGGGCAAAGTATCCAATCCTGTAGCAAAGATCTCTTTGCAGAAACGGCTGAGATCACACCCCACTCCGCTCCGGTCTGCTTGGCTGTGAGCTGCCTGCCGAGGTCTAGATACCTCTGTCCTCAGCCTATGCCTGATCTAAAACCATCCCTGCCCTCCAGCAAAAACAGACCTTTCCTGGAGTATTTCAGGGAGGCTTCTCTTGGTAACTATATATGTTTTTTTTTTTTTTCAGTCAAGTATTAATTCAGAGGCTTGTCATGAAATGAATTCTGAGAGAAAATGCAGAGCTTACACAGCTGTGTGCCTCCTCGCTGCCATCTTTGTCGGAAGTCCAGTTCCATTTGTTTCTAAGGAAAAAAACAGATCTAAACAAAAAATTCGATCTCCAGCCATAGGACTCAAGAGAAGCAGAAAAAGGTAAAAGGAACTCTTGAGAACTGTTTTTCTATTGTGGATATACATAAAAACCACATGTATAATTTTATTTTACTGATATAATATAATAAGGGAAGTAGAAATAGAAAGGGGATAGTGTCAGAAAAATGGAAAAGGGGAGATAAAAAGAGGGAAACTACATCCCAAAATGAGGCAAAGGAAACTTATCATATCTGAGACAGAGTTCCCCACATCTGAAAAAACTTAGAGAGGGGGAGGAACAATATGTGAATCTTACTCTCATCAGAGTCAGCTCAAAGAGAAAATAATTGACATTTGTTTTACAAAGAATCTTCTCTCACCTCACTAAAAATGGGAGAAGAAAAGGGAAAAGGAAAAAGAGTAATAAGGGAAGGGTACAAGAAAGGGGAAGAAGTTCAAAGGGAGGGAGGGAGGGATCCTAAAGAGAGAGAGATGCCTGACACAAGGGGGGCCCATAAATTTAATACTAGGGAAGGGGGCAAGGGGAGGCAAGTAAAAAAGCATAATCTGGGGATATTATGATGGTAGGGAATACAGAATTAGTAATTTTAACCGTAAATGTGAATGGGATGAACTTTCCCATAAAGCAGAGGCAGATAGCAGGCTAGATCAAAAGTCAGAAACCTACAATATGTCATTTACAGGAAACACATTTAAAGCAGGGATATACATACAGAGTAAAGGTAAAGAGCTGGAGCAGAATCTATTATGCTTCAGGTGAAGTAAAAAAAGCAGGGATAGCCATCCTTATCACAGATCAAACAAAAGCAAAATTTGATCTAATTAAAAGAGATAAGGAAGGAAACTCTATCTTGCTAAAGGGTGCTATAGACAATGAAGGAATATCAGTATTAAACATATGCACCAAGTGGTATAGCATCTAACTTCTTAAAGAAGAAGTTAAGAAAGTTGCAAGAAGAAATAGATAGCAAAACTATAATAGCGGGAGATCGCAATCTTGCACTCACAGAATTAGATAAATCAAACAACAAAACAAATTAGAAAGAAATTTAATGGATAAATAGAATATTAGAATAATTAGATATGATCGATCTTTTCAGAAAATTGAATGTGACAGAAAGGAGTATACTTTCTTCTCAGCAGTTCATGGAATCTACGCAAAAATTGATCATATATTAGGACATAAAGACCTCAGGAAGGCAGAAATAGTAAATGCTTTCTTTTCAAATCATGATGCATAAAAACTACATTCAACAAAAATTTAGGGGTAAATAGTAACTGAAAAGTAACTGAAAACTAAATAATCTCATTTTAAAGAATGATTGGGTGAAATAGCAAATTGTAGATACAATTAATAATTTCACTCAAGATAATGACAACAATGAGACATCATACCAAAATTTGTGGGATGCAGCCAAAGCAGTAATAAAGGGAAAGTTTATATCCGTAGATGCTTACTTGAATAAAATGGAGAAAGAGAAGATCAATGAATTGAGCTTACAATTTAAAAAGCAAGCTAGAAAAAAGACCAAATTAAAACCCCCCAATCAAATACTAAAATTGAAATTCTAAAATTAAAAGTAGAAATAAATAATATCGAAAGTAAAAAAAAAAACTATATAAATAAAACTAAGAGTTGGTTTTATGAAAAAACAAAATAGATAAACCTTTGGTAAATCTGATCAGAAAAAGGAAAAAGGAAAATCAAATTGTTAGTTTTAAAAATAAAAAGGGGGAACTTTTCATCAATGAAGAGGAAATTAGAGCAATAATGAGTTACTTTGCCAAACTTTATGCCAATAAATTTCATCACTTAAGTGAAATGAATGACTACCTCCAAAAATATAGGTTTCCCAGATTAACAGAGGAGGAAGTAGATTGCTTAAACAGCCTCATCTCAGAAAAAGAAATAGAACAAGCTATTAATCAACTCCCTAAAAAAAATCCCCAGGACCAGAAGGATTTACATGTGAATTCTACCAAACATTTAAAGAACAATTAGCCCCAATGCTATATAAACTATTTGAAAAAATAGGGAATGAAGCAGTCCTACCAAATTCCTTTTACGACACAGACATGGTACTGATACCTAAACCAGATAGGTGGAAAACAGAGAAAGAAAATTACAGACCAATCCCCCTGATGAATATTGATGCTAAAATCTTAAACAAGATATTACCTAAAAGACTACAGAAAAATCATCCCCAGGATAATACACCATGATCAAGTAGGATTTATACCAGGAATGCAGGGGTGGTTCAATTATTAGGAAAACTATTAGTATAATAGACCATATTAATAAACAAATTAACAAAAAACATATGATCATCTCAATAGATACAGAAAAAACATTTGATAAAATCCAGCATCCATTCCTATTAAAAATACTTGAGAGTATTAGGAATAAATGGCCTTTTCCTTAAAATAATCAGTATCATCTATTTCAAAACATCAGTAAACATCATATGTAATGGGGACAAACTTCAAGCATTCTCTTTTTTTTTTTAATAACTTTTTATTGACAGAAACCATGCCAGGCTAACATTTTTTTTTATTTAATAGCTTTTTATTTACAGGATATATGCATGGGTAACTTTACAGCATTAACAATTGCCAAATCTCTTGTTCCAATTTTTCACCTCTTACCCCCCCACCCCCTCCCCTAGATGGCAGGATGACCAGTAGATGTTAAATATATTAAAATATAACTTAGATACACAATAAGTATACATGACCAAAACATTATTTTGCTGTACAAAAAGAATCAGACTCTGAATTATTGTACAATTAGCTTGTGAAGGAAATCAAAAATGCAGGTGTGCATAAATATAGGGATTGGGAATTCAATGTAATGGTTTTTAGTCATCTCCCAGAGTTCTTTTTCTGGGCATAGCTAGTTCAGTTCATTACTGCTCCATTAGAAATGATTTGGTTGATCTCGTTGCTGAGGATGGCCTGATCCATCAGAACTGGTCATCATCTAGTATTGTTGTTGAAGTATATAATGATCTCCTGGTCCTGCTCATTTCACTCAGCATCAGTTCGTGTAAGTCTCTCCAGGCCTTTCTGAAATCATCCTGTTGGTCATTTCTTACAGAACAGTAATATTCCATAATATTCATATACCACAATTTATTCAGCCATTCTCCAACTGATGGACATCCATTCAGTTTCCAGTTTCTAGCCACTACAAAAAGGGCTGCCACAAACATTCGTGCACATACAGGTCCCTTTCCCTTCTTTATAATCTCTTTGGGATATAATCCCAGTAGTAACACTGCTGGATCAAAGGGTATGCACAGTTTGATAACTTTTTGAGCATAGTTCCAAACTACTCTCCAAAATGGTTGGATTCGTTCACAACTCCACCAACAATGCATCAATGTCCCAGTTTTCCCGCATCCCCTCCAACAATCATCATTATTTTTTCCTGTCATCTTAGCCAATCTGACAGGTGTGTAGTGGTATCTTAGAGTTGTCTTAATTTGCATTTCTCTGATTAATAATGACTTGGAGCATCTTTTCATATGACTAGAAATAGTTTCAATTTCTTCATCTGAGAATTGTCTGTTCATATCCTTTGACCATTTTTCAATTGGAGAATGGCTTGATTTTTTATAAATTAGAGTTAATTCTCTATATATTTTGGAAATGAGGCCTTTATCAGAACCTTTGACTGTAAAAATATTTTCCCAGTTTATTGCTTCCCTTCTAATCTTGTCTGCATTAGTTTTGTTTGTACAAACTTTTCAGTTTGGTATAATCGAAATTTTCTATTTTGTGATCAGTAATGATCTCTAGTTCTTCTTTGGTCATAAAGACCTTTCCCTTCCACAGGTCTGAGAGGTAAACTATCCTGTGTTCCTCTAATGTATTAATAATTTCATTCTTTATGCCTAGGTCATGAACTCATTTTGACCTTATCTTGGTGTACGGTGTTAAGTATGGATCAATACCTAGTTTCTGCCATATTAGTTTCCAATTTTCCCAGAAATTTTTATCAAACAGTAAGTTCTTATCCCAAAAGCTGGGATCTTTGGGTTTGTCAACTTCAAGCATTCTCAATAAGATCAGGAGTGAAACAAGGTTTCCCACTATCACATTTACTATTCAATATTGTATTAGAAATGCTAGTTTTGGTAATAAGAGCTGAGAAAGAAGTTAAAGGAATTAGAGTAGGAAAAGTGGAAACCAAATTATCACTCTGCTGATGATTTGATGGTATACTTAGAGAACACCAGAGATTCTACTAAAAAGTTATTAAAAATAATCCAGACCTTTAACAAAGTTGGAGGATGACATAAGTCATCAGCATTCCTATATATCACTAACAAAGTCCAACTGTTAGCGTTACAAAGAGAAATTCCATTTAAAGTAATTACTGGTAGTATAAAATACTTAGGAATCTATCTGCCAAGGGAAAATCAGAAATTTTATGACTGAAACTACAAAATGCTTTCCATACAAATTAAGTCTGATCTAACCAATTGGAAAAATATTAAATGCTCTTGGATAGGGAGAGTAAATATAATAAAGATGACATTACTACATAACCTATTTATTTAGTGCTATACCAATCAGACTCCCAAAACACTACCTTAATGACCTAGAAAAAATAACAACCAAGTTCATATGGAAAAACAAAAAGTCAAGAATTTCAATGGAATTAATGAATAAAAATCAAATGAAGGTGGCCTAGCTGTACCAGCTCTAAAATTATATTATAAAGTGGCAGTTACCAAAACCATTTGTTATTGGCTAAGAAATAGACTAGTTGATCAGTGGAACTGGTTAGGTTCAAAGGACAAAATAGTCAATAACTTTAATACCCTAGTTTTTGACAAATCCAAAGGCCCCACATTTGGGATAAGAATTCACTGTTTGATAAAAATTGCTGGAAAAATTGTAAATTAGTATGACAGAAACAAGGCATTGACCCACACTTAACACCATACACCAAGAAAAGGTCAAAATGGGTTCATGACCTAGGCATATAGAATGAGATTATAAATAAATTGGAAGAGCATAGGATAGTTTACCTCCCAGACCTGTGGAAGAGGAAGGAATTTATGACCAAAGAAGAACTAAAGATCACTATTGACTACAAAATAGAAAAATTTGATTATATAAAATTGAAAAGTTTTTGTACAAACAAAACTAATGCAGACAAGATTATCAGGGAAACAATAAACTGGGAAAACATTTTTACAGTCAAAGTTTCTGATAAAGGCCTCATTTCCAAAATATATAAAGAATTGACTCTAATTTATAAGAAATCAAGCCATTCTCCAATTGGTAAATAGTCAAAGGATATCAACAGACAATTCTCAGATGAAGTACTTGAAACTATTTCTAACCATATGAAAATATGCTCCAAATCATTAATCAGAGAAATGCAAATTAAGATAACTCTGAGATACCACTATGCACCTGTCAGATTGGCTAGAATGACAGGTAAAAATAATGTGGAATGTTGGAGGGGATGTGGGAAAACAGGGACACTGATACATTGTTGGTGGAATTGTGAACTCATCCAGCCGTTCTGGAGAGCAGTTTGGAACTATGCTCAATTATCAAAAACTTTGCATATCCTTTGATCCGGCAGTGTTACTACTTGGCTTATATCCCAGAGATATTTTAAAGAAGGGAAAGTGGACTGTATGTGCAAGAATGTTTATGGCAGCCCTCTTTGTAGTGTCCAGAAACTGGAAACTGAGTGGATGCCCATCAATTGGAGAATGGCTGAATAAATTGTGGTATATGAATATTATGGAATATTATTGTTCTGTAAGAAATGACCATCAGGATGATTTCAGAAAGGTGTGGAGAGACTTACAGAAACTGATGCTGAGTGAAATGAGCAAGACCAGAAGATCATTATATACTTCAACAACAATACTATATGATAATCAATTCTAATGGACGTGGCCCTCTTCCAACAATGAAGATGAACCAAATCATTTCCTATAGAGCAATGAATTGAACCAGCTACACCCAAAGAAAGAATTCTGTGAGATGACTATGAACCACTACATAGAAATCCCTCTATTTTTGTCAGCCTGCATTTTTGATTTCCTTCATTGGCTAATTGTACACTGTCTCAAAGTCCTACTCTTGTTATAAGCCAATTAACTTTTTAGATATGTATACATATATCATATTTAACTTATACTTTAACATATTTAACATGTACTGGTTAACTTGCCTGCCATCTGGGGAAAGGGGTGGGGAGAAGGAGGGAAAAAGTTGGAACAAAAAGATTTGTAACTGTCAATGCTGAAAAATTACCTATGCATATATCTTGTAAATACAAAGCTATAAAAAAAGAAATAGTAAAAAAAGAAATAAAATAGATAAATATCACTAAATGGGTAAGTTTGAAAATATGCAGTCATGGAACAATCAGGATGCACCTTAATATGATAGATTTAAAAATTAAAACATTAGCTTCACCCAAGACAAGGGCTTGGAATGCAGAAGAATAAGTTTTAAAGTCCAGGTTTCAAGTAGTGTAGAGAGGGTGTTGGTCTGCTTAGGCTAGAAACCACCTACCACCTAAATATCCTATGTGGATTACTAGATTGCATGTGATGCTAAAAGATCAAATAATGTCCGTACCAGGTGGCTGAAAGAGAAGTCCATGTTTACTACCATCTTTATCAAATTAAAATCCATGGTGCTCATGTTGAACTTGAGCTGGTCAGAGTATTTATCACATCTCACAAAGTAGAATAAACAATTCCAAAATTGTTAAAAATATTAGCCCCTTTGATACAGTGGAAATAATTTATTTTTCATGAACATGAGAAAGGCACTACTGCTTCACTTTGCCAATTTATTTTATAAGAGTAACAGTGGATTGGTGCATGTAAAAAAGTATATTAATGTGCTATGCTGATGCAATTTCTCCATATAAATGAGATTAAGGATTTTTTTTTTATTCAGTGAGAATAATGATGAAATAAAAATATCTTAGAAAGACTATGGAGCATGTATAGACATTTTGTAACCAGTTCTGGTCTGCTTAACTATGTAATTAGGAGAACCATTTAAAAAATTTTTTTTCTATCTGAATTTGAAGCATCTTAAAAATAAAACTGAGTCAAGCATAGCTAATGTGTCTCTCTCATCTTAGTGTGCTTGGTAGCTCTGCTTTGCATTATACTACTTAGTTCATGGCCTCTGATGCCTGACAAATGAAGGTATATGACCTCAAGAAATAGGCTTTAGTCCTTTACCATTGCCTTTTAAAATTTTCAATTCAAAGTAAATGAGTTGAAGTCTCCAATATTTCAATTTTGAAAAAAAATAGGTATGACCTAATGTTTCAATATTCCATAACATTGGTTTCCAGAAACTTCAGCACTGATGCGATGAAAAGAAAAACATTAAGAACTGACTTTCAGGATCCAAGCCAGAAGTAACCAATATAAAGATTAATCCAGATGTCATGCCATATATCTAAATTTGAATGTAGTGAAAACAGTGTTATACATGAATTGGCCTTTTAAATTTATTTTTTTTCTGTTATACATATATATTATTTGCTTGTGACTCATCTTGGGAGAGAAAAATCAGAACAAAAGAGAAAAAACATGAAGGAAGAAAAAAAATTCAACATAGAATCCATTGATTTACATTTAATCTCCATAATTTTCTTTTTGGATGCAGATAACATTTTCTATCTAAAGTTTATTAGGATTGCCTTGGATTCAAGAAGCACCAAGAAAAACCAAGTCTTTCATTTTAACAAAAATTATCAAAGCTTTTTATTTTAAAAAAACACATGCACAGATTATTTTCTACATTCACCCTTGCAAAACCTTGTTTTTCCAATTTTTTCCTTCCTTTTGCCCTACTCCCTTCCCCATGTGGAAAGTTTATATATATGTATAAAATATATGTATATATGTTAACCATGTGGCACTTATTCTATACACATTTCCAAAAGTGTCATGCTGTGTCAGAAAAATATCAGATCAAAAAGGAAAAAAAATAGAAAGAAAAGAGATGCAAGGAGACAACAACAAAAAATTGAAAATACTATGTTATGATACTCACAGTCCCCTTAATTTTCTCTTTGGTGCAGATAGCTCAATACAAAACCATTGGAACTGGCCTGAATCATTTCATTGCTGAAGAGAGCAATGTCCATTGGAAATGATCATTGTATAATCTTGCTGTTTCTGTCTGTAATAATCTCCTGGTTCTGCTCATTTCACTTAGCATCAATTAATTTAAGTCTCTCCAGGCTTCTCTGAATCCTACTGATTATTTCTTATAAAATAATAATATTCCATAACATTAATATGACAAAACTTCTTCAACCACTAGAAACACTTTTGCACATATGCATCCTTTTCACTTTATTATGCTGTCTTTGGGATACAGACCCAGTAGCGACCCTGCTAATTCAAAGGGTAAACACAGTTGATAACCCTGTGGGTATAGCTCCAAATTGCTGTTCATAATTTTTGGATCAGTTCACAACATCACCAAAAATGTATGTGTCCCAATTTTTCCACATCCCTGCCAATATTCATTATTATGTTTTCCTGTCATTTTATCTAATCTGAGAGGCATGTAATGGTGCCACAGAGTTGTTTTAATTTGCATTTATGATCAATAGTTATTTACAGCATTTTTTCATATAACTATATATTGTTTTAATTTCTTCATCTGAAAGTAGTCTGTTTATATCCTTTGACCATTTATCAATTGGAATATAGCTTGAATTCCAGATCCACTTTGGCGGTAGAAGAGGAGAAGGAAGGTAGTAGAGATCCTGTGTCCATTCCCTTCATTTTTACCCCTAAAGACAAAAAATAAAGACCTGTTTTTTTGGATATCCTTTGGAAAAGAGGCTTATTGCATACCTTTTGCTTATCCTGACTCCGGCTGATTCTAAGGTATCCAGAGTGCTAACTCAGTCTTCACAGAAAGTGTTTTGTAATTATACTCATACAGTTCCTGATTTTGCCTTGGCAGGCAGACTCCCAAATACTTTATATTATCCACAGCTATTTTAAATGGAATTACTCCTTGTATTTCTTGCTGCTAGATTTTGTTGGTTATATATAAAAATGCTGGTGATTTATGTGAATTTGTTTTGTATCTTGCACCTTTGCTAAAGTGGTGAATTGTCCCTAGTAGTTTCTTAGTTGATTTTTTAGGATTCTCTAAGTGCACCATTATATCATCTGCAAAAAGTGATAATTTGGTTTTCTCATGACCTACTCTAATTCTTTTAATTTCTTTTTCTTCTCTTATTGCCAAAGCTATATTAAATAGTAATGATGATAGTGGGCAAACTTGTTTCACCCTGATATTATTGGGAATGATTCTTGTTTGTCCCCAGTACATATGACATTTGCTGATTGTTTTAAATAGATGCCACTGATCATTTTAAGGAAACTCCATTTATTCCTATACTTTCTAGTGTTTTTAATATGAATGGGTGTTAGATTGTGTCAAATGCCTTTTTGGCATTTATTGAGATAACCATATGATTTTTGTTAGTTTTTATTGATATAGATGATTATGATAATAGTTTTCCTAATATTGAACCTGCACTGAATTCCTGGAATAAATCCAACT
The DNA here is from genome assembly GCF_902635505.1 of Sarcophilus harrisii. NCBI lineage: Eukaryota > Metazoa > Chordata > Mammalia > Dasyuromorphia > Dasyuridae > Sarcophilus > Sarcophilus harrisii. The sequence goes on along the minus strand of NC_045427.1, from coordinate 63,921,736 downwards.
TGGTCATGGTCTATTTTCCTAAGGGACTTGATGTAATCTGTCTTTGATAATATCATATGTGTCAATATCCATTAGGGAAATTGGTTTATAATTTTCTTTCTGTGTTTTGACCCTAGCTGGTTTACATATCTGCATCATAAAGGTCTCATAAAAACAATTTGATAGGATTCCTTCCTTCACTGTTTTCCCAAATAGTTTTCAATGTTGGAATTAATTATTATGCTAACTGTTATGATTATTATATGGGTATTTTGAACCTTGGAAATGTTATGTGTAAGACAGGAAAAATGTGAGTGACATGATTATCAATTTTGTTAACCTTTTAATTTCATTCTTTGAAATTGATATTAAAAATTAATTTTACATGAAAAGTTCTATAAGCCTTCTTTTTTTCTTTTTCAGTGTTGATTTTCCTTTCCTATATCAACTGTCTGCTGTATAAAGGTATGCAATAAGCTCTTTTCCAAAGGATATCCAAAAAACAGTTAGGTGGCTCAATGGAACAACTTCCAGGTTGAAATCAGGAAGATGTAAGTTCAAATATATCCTCAAATATTTATCATATATAAGTCACAGACTATTCATTTAACTTTATTTTCCTCAATTTCCTCTCTGTAAAATAAGCTGAAAAAGGAAAGGGAAAGCAACATAATATCTTTGTCAGTTAAACTCCAAATGGGTTCACAATGAGTATGGCATGACAACTAAGCAACATTAAAAAAACATCTTTGATATCCTATTGATGACATTCTGTGGAATTGTACAGAAGAAGCCATGGTGGTAGACATCAAAGATAGATGGTAGTACATGTCAGAGACAAAGGTCTGGAGATTCATTCTAAGAGAAAAAAAATAGTGGTCCAGCTTGCTCAATTAAATTTTTGGGAATGACTTTGATGAAGAAAAATTGATGATTGTGGCTGTAGTTCACAATAACCTACTGACACGCAATATTTCTTTAATCTAAAAAAGGTGATTCAACATTTATTGAATTCATGAATTAGAAGATTTTTGAAATAAAATCTAAAGTAGTGAATTGACTTGGGAATACCAATTGATAATGAAGGATATAATCCAATTTCAAATCACTGTTCTTTAATTTTTACACTAGTCCTCTTTAAACTACAACAAATGGTTCAGAGGTCAAGGCATTTCTCAGTATCAAACATTTATCCTGTCACAAAATTTAAGGCCAAACTTTTCATACAAAGAAAATTCCATTTATTTAGTTAGACACTGATATTTTCAGTAAACTCTAAGTAATTAGTGTCTACAATTTGGTTGTAGTTAAGCCAAACAAATAAAAAAAAAATACAGCTTGTGTTATCTTGAGTTAGTACTAATCTATCAGCATTTTTCTGACATATGATTCCTAAATTAGCTTATTAGTTAATTGATTTACATGAAAAATTATATCTCAAGCTCAGAAGTTGTAGATGGGTTTTAATTTTCCAATTGATTTAGAGCCAAAAAAGCTGAAATATCTTCTGTCTCAATCATTAACTAGTTGTGTGAACTGAGCATATCTATGAACCACATTTTGTACATCTGTTAAATTGGTTCATACATTTTGCTTCTCAAAATTGTTTTGAGAAAAGTGGTTGATAAATTAAAAAGCAATCAAACAGTCCAAATAATTATTAAAATCTGCTATGTTTAAGGCACTATAGAAAGTCCTGGGGCAAGAAAAAGAGACAAAAGATAGTTCTTTACGAGCTTATGGTACATTGAAAAACAAATATTTGATTTTCTCTTCTGTTAATCAGAACAATTTATATTTCTGCAAATATTTATTTCCTTACATTAGATTGTCAGATTTGTTAGCCTAAAGTTGAGCAAAATAGCTCCTAATTATTGTTTTAAACACTTCTTGATTTTTGGCAAGTTTACCTTTTTCATTTTTGATCCTAGTAATTTGTTTTTTTTTTATTTTTTCTAATAAAATTAACCAAAGTTTTATATATTGTTTTTTTTTCATAAAACTAACTCTTTTTTAATTAGCTCAATAGTTTTCCTACTTTCAGTTTTATTAATCTGTCCTCTGATTTTCAGGATTTCTAATTTGGCACTTAATTGAGGGAGTTTAATTTGTTTTTTTCCCTGGATTTTTAAGTTGCAAGCCCAATTCATTGATATTCTCTTTCATTAAGGGACAGGTCAATTCTCCAAGAGCCTCCATAGCTGTGAAATCACCACATCTAAAGGAGTTGCAGGGCAGCCTTTGCTGACACAAGTGTTGTGGATTGGGAATGAGATAAATTGGAGGCAGAGGGAAGAGGACAGAGGTATGACAACGTAATGGCCTCTCAGTCAGAGAGGTCAGAGAACAACTGCCTCTCAGTCTCTTTGTATCTTCCTCTCACAAGAGGAGATCCATTCTGGTTTGGATCTCCAGCAGTCACTGCCAGGTGGCTCCCATGTATTCCAACACTCTTTCTCTATTTTACTCACATAACCATTTAGATATATAAAATTTCCCCTAAGAATTGCTTTTGCTGCATTCCACAGGTATTGGTATATTGTCTCATGATTATTATTCTCTTTCATGAAATCATTGATTGTTGTTATCATTTGTTCTTTGACACTTTCATTCTTTAAGAGTAATTATTTAATTTCCAATTGGTTTTTAATCTATCTTTTCCTAGTCCTTTATTGAATGTATGAAATGATCTGAAAAAGAAACATTTACTATTTATGCCTTTCTGCATTTGATTTTGAGAGTTTTATGGCCTAATATGGGAAATTTTTGTGTAGATGTCATGCACCATTGAAGGAAAGGTATATTCCTTTTTACTCCCATTCAATTTTCTTAAAAGATATATCTTATCTAAGTTTTCTAAGATTCTATTAACCTTATTAATGTCTTTCTTGTTTATTTTATAATTGTATTTACTAATTCCAAGAGGGAGAGGTAACAGTCCCCAATTAGTATCGTTTTGCTTTCTATTCCTTCCTGTAACTGGCTTAAATTCTCTAAGAATATGGATGCTGTACCACTTGGTGCATATATGTTGGTATCAATATGACTTCTCTGGTACTCTTTAACAGGATTTAGCTTTCTGCCTTGCCTCTTAATTACATCTATTTTGCTTTTGATTTGTCTGAAATCAGAATTGTAATCCTTATTTTTTTTACATCAACTGAAGCATATTATATTGTACTCCTGCTTTTCAATCTTACTCTGCATCTCTCTGTTTCAGATGTGCTTCTTGTAAACAAGGTATTGTAGGATTCTGTTTTAATCCATTCTGTTATCCATTGCTTTTTATAGTAGAGTTCCATTCACAATCATAGTTTTGATTATCTATTTTCTCTCCTATATATCCTTCTGTTCCTTCTATTCTGTCCTGCCTTAATAGTGTTTTATTTTCACTCATCTGCCCTCAGCCTACTCTCCTTTCTATCATCCCTCCTCTCTTTTCTTTTCTCTTCTTCTCATGTTTCTGCCCTCCCTTCTATCCAGCTTGTCCTTTTTCTTTCCCCTTTCTCTATTTCTTTATAGAGTCATTAATTTCTATATACAATTGAGTGATTAAGTTATTCTCTCTTTGAATCAAAATTAATGAAGTTAAGCTTCAGAGAAATGTTCATCCTTCTTCCTTCTTTCCCTCTAATATAATAACTCTTTTGTGCATCTACATGATGATGTAATTTACCCAATTGTACTTCCAAATTCTTCATCTCCTGGTTCAATTCCTTTTCTCTCCATTAATGTCTTTTTCTTAATATTATCACATACAAGTCAATTTATATCACACCCTCTGCCTATGTATGCCCTTAATTCTAACTGCCTTAATAAAAAAAAATAAAGTTCTCAAAAATTTTAAGAATCAGTTTCCAATGTAGGAATGTAAACAGTATAACCTTTAAATAATATGTTATTTTATTTGTATTCTATGTACCTTTTTATGCTTATCTTGAGTCTTGTGTTTAGTCATCAAATTTTCTGTTTCATTCTGGTCTTTTCAATAGAAAAGATTGAAATTCCCCTTATTTCATAGAAGATTCATATTCTTCCTTGAAAGATGATGCTTAGTGAACTGGGTAGTTGATTCTTGATTATAACCTTAGATCCTTTGCCTTCTGCAATATGATATTCTACACTTTCCAATTCTCTATTATAAATGATGATGAATCCTAGGTAATCCTGGCTGTGGCTTCTAGATACTTGAATTAGTTTGTTGTTGCTAGTGTTTTCCCCAGCAGCCTGTGGTGTTTTGATTTATGGCTTCAGAACATTGCAATTATGTTTCTTAGAGTTTTCTTCAGTGAATTTATTTTGCATTTCACCCATTGTATTCCTTCAATCAATTTTTGTCCTTCCTCTTCCAAATTGTTGACTTCCTACTGCATACTCCTCATTATTTTTCCCACTTTTTGTACTCTCCTGTTTGACTTTTAATATCTGCTATGAACTCAAGAAAGGATTATTGGTCTTGAGATCAAGTGATGTCCCTTTTTGAGGTTTCATAACTAGGCATTTTGTCCTCTTCTCACTTGGTGTATTGGCCTTCCCTATCATTGTAGCAGCCTTCTATGGTCAAGATTTTTTTTGTAATTTTTTTTTGTTGTTCATTTACTGCCTTTCTTTCTACCCTCCCCTCTATTTTGAGACTTTTAAAACAAGCTTTGTTCTTGATGTACAGGGGACTCTCTCCCAAGCTTCTTGTGCAGATATGAACATTGATTTTGAGCATAGGATATGCTTGTGTTTGGTGTCTTGTTCAAAGCACTGGGTATAGCCTGACCTAGTCTCTCTTAAGTTGCTTAGTTTCCCAGAATTCCCCAATTCTCAGAAATTTGTTTTCTGTGTTGCAATGGGAAGCTGCCCCACTGCTCTGCTTAATACTGTTTTACTGTTGCTGGATGGAGGGTCTTGCTTAACTACTTTGATTAACCCTTTCTTATAGGGTTTCCTGGACATCATCTGAACAAGGTTGAACACCACTTTCATCCCAATGATACTTATCTAGCTTGAAGTCCCTCAGACCTATATTGAGCTGGAAAATTGTTTCATTCCTCCCTTTGTAATCTCTGCCATTCCATACTCTATTCAGAGTTCTTGTTTCATGTTTTTTTAGGAAAACTTAGAAAGCTTGTGCCGTAAGCGTCCTGGCCACTCTGAGGCCCTTAATTAACTTTTAAACATTCTTTGGAAACTCTTCAAGTAGGTTTTTTTGGGTTTGACATCAATCTGTATACTCCTTTGAGTTTTCATATATAGGTATTTTTTCCTCTTTTAAGTTGATATTTTATTCTTTCCTGTCACCATATTCATGCTCTATTTTCAAGATACTTTTTTTTTTTTTGCTAACTTTTTTGGCCTATTTTGTGGCTTTTGAAATTGAGCTCTACTCCTGGAGCACAAGGGGGACTCTTCCAATTTTCTGTGTCCAGCAACATGCACAGAGTTACTCACTGAGTGCTGGGACCTCAGATAATTAGTATCTTGCTCACTGTGCTGGAGTACCTGACTGAGTCATAGTTATTGTTGCTTTTTTGCTTTCTGAGCTAAAGGTTGTGGCTCTACCTCCTGATGTTTTCTTGTCCTGTTGAACCAGAACTTGTTGTTGATCTATAATGTTGTTAATACCAAGCTGGTGGCCTGTGAGGACACTGTCTGCATTGTACTGCACTCCCCTTTCATCCAAGTTACACTAATGTTTTTTGTTGTTGTTTTTATTGTTGTTGTTTTTCCTAAAATTCATCCAAGCTATCACAGGCTGGAAAATTATTTAACTTCTCTGTATAGTTTCTGTTGTTGTAGAATCTGCTCATAGGCTTGATTTAATGTTATTTCTAAGGGAAAATTGGGAGATATCAGACAACTTCCTGGCTTCTCTCAGCCAGCTTGTCTCTAGCACCCACGATTTTCCTCATTTTTGTCATTTTTCATGCAAATTTTATGTAGTGACACTTTACAGTTATTTTAATATGCGTTGCTTTTCTTATTATTGATTTAGAGTATTGTACATATGTGCTTCTGAATATTATGTCATTACTTTTTTGAGAAATGCTTGATTATATCATTTGAGCTAGAGCTATTTTCTTTTATGAAACTAGGTTCTTTAATTTTTTTCTAAAATATTTCTTTTTTTTTTTAGTTTTGTTAACATATGACTATGCATAATATATTTTGATTATTTTTTAAAATTCTTATTTTTTGGTTCTGATTTCACCTTTCTCATTTTCTTTTCTTTTTTTGTAGATTTGATTATCTATTTTCATTTAAATTAGTTTATTAAAAGTTTGATATTTCAAGAAGCAGCATTTATAGTTTAATTTTTCTATATTTTTATCTTTCTATTTCAACATTTGTCTTCTAATTTTTATGTAATCTCTTTTCATTTTATTTTGGATTTTTGTGCCTTTGCTTTCTAATATCTGTTATGTATATTTAATTCATTAGTTCTCTCTATTTTTGTTTTATTGATGTATGCTTGTAAGGGTATTATTTCCCTCCTGACAATTTCATTAGTGGCTATATTTTGGTATCTCACTTCCTCCTTATCATTTTCTTTCACATAATTATTCTTTTTATAATTTGCTCGTTGACACTTTTTTATTTAAGATTTTATTTTTCAGAATTCTGGGAGTAGAACCAAGATGGCAGAGTGAAACCTAGAAGCTGCTCGAGTTCTCCCAGATTCCCTCAACACCACAGGAAATCAAGCCTCTGAACAGAGTCTGAGGGGGAAAAATCATTCTCCAGATTAAGAAAAACTGGAAAAACTTCAAAAACAGATCAGTTTCACTGGGGTGAAAGGACTGCTCAGCCTAGCTCAGATGGAATCTGAGAAAGACAGTGAGAGTCATTAAAACATAGCAAATCAGCAATTGAGACCCTCAGTCCTGATTCAATAAAAGAGCATATCAGTGGGTAGCCTTCAGGCCAAGCTTAAAAGGCAAATTATGGGACACCAAACTATTTCCTGAAAAAAGCAGGTAAAGCTACCCCCCTCCCCTATTTTGAGCAAAACACCAAGCACAACGGGTGCCATGCTCAAAGATAAGGTACAGAACTGCATATGAAATTTGGGACAGTGCTTTCTTAACCCCAGAAGCAGAGCTCCACCATAAAACTAACAAAAAAGGAACTACAGAGAGTTAATGGAAGAAAATGAGCAAAAACCAGAACCAGAGAAAGTTATTATGGTGACAGGAAAGACAAAACATCAATTCAAGCCAAGACAATATGTCCCCAAGATAAATCTCGAAAACCTATATGAATTGGTCTCAAGCCCAAAGAGACTTCTTATAAGGGCCCATAAAAGGTTTCAAAAGGCAAATAAGAGAGGTAGAAGGAAAAAATAAGAAAGAAAAGTAAGAGATATGCAAGAGTGAATTAACAGCTTGGAAAAGGAAAGCAATTCCTTAAAAAATACAATTGGCTAAATGAAAAAAAAATTAATGCAGAGAAAAATACTTTGAAAATTAAGTAAATGGAAAAAGAGATGCAAAAGCTAACAGAAAATTGAACATTAAAACTAGAATGAAAATAATGAAAAATAATAACTCTATTCACATCAAGAATCAGTGAAACAAAGTAAAAAGAATGAAAAAATTGAAAGAAGATGAAAATACCTCATTGGAAAAATCAGCTAACTTGGAAAATAAATCCAGGAGAGATAATTTTAAAATTCTTGATCTACTGAAGGCCATGAAAAATAAAAAGAAGAGTTTGGAAAGCATTCTTAAAAGATATCATTAAGGAATTCAAGAAAAACAAGAATATTGGGGGGGTGTTAACTAACTAGAAAAGGAAATATGAATTCTTAAAGAAGAAAATAATTGTTTGAAAATGATAATGGGGCAAAGGGAAGTCACTGAAGTTATATAGAGACAAAGATAACAAAACAAATATAAAGAATGAAAAAATAGAAAAGAGTGTGAAACATCTTATTAGAAAAAAATAGATCTGGAGAAACAGATCATGAAGAGAAAATATAAAAATAATCAAATTACATGAATGTTGTAACCAAAAAAAAAAAAATCTTGACACAATAATGCAAGAAATAAAAAAAGAAAATTGTCCTGGAACGATAGAATGGAGAGGAAAGTAGAAATAGAAAAGATCCACTGATCACCAGCACAAGAGATCTTTTATGGAAAACAAATAGGAATATTATTACCAAATTTTAAAACCCCCACATCAAAGGGAAAATTTTGCAACAAACAAAAAGGAAAATCACAGAAGACGGAGCTACAGTGAGAACTGTATAGCATTTATCATCATCAAAAATAAAAGAACACAGGTCTTGGAATTATATATATGTATATATTTTCAAAGTATTTTTCTCTGCATTAATATATGTTAACAATACAAAAAACTAGGCCTGGGGCCAAAAATATAATATCTAGCAAAATTATGCAGTGTTGAATTGAAAAAAAAAAGAACATTTAATGAATTTGCAGATTTTCATGACTTTGTCTCAACCAAATCCTAACTTAATAGAAAATTTAATATATAACAACCCATATCAAAGTTAATTTCAAGATACTTAACATGGACAAAATATATTTTTGTTTTTTTTTTAAAACATGGAAATGTGTAACAAATATTTAAAATTGATATCAGTAATTGGGTAGCTCAAAAGAAAGAACAGGATAGAGTTGATTATGAACTGACTTTAAAAAAGCAAAACTACCTAAGAAAAGGTAAAAAAAAAATAGTATTTATCTTATACAAGTGTGTTGCAGAGAAAGAATAAACACAGGAGACATTGAAGATGAAGAAGGGTTCTTAGTCTTGAAAATCAACTCTCATTAGGAATGAGATAAATAGGCAATGGTACATATATCCCCTAAAGGATACAGCACCCTCCAAAATCTAAAACAAAATAAAGGGGGACATAATAGGATAGTAATGTTTAGAAAGATAAAGAGAAAAGCAAAGGGTCAAAGGAAAGTATAAGGAAAGGATTCATAGGTGGGAGAAGGTTAAGTAATAACTAGCCAAGTTAAAGAACAATATTAAAGTAGGAGAGTTAGCAGTAATAGGAAATAAGAGATATACACAAACAATCCAAAAAGGATTGAGTAGAATTTATTAGGGAAAAAAAAAAGCAAAGCTACTAATTGTTGATTGTATGCAAAGTCAAGAGTCAATCGAGAGAAATCTACATTAAAAGTCAGCCATGTTAATAATGTTTAACTGCATGTTTAAATATGGGTAAATGTGTGCATCTATAGATAGACAGAGGGATAGAAAAATAGGTAGATATAGATACATGTGCATCTGAGTATATACAGGCAGATATATGTATTTGTGTGTGAGTCTATGTTGTGGGTGGATGTGAATGTATATGTATTTGAAAATATATGCATATATTTATGCATATATGTATATGCATATGCAGATACATATACATACATGTATACATCTATATATATACATCTCTGTGTATATATACATATATATATATATATATATATAAAATCATAGTTAAATATAGACTGTTTAAGGGAGGTGGAGAGGATGAATAAGGATAAAAAGAATAAAGTAAAAAATGTTCAGCAGAGAACAAAAGAATAGCATACAAGGAATTAAAGAAAAGATGGACATTCATAAATATAATGTCTTCTATTATTATATATGCCTAGAAACTGGAAATTGAGTGGATGCCCATCAGTTGAAGAATGGCTAAATAAATTATGGTATATGAATGTTATGCAAAATCATTGTGTTATAAGAAGCGATCAGGAAGATGATTGTAGAGAGGCCTGGAGAGACTTAACATGAACTGATGCTGAGTGAAATGAGCAGAACGAAGAGATCATTGTACATAGCAACATCACTATTATAGAATGATCTATTCTGATGAATGTGACTCTTTCCAACAAGGAGATGTTGTTCCAATGATTTGTGAAGCAGAGATCTATCTAAACCCAGAGAGAGGACTGTGGGAACTGAATGTGAATCATAACATAACATTCTCACTCTTTTTTCAGCGTTCACTTGCATTTTGTTTTCTTACTCATTTTCTTTCCTTTTTGATCTGATTTTTTTTTTGTGTGTGCAGCAAGAGAATTGTATAAATATGTTTATTCATATTGGATTTAACGTATATTTTGACCTATATAACATATATTGGATTGCTTACCATCTAGGGGAGGGTGTGGGGAGGAGGGGAAAATCTGAAACACAAGGCTATGCAAGCATCAATGTTGAAAAATTATCCATACATATATTTTGAAAATAAAAAACTTTAAAAATAATTTATTTTAATATTATTATTAATTAATTAGTAATATTATTATATATGGCTTCTTGAAATAGAAATTCATTGTCATATAATTTGAATCCTTACTGATATTCTGTTGATATCAAAGCTATAATTATTAGGAGCAATTCAATTATATGCTAGTAAAACTGATTATCTAAGTGAAATACTATTAATATTAACAACAATATAAAATGCCCAAATTAACTAGTAAAAGGAGAAAGGAAAGGAGAAAGAAAAAGAGGAGGGGAAAGAGAAGAAAAACAACAACAACAACAGCAAGAACAACAGCAACAACAAGGGAGGAGAAGGAAGAATATGAGGAGGAGCAGGAAGGAGAGGATAGGGAGGAGGAGGAGAGGAGAAGAAAAGAAAGAGAAGAGCCAAAGGGATAAAGAGACAAGGAGAGAACCTCCATCTTCTGAAGTAACTTAATATGTCAATTATCTTAAAAGACAGAGCATTCATAATAATAAGAGTAAAAGAAAACAAAAATATATAAGGAGAGGTAACCAGAAAAGGGATTTTTTTTTTCATTAAGAAGTCAAAATAGAGAAGAGAATACACTTCATCTTCAGATAGATGGTGAAATCTCTTCAGAGATTGCACAAATGATATGTTAAGGTCAAAATCAACAAGTAATCTGATGGCTAGCACCAAGCAGTAGATACTGTAGGCTGTCTTCTGGATGGTATATGCAGCCACTAGTCAACTGAGTTGGGCTGTAGTAGCACTTTCAATGCTAGATTAAATTCCTCAATGACTGGGGCATGAATTTTGGAAGACCTGGGAATGTAGTTCTCTATCTCAGGCCCAAGGTAGAGACAATAAATGGGGAAGAAAAGGTCAGTGGCATATGTAGGTGCTCTATGAGAAAGAATATCTTATTTAAGATCATTGACAACATAAATAAGATATAGTTTGGTGAAATTAAATCCACTTCAATGAATTTAACACCCCCCCCCCAAATGAGCCTAATTTATAAGGAATATGACTTTGCCTTTCTACAAATTGAAACAATGTAGCATGTAAATTATTCACTGTGAATTTATGCAAGCACTTTTTAAAAGATGTTTTCCTTAAGAATTGCAGGAATTATATTTTCCTATTATATCAAACCATTGGGAACATATGTTCAGCCTTATGCTGTAAGCCCTTGTAATTTCAACAATCGGGGTATGATAGGAGGCTCAATTGGATTGAAACTGAAAGACATATTTCAAATTCTTAATAAAATAATTGATTACACATGTATTTTAATATAGTCATAGTCATGCATTTTAAAGCCATTGATTCAACTTCTTCAATCAAGTTGTTAAGACAGAAATCTTCATGTGAAGGAAACAGTTTAAATGTTAAGTGACTACTGATAGAAGTACATAGCTTTCTAATGCCAGAATAGTTTTTAAAATTTTTCCAATGAATTAATATCAATTTTATTTTTAATTATAACTTTATACTTTTAAATTATAAAGTATTTATAAAGTATTCACAATTGTTTTTGATCTTTACAATAATGCAGTGAGGTAAACCCTGAAACATTAGTGTTACTAGTTATTAAGAAGCAACAGATTTGCCTAATTATACATTAGATATGGAGAGATTTTAGAGTTCATTTACTCCATTCCTTTGCCCAGAATTTTGTAGATAAAGAACTGAAGCCTATAAAGGATGAAGGGCTGAGATCAATAAAATTGAAAGTAAAAAAACTATTGAATTAATTAATAAAACTAAGAGTTGGTTCTATGAAAAAAATCAACAAAATAGACAAACCCTTAGTAAATCTGATTAAAAAAAGGAAAGAGGAAAATCAAATTGTTAGTCTTAAAAATGAAAAGGGAGAACTCACCACTAATGAAGAGGAAATTAGAGCAATAATTAGGAATTACTTTGCCCAACTTTATGGCAATAAATTCGGCAACTTAAATGAAATGGAAGAATACATTCAAAAATATAGCTTGCCCAGATTAACAGAGGAAGAAGTAAATATCCTAAACAGTCCCATCTTAGGAAAAAAAAAATAGAACAAGCTATTAACCAACTCTCTAAGAAAAAATCCCCAGGTACAGATGGATTTACATGTGAATTCTACCAAACATTTAAAGGACAATTAACTCCAATGCTATATAAACTATTTGAAAAAATAGGGATTGAAGGAGTCCTACCAAACTCCTTTTATGACACAGACATGATACTGATACCTAAACCAGGTAGACTGAAAACAGAGAAAGAAAATTATAGACCAATCTCTCTAATGAATATCGATGCTAAAATCTTAAATAAAATATTAGCAAAAAGATTACAGAAAATCATTCCAGGATAATACACTATGACCAAGTAGGATTTATACCAGGAATGCAGGGCTGGTTCAATATCTGGAAAACTATTAGCATAATTGACTATATCAATAAGCAAACTAACAAAAACCATATGATCATCTCAATAGATGCAGAAAAAGCATTTGATAAAATCTAACATCCATTCCTAATAAAAACACTTGAGAGTATAGGAATAAATGAACTTTTTCTTAAAATAGTCAGGAGCATATATTTAAAACCAACAGTAAGAATCATATGCAATGGGGAAAAACTGGAATCTTTCCCAGTAAGATCTGGAGTGAAGCAAGGTTGCCCCCTGTCACCATTATTATTCAATATTGTATTAGAAACACTAGCCTTGGCAATAAGAGTCGAGAAAGAGATTAAAGGAATCAGAATAGGCAGTGAGGAAACCACGCTATCTCTCTTTACAGATGATATGATGGTATACTTAGAGAACCCCAGATATTCTACTAAAAAGCTATTAGAAATAATCCATAATTTTAGCAAAGTTGCAGGTTATAAAATAAATCCCTATAAATCCTCAACATTTTTATACATCACCAACAAAATCCAACAGCAAGAGATACAAAGAGAAATTCCATTCAGAATAACTGTCGACAGCATAAAATATTTGGGAATCTATCTACCAAAGGAAAGTCAAGAATTATATGAGCAAAATTACAAAAAACTTTCCACACAAATAAAGTCAGACTTAAACAATTGGAAAAATATTAAGTGCTCCTGGATAGGTTAAGCGAATATAATAAAGATGACAATACTCCCTAAACTAATCTATTTATTTAGTGCTATACCAATCAGACTTCCAAGGAAAATATTTTAATGATCTAGAAAAAATAACAACAAAATTCATATGGAATAATAAAAGGTCAAGAATCTCAGAAGAATTAATGAAAAAAAATCAAATGAAGGTGACCTAGCTGTACCTGATCTAAAACTATATTATAAAGCAGCAGTCATCAAAACCATTTGGTATTGGCTAAGAAATAGATTAGTTGATCAGTGGAACAGGTTAGTTCACAAGACAGAATAGTCAACTATAGCAATTTAGTGTTTGACAAACCCAAAGATCCTAACTTTTGGGATAAGAATTCATTATTTGACAAAAATTTCTGGGATAACTGGAAATTAGTATGGCAGAAATTAGGCATGGACCCACACTTAACACCGTATACCAAGATAAGATCAAAATGGGTCCATGATTTAGACATAAAGAACGAGATTATAAACAAATTGGAGGAACATAGGATAGTTTATCTCTAAGACTTGTGGAGGAGGAAGAAATTTGTGACTAAAGACGAACTAGAGACCATTTTTGATCACAAAATAGAAAAATTTTGATTACATCAAATTAAAAAGCTTCTGTACAAACAAAACTAATGTAAACAAGATTAGAAGGGAAGCAACAAACTGGGAAAACATCTTCACAGTTAAAGGTTCTGATAAAGGCCTCATTTCCAAAATATATAAAGAACTGACTCTAATTTATAAGAAATCAAGCCATTCTTCAATTGATAAATGGTCAAAGGATATGAACAGACAATTTTCAGATGATGAAATTGAAATTATTACCACTCATATGAAAGTGTTCCAAATCATTATTAATCAGACAAATGCAAATTAAGACAACTCTGAGATACCACTACACACCTGTCAGATTGACTAAGATGACAGGAAAAAATAGTGATGAGTGTTGGAGGGGATGCAGGAAAACTGGGACACTGATACATTGTTGGTGGAGCTGTGAATGAATCCAACCATTCTGGAGAGCAACCTGGAATTATGCCCCAAAAATTATCAAACTGTGCATACCCTTTGATCCAGCAGTGTTTCTACTGGGCTTATACCCCAAGGAGATACTAAAGAAGGAAAAGGGACCAGTATGTGCCAAAATGTGTGTGGCAGCCCTGTTTGTAGTGGCTAGAAGCTGGAAACTGAGTGGATGCCCATCAATTGGAGAATGGTTGGGTAAATTGTGGTATATGAATGTTATGGAATATTGTTGTTCTGTAAGAAATGATCAGCAGGATGAATACAGAGAGGCTTGGAGAAAATTACATGATCTGATGCTAAGTGAAATGAGCAGAACCAAGAGATCATTATATAAGTCAACAATGATACTGTATGAAGATGTAATCTGATGGAAGTGGATTTCTTTGAAAAAGAGACCTAATTCAGTTTCAATTGATCAATGATGGACAGAAGCAGCTACATCCAAAGAAAAAACACTGGGAAATGAATGTAAACTGTTTGCATTTTTGTTTTCTTCCCATGTTATTTTTCCCTTCTGAATCCAATTCTCCCTATGCAACAAGAAAACTCTTTGGATCTGCACACTACATTGTATCTAAGATATACTGTGACATATTCAACATATATAGGACTGCTTGCCATCTAGGGGAGGGGGTGGAGGGTGGGAGGGAAAAATTGGAACAGAAGTGAGTGCAAAGGATAATGTTTAGAAAAATTACCCTGGCATGGATTCTGTCAATAAAAAGTTACTATAAAAAAAAAATGAGGCCTCAAAAAAAAAAAAAAAAAAGGATGAAGGGCTTATTCAGAATCACAAAATTATTAACCATTTGAAGCAGGATTTGAAGTAAGTTCTTATTCTAAGTTCAATTTCATATTATGTGTTTATAATTATGATTTTATCTTTATCAAAGATATTTGAAATAAAATCCATTTTGTATTTTTAAAAAATTCAATGATATTTTTAACTTTATTTAAAACAAATATGGTAACATATGAAAGACTATTCTTTGAATTTAATCTATTTAAATGCCATTTCCCCTCCTCTTCTCTCTTTTTTTGTATTCTATTTTTCTAATTTCTCTTCTTACCTTTTGATCCTCCTCTTCTTTTTTCCTGTATCATCATATCAACATCACCCGCACCAGCCTCACCATGACCATTATATTTATTATTTATCATGATTCCCTTTTAATTTTCTCACTATTTTGAACCACTCATGCACAGCTGATATAGATCCCACCTACTCATGATGTATGATATTTATATGGCATTGTAATCTCCTTGCTAGAGTTTATTTATTTTTGCACCAATATTCATTAAGGACATTTTTTTCTCTGTTTATTTTTTCTCCCTTGTTTTAGTATCAAAACTGTAATTGTATCATTAAAGGAATTTCATAGTATTCAACATTTTTTCAAATATTTTGTACAGCATTGGCATTTTTCCTTAAATGTTCAGGAGAATTCACTAGTGAAGTGATTGGACCTGATGGTTATTTTCTATGGAAAGCTCATTTATGAATTGGTAAATTTCTTTTTCTAGGATAGAATTAGGTAATTAGGGCATTTTATATTGTTGTTAGTATTCATATTATTTCACTTTGATAATCAGTTTTATTGGCATATAATTGAATTGGGAAAATAGCTCCTAATACTTACTTTGATTTCACTCTACATTGGTGATGCCTTTGCATTTTTTTTTTCATCTATGATATTTGAACTTTGTTTTTAAATTAAATTAAGTAAAGAGATAGTTTTTTTTTCTTTGCTGCTTTTCATAACGTTTTCCCATTTCATTATTTCTTGTTTGATTTTCTATATTTCCCATCTGGTGTTAAGATTTTTTTTTTCATTTATTATTTCTTTTTCATTTTCTCATTTTAATTTTTTATTCTGTATGCAAAAGTCATTGATGTATTCTTTTCTCCTTTTCTGATTTAATTTAGAGATTTCACTGAATGCTGCTTTGACTCCATCCCATAAATTTTGCTATATTGTCTCATTGTTTTCATTCTTTTTAATAAAATAATTGACTATTTCTATGATTTTTTGATGCATTCATTCATTTTGATTAGATTATTTAGTTTTCAATTAATTTTAAATTTATACTCCCTTGGCCTTTTATTAAAAGTAATTTATTTCATTATGTTCTAAAATGACTTTATTTCATATTTATGTTTTTCCACATTTGGTTGTATGGTTTTCAATGCCCTAATACATGGTCGTTTATGGGGGAGGGTGGTTAAAGGTAGCATTTTCCAACTGAAAAAAGATATCCACCTTACTATTCCCACTAATTTTTTCTGCAGAGGTCTAGCAAATCTACATTTTCTAAGATTATATTCTTCTTAACTTTTTTCTTATTTGTTTTCTTATTAGATTTATCTAATTCTTAAAGAGGAAAATAGAGTTCTCCCTTTAGTATAGTCTTATTGTCTATTTCCTCTTGTAAGTAATTTAAGAATTTTTATTCTATGTCCCTTAGTTAGTATGTTTATCTTTATGACTTCATTTTCTATGGTGTCTTTTTGGCCAAAAAAAAAAGTACCTTTGCTACTTATATTTTTAACTAGTTTTTTTAATTTATTTTGATTTTAGAATTTAAATAGTATACCATTCAGTGCATATATATATATATATATAGTCGTAATATTATTTCATTTACATAGTACAACTTAGCAATATTTAGTTTCCTTGTTTCTCTTTTAAATACATTTATTTTGCTTTCATTATCTGAAATTATAATTTCTATCTCTGCTTTTTATTTTTTACTTTAGACTAAACATAGTAGATTCTGCTTCAGGCACTTAACTTTTATTCTCTATCTTTCTAGTATGTTTATTGTGAACAACATGTTGTAGGATTCTGGATTTTAGTCTCTGTTATTTGCTTCCATTGTTCATCTTGTTCACATAAAGTTATGATTAGTGTGTATTTCTCTCTATGTATCCTTTCTCTACTCTTCTTCTTCTTCTTCTTCTTTTTCTTCTTCTTCTTCTCTCTCTCTCTCTCTCTCTCTCTCTCTCTCTCTCTCTCTCTCTCTCTCTGTCCTAGTCCTTCTCAACAGTGTTTTGCTTTTGGCCACCACTTCTCTCAACCTACCTTCCTTTCTATCACCTCCTCTCTTTTGTTAACTCTATCACTCTATCATCTTATTCTTTCCTGTAGAATGGCTGGATTTCCATAACCAACTGAATATGTATATTATTTCTTTTTTCAGCCAATTCTGCTTAGAGTAAGATTCATATGTTTTCTGCTACCCACTAGTTTCTTCCCCTTCCCTGTAAAAGCTCTTTTGAACCTTTTGTCTGACCTATTTTAGCTCTAATTCTCCTCTTCCCCTAGCGCATCCATCTTTCCCACCCTTTAATTCAGTTTTTTTTAAATATCAAAGCTGATCAATTTTTAACCATATCACTATCATTCTTTAACTGCATGCTATTTTTCTGCCATTTCTTTAAACTGAATTGTCTGTTATGGAAAACAACTCTTGACTTGCTTAGAAGGAAGATTCAACTTAGTTACATTACAGATATGTTTCAGACTAGGGTATTTTGTTTCCATGGAATTACTGTTGAATATAGATGAGAAAATACTGGCCTCATCTTATTTTTAACCTGGTTCTGATTTTTTTCCATAGGGGGATCTTAGGCTTTTTCTGAGAGGAAATTTTTTATGAAGTAGAACTAGTGAAAGAATAAGGAATTATATTTAATAAACCTTTCCATGGATGAAAGGGGAAAAAAAAAAGATACTTCTGTGCATGGCAAGAACTTTTCTGAACTTTCTATTTGCAACTTCTAGTAAGGATTTAAGGAGACCTATAGTCCTGGATGGGATGTAGAGATCCAGATATTATAAGGATTCCTGGCATTACTTTCACACTGGTTGGGTTTGCATTGAAGTGAATAAGATCATGATTTCATGTTTTAGGGGACATGTTTGAAGAAAAGAGTTCAACCAGGTCACTCACAATAAATACAGGTGCCTACATTTCCTGAAAATATTTTGCTTACCCCTGTCATACTCTCAAACTCTGAATCTCTCTCTCTTGCTCTCTTTTACATTATTGCCAGACCCCTAGAGGGAATTGCTTGAATTCAATCTTTTCTCATTCTTACCACCCACTAAAATTTCTTGCATTTAGTTATCTGACCTATCATGACACTGACATTTTCCTCAGCAATATTTTCATTACTAAATCTCATGTTGCTTTTTCAGTCTAATTTTTCTTTACTTTTTTCTAACTTTTAACACTACTTACTATTCTCTCATCCTAGATGTATTTCCTTTCTCATAAGATAGTATTCATTCATTTCTCTGCTGACCTGCCTTCTATTATTTTTGGTCTCCTTTGCTGCTCAGGATTCATTTTCAGTCCTTTTAGTAGGAGTTTTTATCAAGGGAATTATTCTGTTACTCCTTATTTTTTGTGTACTTTTTCCCCTTAGTGATTTCATTCATAGAATTGAGTTAATATATCAAATTTATTTAGTGATTACCAAATCTATACATGCAACCTTATCATTTCTACTAAAGTACATTCTTAAATCTTCACCAAGTACCTTGTAGACAGGCCCTTAGCCCATTGTTGCTATTCTTTTTTGTCAAAATACCTTGAAATATACTTATTTTTGAACATTTTAAATTTTTCCTATTCCATATGTTAATACAATCTCCTTTGCTTGAAAAATTTCTTTTTATTTTACTTTTTTATCTTCAGTACATAAAACAGTTCCATTGCTTATGGAAGGTCGTCAATATTTGTTTAATGGAATTGAATATTAAATCATGGAAGAGAGATTGTCAGAGCTAAAAGTCGTCTCAAATGCAGGACAAACCCCATTGCGAGCTTCAAATAGCCTTGAATTTTGTTCAGATTTGTATGAAAAATCTAGCTCTTATTACTTACTGTGTCATCATGAGCAAATCACTTCAACATTCCAGGCCTCAATTTCCTACTCTACATAATACATGGATTTACCTAAATAATAAATGGTTTCCCTTCCAGATTTGTATACTAGAGATTTTTAACTGTCAATGTTAGAAATGAGCTTACAAACCTTTTAATTTCCCCTTGCATTTAATTGATGGAGTTTAATTAACACCCAGTTTAATGCATATTCCAAGTTAGTGAAAAATTTGAATCCACAACTATTGATTTCTAATGTTGCTGATTAGTTCTGAACTTTTATAACATTTTTTAACCCATTGATGACATCTGGTAAAATTAAGCACACAACCATTTTTCAAGTGCCATTGTAGTTAAAAGGTGAAAGAAGCAAAATTGCTTTCTACTTTGACAGAAGTACACAAGAAAACTTCCAGTGTTTTAAATGACATAATTCAAAAAGGGATAGTAGAGCATTTCTATTGCTAACAAAGACTACAAGGGAGGCAACTTTTCCTTACTCAGGCACCAATCATTTTTGAATGAAGTCCTAGTTAGATGAGCACGGCAGGATCAGTCAGCAGTTATTGAATCTTCTAAAGAAAGTGAAATGGATATACATCAGCAAGATGCATATGTGTATATTAATGTGTAAAGAGCTCATTCTTTAAGATATAGCCCTTTCTTACACAAAGCAGAATATGATAAATGTATAAGAAAAATAAGATGATGTCATTTAAAAAAAAGAAAAGCTTTAAGAATGAATGGAAAAAGAAATGGATTTAGTCCTCTCCCAGTTGCATCTTTACTGTATAACCTGGAACAAAACTTTTCATCTCTCTGTACCTTAATTTTCTTCACTTTCATTGTGTACTTTATAAAGATGCCATGAGGAAATAATGCTTTTTTTCCTAGTAAGTTTTTTTTGTTTTCAATATACATTGATTTATGAATCATGTTGGGAGAGAAATATCAGAGCAAAGTAAACAGAGCAAAAGAAGAAACCATGGGAGACACAAAATAATAGAAAAAATAAGTGAAAATAACATGTATTGATGTACATTCAGTTTCTTTAGTTCATTTAATGGATGCAGCTGACATTTTCTGTCCAAAGCTCATTGGGATTGCTCTAGATCACTGAACCACTGAGAAGAACCATAGTTGATCATCATAAATTTTTGCTGTTATTGTGCATAAGATATTCCTGGTTCTGCTTGTTTACTCAGAATCAGTTCATGTAAATCTGTCCAGGTCTTTCCAAAATCAGCTTGTTCATCATTTTTATAGAACAATAATATTCCTTTATCATCCCAGGTCACAACTTATTAAGCCATTTTCCAAATGATAGGCATCTACTCATTTCCAATTCTTTGCTACCTCAGAAAGAACTGCTACAAGTCTTTTTGCACATGAGCATCTTTTTCCCTCCTTTACAATTTTTGGGATGCAGACCCAGTAATGGCACTACTGGGTGAAAGACTATGGACAGCTTTATAACCATTTAGGCATAATGCCAAATTGCCCTCCAGAATGGTTGGATCATTTAGTAATTCTACCAACAATGCATTAGTGTCCCAATGTTTCACATCCCCTGCAACATTTATCATTATATTTTCCTGTCAAATTAGTCAATATAAGAGGTGTGAGGTAGTACCTCAGAGTTATCTTAATTTGTATTTCTCTAATCAGTATTGATTTGCAGAACTTTTTCAAATAAACACAGATGGCTTTAATTTCATCATCTGAAAATTGTCTGGTCTTATCTTTTGACTATTTATCAATTGGGGTGTGATTTGTATTCATATAAATTTAACACATTTTGTTAAGTATTTTATAAATGAGACTTTTATCAGAAACATTGTCTGTAAAGATTTTTCCCAGCTTTGCACTTCCCCTTTAATCTTTTTTTCTGTTGGTTTTGTTCATGCAAAATCTGTTTTTTTTTTTAATCTCTTTTTTTTTTCATAATACCAACTCTCAGTTTTATTCATTGGTTCAAGAGTTTTCAAAGTTTCAGTTTTATTAATCTTTTTTGTGAGTTTCAAAAATTTGGGGGGGATTTTAATTTGTACTTTTTCTAGTTATTTTACTTGCATTCTCAATTAATTGATCTCCTCTTTTTCTATTTTATTCATGTAGCTGTTTAGAGATATTTTATTCATATAGTTATTTATAGATATAAAATTTCCACTAAATCCTGCTTTGGATCAGTCTCACAGATTTTGGTATATTGTCTCATTAATGTGATTCTTTTTGATGAACTTATAGATAGTTTTGGTGATTTTTGTTCTACCCGCTCATTGTTTTTAAGAATTTGATTATTTAATTTCTAATTGGTTTTTAGTATCTCTTTCTCTGCCACTTGAATGAATTTAATTTTTTACTGCAATGTGGTAGGAAAAGGAGGCATTATGATTTCTGTCTTTTTGCATTTGATTGTAAGGTTTTTTTGTCCTAATTCATGGTTAATTTTTGTGTAGGTGCTATGTAATACACAAAAAGATGCATTAATTTCTGTCCCTATTCAGTTTTCTTCAGAGGTCTACCATATCTAGATTTTCTTAAATTCTATTAATATCCCTATTTTCTCTCTTATTTATTGTGTGGTTAGATTTATCTGATTCTGAGGGGAAGATTAGGTGCTCTATTATTGATGTCTATTTCTTCCTGTAACTGGTTTAAAAATCATATCTAGGAATTTGACTCTTCTACCATTTGGTGAATACATATTTAGTACTGTTACTACATGATTATATACAATACCCTTTTTCAAGAAGTCCTTTCCTTTTTTACTCTTTTAATAAGATCTATTTTTATTTTTGTTTTATCTGAGATCAGAATTGCTACCACTGCTTTTTTTTAACTTCATATGAAGCATAATAAGTACTTTTTCCACCTTTTACCTTTACTCTGTATTTGTCTTTCTATGTCAGATGTGTTTCTATTAAACAACATATTGCA
Source organism: Sarcophilus harrisii (assembly GCF_902635505.1). Classification (NCBI taxonomy): domain Eukaryota; kingdom Metazoa; phylum Chordata; class Mammalia; order Dasyuromorphia; family Dasyuridae; genus Sarcophilus; species Sarcophilus harrisii. Next base: position 63,899,569 of record NC_045427.1, on the reverse strand, counting down.
AGATTCTGTTTTATAATCCATGTTGATATTTGCTTGTTTTATGAGACTTCATTCCATGCACATTCACAATTATTTTTGCCAGCTCTAGATTTCCCTTTATCGTATTTTTTCCTATGTTTTTATTTTCATTTTCTCTTTCTATCATGTCCTTAGTCACATTTTTTGTTACCCACCTCATCTAGTGCTTTATCTCCTATCAACCCTCCCCCCTTCTTTAATAGTGTTTTTTTAACCCAATCTATCCATTACCTTACCTTTATGTCCCCTTTCCTCCTTCTCTTACATTTTCCCCTAGTGTTTCTGCCCTTCTTTCTATCCTGCCCCTCCCTTTTCTTTCCTCTTTATTCCCCTATTTCTTTATAAGGTTAGGTAAATTTCTATACCCAACTAAATGATTAAATTATTCCTGCTTAGAATAAAAACAGATGAGATCAAGCTTCAGACAATGGTCATTCCCCTTCCTCCCTTCCTTTGATTGTTGCAGGTCTTTTGGGCCACTTCAGTGAACTAAATTGTCTCATTCCACCTTCCCTTTCCTTTTTTTTTTCTAGTACAGACCTTTTTCCAATTTGCCCTGTTGTAGTTTTTAATGTGCAATTTTCTTCAGGTAACATTTGTGTCTCTTTTTCCAATTGGTCAATTCTCTCTCTCTCTCTCTCTCTCCCTCCCTCCCTCTCCCTCCCTCTCCCTCCTTCTCTCTCTCTCTCCTCTCTCTTTGCTGAGGCAATTGAGGTTAAGTGACTTTCCCAGGGTCACACAGCTAGGAAGTGTTAAATGTCTGAAGCTAGAGTTGAACTCAGGTCCTGCTGACTTCAGGGTTGATGCTCTATCCACTGTGCCACATAGCTGCCCCAATTCTCCTTTTTAAGGTGTCTTTTCTTCAATTTTTTTTTCTTTCTTTTTTCAAGCTGTTGATTCTCTCATGCATATCTCTTATTTTTTTTCTCATTTTTTCCTACCTATTTTATGTATCTTTTAAAGTCTTTTATTAGTACTTCCAAGAAGCCTCTTTGGGCTTCAGATGACTTCATATCACTCTTTGAGATTTCTTTTATGGACATTTTGTCCTCATCTGAATTAGTGTTTTGGCCTACCTTGTCACCATTGCACCTTTCTATGATCAAGGTTCTTTTCTGATTCTTGCTCATTTTATCTCCTTTTCTTTTATTTTTTCCTCTTGTTTTACTTTTAAGGTTGAGCTCTGCTCCAGGAGTAATGGGGGCAGTGTCCCAAGCTTTTCTATGCAGCTTTGAGCCTTGACTTTGAGCACAATAGCTCCATGTGTTTGTAGAGGATAGCTTTGTCTGCTATTTTCAGGAATCAGCCTGGTTTCCCAGAGTTTACCTTCTGAACTTAGACTGGAAGCTGCTCCACTGATATTATCCTCTCCTGAGCCAGTACTGAGGCTCTTACTTGATAATTTTCTGTGATTTAGAACCTTTCACCAGCTTTCTCAGAGTCTAATTTAGTTGAGCTGAACACCTTTTTCACCCAATGTGACAGATCTTTCTTGAAGGTTTTCCAGCCTCTTTTGAATTGGAAAGTAGTTTCATTCTGTCAGACTCTGTTCAGAGGCTTGGTTTCATGTGCTTTTCTAAGAAAACCTGGAGAGTTCAAACAGCTTCCTGACTTTATTCTGCAATTTTGGCACCACCTCCAGAAATCTGGACAGAATATTGACATTGCACTTCCTAGTATACAAAGTGATGAAGATGAAGATGACAATGGTGATGATGATGATTTAAGTATATTGTAATTTTGTTAATAATACAAATATGTAGAACAATGTGTATATATGTCCCCTTAATCTGTTGTATATGCCCTTTTGAGTTAACAAGATTGAATATGCTAACTAACTAGAAAGGCAACAGCTACAGTTCCTGTAAACTACTATATATCTACAACCTGAGGGGCAATCTCTTAAATTTGTAAATATATGATGACTAGAAGATAAATCATTTATCATCTACCTGTCTATCTCTCTGTCTATCTATCTGTGTCTAATTATAATTTATTCCTACACTTATGGATGTATTTATTTTTTATTTATCTGTTTATCTACTAATTTATTTCTTGGATCACTTACTATTTATTTTGTTTTCTATTCATTCAGTCACTTATTAATCTCTTTATAAATTGAACAAATGATTGATTTCTTGGCCACAGTAAATCATGAGTACCACCTACTAAAACATAAAATCTGTATGACTTGGAGTGAAGAAAATGGTACTCACAAAAGGGAAATCATTTATTCCTTATGTATGATCATTTATGTTTGAAAAAGGAGAATAAATAATTTCTTGTTCAGAAGGAAGGAGAGGCAAACTTTGAGAAGAGGTGTCCCTGAAATGGATTTTAAAAAAAGGGGACGGCAGTAATGAGTAGAGATGTATAATATGGAGGAGACTGAAGAAAAGAGATTATTCCACTTGAGTAAGTATTATGATCAAGGCACAAAAATGTGAGACCACAATTTCAAGATCAGGAAATGCTTTGCTTTAAAAATTCCAAATTATTTCTCTAAACATATTGTTTTCTCCTCCCAATCTCTTTTTCCTATTTGTACTGAATCATGTGTGGTAGAAATAATTTAAGATTTTGTATAAATATAAAAGTGATTTTATTTCTGTACATCTTAAAAGAGAAAATCAAAGTTTCAAAAAGAAAGATTATTTTATTTTAATATTATAATCATGCCCCTGTGTACTAGACATCAGAATTCTATACCAAGTTACAAGTTGCTTGACATTGTAATTTGTTTGGAAAATAGCATTCTAGAAGTCTAAGACTCTGGCCTTACCCCTAGTTTATTCAGCTTCTTTCAGGAAAGCGTGTTCCAAGTTATGTCACCTGTTTCCTTTGGAAAACTTGAAATTTACCTCTAAACAATGACTTTGCCTAATTTAAATATTTATCTCTGAGTGACAAAAATTAATGATGAGAAAAAATGTTTAATCATTAACAATCATTAGTCACATTCACATATGTATCTTTATACCATATACTTTATGTCATTTCATATAGCTCCTTTTATTGACCTGTATTTTATCATCACTCATTGGAAATCTGTTAATGAGAAGAAAGATATCTTTTTGGTTACATTCAAGATATAATTAAGAAAAAATATAAACATCATACTTTATTAATATCAATTCATATGTCTCTAATGTTTTAAGGATTATGAAGTGTTTCTCTTAGAGAAAAAAACTGATGGAATTATATAAGTCAATGGTAACTATTTTAAAGATGAGTCAACAGGAGTTCATAGAAAATGCATCACATAGAATATAAAACAAAAAAATAGTCATGCAACATAGAATTAAATATTATAAATTAAAGGGATAATAAAGGCAATTGAGAGTTATATTAGAACACAGAAACTTATAATTAGAAAAGACCCTAAATAGTATCTATTCATATTAAACAGATTAGAAAAGTCAGTAAATACATATTTATTAAGTGCCTACTATGTTCCAGGTACTAGGATAAATACCGGACATTCACAATTAGTCAAAAAGCAGTCCTCACTTTCCAGGAACTTAAATTATATTGAAGGAGCTCACAGTCTAATGCAAAGTGAATGGAAATGAAATTAACTGTTGTCCAAGATCAAATAAATCATAATTGTTTGAGTGATGATTGTAACCCAACCCTTTTGGTTAGTAGTTCAAAGTTCTTGCTACCTTATTAAAATGGGAGAGTAGAAATTTTGTGTCAGAAGTCATAACTTTAAATAACAATTCTGACACAGATTAGTTTTTTTTTTAATTTTAAGCTCATCACTTAATGTCACCTTTGGCTTCATTATAAGATGTACATAATAAAATATGAAATACTTTGGTATAAGCAACTTCACCTAATTGTGGTGAGAAGAGAATTTGTAAGCCTTAAAAGTTTTCATAATTGTAAGCTCGTAGCCAGAATATCCTGTAACCTAAGTAAATTGGGTAATAGAAATTATACAATATTAATTCAAGGTCAACCAAGCTGGAAAACCCTCATCTGCTTAGAGAAATCAGTGAATGTAACTTTCACTTAAAATTGAAAATATCAAATTTAGATAACATAATATCTATTAGATATATATTTTGATGATCTTTTTTTTTTTTGGTAAGGCTATAGGACATCTAATTGTTGACTTTATTATTTATAGGGAAGATTTTATTTTATTTTATTCTGAACTTTTAAACATCCACAAACATACATATTTCTATATACAAAGGATAACCGAGAAAGAGGATTACATAGGATAACATGGATCCTTATTATATAATTAGTGAGTTTTTTTTAATTATAATAAAAATGCACCCGTTTCATTTTATGTGTGGGTGTGTATTGTTTTCCCTCTCATATCTTCTCATCTGTATATCCATTTAAATGATTCACTGATACTCCTTTACTTTTTCCCCTTATTTTGGAGGAGGGGTGGTAGTGAAAGGGATGTTACCAATTCGGTAAGCATTCATTTTCACTTATAGTATTGTGATTTTCAGCTGTTAGCATCTTCCTTAAGTAGAACATATTACACTGCAAAATGACCAGTCTTTGCAGTATACCACAGAACAAGTTGTGTGAATTTCATAAACTAGTCACACATAAGTTCAACACTATAGTAATTTCTAAATGGGAGAAAATACCATTTTTGCTCAGCTTAACAGGTGAGAAGTAGAAAAGGTAAGTATTTCTCCTTATATCCATAATATGAAAATCAGATTGGATAGTTTGATGAAATGGTTTCTTACTGAGAACAAGGACAAACTACAAATATAGGAAAGCTTTAGAGTCATTCTTCTAATTTGAAACTCACTTTTGGTAATCTGAGGACTGTTTCCTGGTCTTTGACAGTCAAGTGCTCTTTTAGGAATGAAATTGGTCTATAACTAAAAACATTATAAATAAAACTCCATTTAATTTATACTGACAAAAAAACCCCATCAATTTCTAGTGAGAAGGAAGTTCAAGACACCAACTCAAAAGACAAAAGGACTTGACAATATCTATAACCAAAGCCTCAGGAATAAGATGAACAGCAGAATATGTTGGGAGTGGAGGGAGGGATGGTCCTGCCTTATGATACTATGGCCATTGGAAAAGTCTATTTCAGTTATGAATAACTTAATTTCATCAAGGTAGATGAATATAGGGGCTAAAGCAACATCTATTTCAAATGATGTGACTGATACCTGTGATGAGGAAGATCCTACAGGAAAAAAAAATTCTTGGAGATTTTTGGTGAGCTGAAGGAAAGATAATATAAACATTTTGTATGATTTTAAGAAGTGGGATGTATTACATTGCAAAATCAGCTACATATACATTAGGCATTAAGGATAAACTATTCACCAGAAGTATTTTAAATAATTTGTTTTTCAAATGTTATCATAAACAGTTCTTGTTAGAAAATTTGTTGCAAATTCAACCCATCTTGCATTTGTTTCTGTTTTAATTCCAGTGTTTAGAATGACTTCTTAATTTTCTTTTGGGAATTTTCTTTACAGATAGTTTGGCAAACAGAATTGGCTTTTTCATTAATATTTACAGTTTTAAAAGAAATAAAAAGTTGAAATAGTAAAAATTAAATGTTAATCCAAGCCTTTATAATTAAAAAAAGGAAATTATTCTTTTTTAGATTTGAGAAGAAACCAAAATAGCTATGTATAAGTACTTCCTATTTCTGTCCAAGCTTTAAACATCTTAAAATGAAATCCTTATCTGTCTTCTAGCCTCCTTTTTGATAAAAATATGTGTTTCTGAACCCTTGTAAATTGTCATATGCCAATAAAATGCCATAAGTGGTAAAAAAAATTGTGATTTTAACTAGTAAACATAGCAAAGGAAAATAGATGGAGAAAGTTATCATGACTGATGATTCAGATCTTATTCTACACCTCTGTTACATCCCCTCTCTCAAGGGTATGAAAGCATTTTAAACTTTATTAAACTTGAAATACTGGTCCTTACATTGACTTCTGAAGACTTTTTCTTTTTCTTTACATGTTTATATTTATGTTGCATTATTCTCACAGTACTGTTTAATGCCCAGTGGTTGTGTGAATTTAATAATTCCCAGTTTTCTCTGAAACTTCCATGATTATTTATTTATTTTTGATAAAATCATATGCTGTAACATTAACATGCCATAATTTACTTAGTTATTCTCCAGTTGGTGGAAACTCACACCTTAGCTTCTAGTTCTTCAATATAATGAAAAAACATACTAAGATTGTTTTTATACATATAGTACCTTAATTCCTTATTTTATAACTTTGGGGTATGTGTGTGAGTGTGTGTGTATCCATGTGTGTGTTTGCATAATTGCTATGATTGTTTTAAGGGAAATTAAAAATTTGTGTTAGTTTGGATGAATAGATATAAAGTGATTTCCAAAATAGGTAGATAAAGTCATAACCACCTACAGTACTTCAGTGTCCTTGATCTTCCATCTTTTTATCAAGAATTTTCATTTAACTTTTGTTGAGAAGCTTTGTCAATCTATATCTGTGGAGTAGAACCTTGTACTTGTTTTGATTTGTATTTTTCATTGCCATAACTTTTTGTGATGGTATACGTAGGTAATGTGGAAAAAGAAATCAATTGTTAATTGAGAGCATTGCAGTTATGATAATTTATGAAGAAAGTAGTAGATGAATTAGAAGACAAAGAAGACCAATATTGTATGCATAAAGCATAGGTTTGTATTAAAATGTCAGATAATTTTTTTCTTTTTTGTTTGGTAAGAAAATTAGGGCTAAGTGACTTGGCCAGAGTCACACAGCTAGTAACTATTAAGTGTCTGAGACCAGATTTGAACTCAGGTTGTCCTGATTTCAGTACCAGTGTTCTACTCTCTACACAAACTAGCTTCTCCCAGATGTTGGAAAATTTAAAGGTTAATCTAGGCATGAAAGTAACATCTTGGGTGTACACATTTACTCACTGGATTTACCTTTCATTTCAGGAACATTAGTAGAGAAAACTAGTGAGATTGTGTGTGTGTGTAAGAGAGAGAGAGAGAGAGAGAAAGAGAGAGAGAGAGAAAGAGGAATTCCTCTATTTTACAGATCCTACAATTTTAGAGGACAATGATATTTTTCTTATGGATACATATACACACACATTATATGCTTCTAATGACTTAGCAGTATCATCAAATTGAAAGGAATTCCTAGAAGAGGAGTTCCCAAATGTACTTTGAGTTCAGAGAAAGATTATAGACAATGAACATTTATGAATGTTTTTAAAAGAATAACTATTAGATGTTGATTGGATTTTAAAACACCTTCATAATTCTCTATAGCTGTGAGGTTCCTTGATAATTGCTTAGGTCTAGGGGCAAGCAATGACTAAACTATTCTAATCTTCTTTCTTCCTCTGATTCTATTTCTTAGATATCTTCAATTTAACTTGAATCACTTCACTTTATAAGTGCATCATATTCCAGACAGGGAACTTAGAAGCATTTTTCTTACTTTTCTCCCTTTACTGAACTTCAAAGTTTCTTCTGTAATGTAAGCTAATTAAGCACCCCCTGCCCAACACAATATACAAACACATAAATATTTAAAGGAAGAATTTAGCATTTTTATTAGATTTCTATGATACATCATGGTACACACTATTTAAGAACCAAATCTAAATGATGTAGTGCTTTGGAAAGCCTATCATGCATGATTTATTTTGCCAATAAAATTTCAAGACAGAATTTAGTCTGCATCAGAAATCAACTGTTATTTTCAACTTTACTTATTTTGTTTCTTAAATTATATCATCCTTTACTATTTCCTTGGTTATAAGTAGTATTGCACTAGCCCTATGGGAAAACAATGTCTTTAAATAAGCCCACTGTAGAGGATAGAATCCTTTGGCATGATTGTCAGATGTGATATGGAAAATGATTTTCATAAACCACAAGGGACAATTCATGGAGGTAATCATAGAATGGGGGAAATTTATCTTTTGTTATTTCTGTTTAACTTCTTATCCATGTTTTGTAGTCATTTATATCTTCCTTTTTTTCCCCTCTATTGCTATAATATTAGCATTTTCCTTCTCCATGTCTATGGTTTTCTATTTACTGATTACTGCTGTTTATATTTCAGTTAGTTACTAAAGTATTATTACGTTACACTCATCATATGCTGCCCTCATTCTAATCCTACATTTTGCTACCTCAAATTCCTGACATGGTGAGTTAGAGTGTTCTAAGTACTAAGACCCCACCAATGCAGTTTACTTTGTGCTAGTCAACTATAAAATGCAGTTAGAAAAGGCACAGTAAATAAGGAAATAATAAAATATATTTCCCTCAACATCCACCATAAAATATGTTAGCTTTCTGAGTAACATAAATATTAAATAGTAAGTGTCCTCTTTCCTAGAGATCACAAGGATCAAAAAGCACCTAAAATGAGCAACACAAATGAGTTGGAAATTTGTGGGGAAAAATGTAAACATCAGAAAAAGGTCTCATTCATAGGAAAGAAACATATTTCTCTCTTTTTTTCCAGGTTTTTTTTAATTATAATAATTTTTTTATTGACAGAATCCATGTCAGGATAGTTTTTTATAACATTATCCCTTACACTCACTTCTGTTCTGATTTTTCCCCTCTCTCTCTCCACCCCCTCCCCAAGATGGCAAGCAGTCCTATATATGTTAAATATGTTGCAGTATGTCCTAGATACAATATATATGTGTGCAGAACCAAACAGTTCTCTTGTTGCATAGAGAGAATTGGATTCAGAAGGTAGAAATAACCCAGGAAGAAGAACAAAAATGCAAACAGTTTACATTCATTTCTCAGTGTTCTTTCTTTGAGTGTAGCTGCTTCTGTCCATCATTGATCAACTGAAACTGAATTGGGTCTCTGAATAAGAAATGCCTTCTTATTAGTAAGTTCATTTCAAATCATTTCAAGAACGTGACTCTCCATGGGAACTTAGCCTTTTAACCCTATGAGACCGGGAATATGCCACATGTGTTTAACTTCACCTCTACAATCCCAGGAACTAGCCACTCCATGGGATACAATAGGTGTCCAGGAGGGTTGGCCCCCTCCCTGACATCTACATTTATCAAGTCATATCTTGGAAGCCCATCTGGCATTTCCCTCTCCTATACTTGCATTTCAATAGATAAGCGGGTTAGCCCTTTTCCCTATATAATCAGTCCGGGTTTATTCCTCATTTGGGGTTCACCCACAGAGAGACATTCCCCTGGGACTAACACTTTTCCTGATTGAGCTGCAATGGGGCCCCCAGCTGTGCTCCAAGATCGGTGATGTATAGTATCTCTCTCTCTCCTATCTTAGTCATAGTTTTCCTTATTCTTTGACTTTTATGTATTATTTGCTGTATTGGTTGTTATTGTAGGCAATCTATTCTGTGTATTGTGTAATTAAACTTTATGTCCACTTTAACTGAGTTATAATTTTATTTTCATTTTAATTGAATTAAAAAAGGTTATTCAAAGGAGCGTTCCGAACCTATTCTTAAATTAACAGAACAGTCTCTTTGACAAAGAAATCCACTTCTATCAGAATACATCTTCATACAGTATCATTGTTGAGGTATATAATGATCTAGTTCTGCTAATTTCACTCAGCATCAGTTCATGTAAGTCTCGCCAATCCTCTCTGTATTCATCCTGCTGGTCATTTCTTACAGAACAATAATATTCCATAACATTCATATAACATAATTTACCCAACCATTCTCTAATTGATGGGCATCCATTCATTTTCCAGTTTCTGGCCATTACAAACAGGGCAGCCACAAACATTTTGGCACATACAGGTCCCTTTCTCTTCTTTAGTATCTCTTTGGGAGAAACATATTTCTCTTACTACAAAGCTGTCAATACTATCTATCAATTTCATTATTCTGCCTCTGAAAGCAGAATTTTTCACCATCATTTCACCATCATTTGTTGTCTCCCAAGAATAACCCTTTTCTTTTGCCTTAAATATTATGTTAATCTTTGCTTGTCCCTTCACAGTATTATGCTTATGGTTGTCAGCAGATCTCCTTATTTTAGGGTCATAAAATAACCTATACAATACCATCTAATTTATGTGTAGGTAAAACCTTTTTAGCCTTTTCCATCCTCTCCTATGTGTGACTTCAAAAGCCTTTCCTATAGATGTGTGACTATATGTCAGTTTACTCTGTCAGTTTACTGCTATGCCTTATTTATAATCCTGATAGCAGTTAAATTCAATACCATTTTCTATCTGCTGTAGGTGCTGTGTTTAGCAAGTCTTCATCAGGAAAAGTTACAATTTTCTTCAGTCACTTTTCTTCATCAATAACTATGCTCCATTTACTATTCAGACTTTTCAGCTAAGCTTCTTAGTTATTTCTTTTGATTTTTTCCTATCTCCCCAGCAGGTTGCTACAGGTAATACAGAAGCCCATGCTGAGATGAGATCTGACATTTGACCTCTACTTAGAGAACTTCTGTTAAATGCGTCTTTACTTCAGCACACTTTTTTGATCACCTTGACTTTTCTTGACTTTTCTGAGCATTGAACTTTCTAGCTCTTCACTTTGCTGAACCTCATTACTCTTCCTTGTGTCTCTCGGTTCAATTGTCATGTAACTTATGGTCAGAAATCCACTTTAGGATTCACGATACAATCTGACTAAGGTTTATCTCCCCAGGACTCTGTTTTCTTTAAATGGAAAAGAAACTGAGAAACAAAGGAGTAATGAAACAAATTTAAACTCATTCCAGAAACCTCTCTTTTTTACCCAAAACAATTTCTAGGCTGGTTGGAAAAATCTAAAAGGATCTCTTATGCAAATAGTCACTACTGTACTACCTTTAGATTTTTAAAAACACTTATGAAAATTTTCCTATTTCCCAAAAAATGTTACAGAGTGATCTGTCTTAAAAATTCTATACTGATTCTCAGAAATTCTTAATACTTTAGTTACAGTAACCTTATGATAAAGGTTTTCTCAGTATTTTTTCTCCATTATGAAGAGAAGAAAACTGAAGCTCAAAAATACAAAAAAGAACTTGTGAATAAACACACAATTAGTAGGCAGCAGAACTGGTATCAGAATCTAGAAGTCTCACCAATGCTCAGAATTTTTGTTATGCTCTTTGTTGGTTCTTATCACTAACATTTAACTTTTCTCTAAATTTACTTTGTATCATATATCCCTCAGCTATTAACAGTGATTTTCCCTAAAGAACAACTCCACCTATATCAAAATTCTACTCTCCTATTCAATAAACTCTGATGGCTCTTTATTGCTTCTAGGAGTAAATGCAAATGTTATGTTTGACATTCAAACCTCTTCACTTTTCAAATCTTCTTACTTATTCCCCAAAGAGTATACTTTGATCCAGTGAGACTGGTGTACTGCATATCCCATGAAATTAAACACTCCATTTCTTGGTTCTAGACATTATTTCCTGTTTTGTCCCATGACTGAAAAAAATCTCCTTAATGCATTCTGACTGTTAACTTCCATGATTTCCTGTAAGTTTCAACAAAAATTCTTCCTTATATAGGGAGCTTTTTTTTTCATTTCCTTTTCATTTTAATGGCTTTTCTCTTTTATCCTATTTATCCAGTATATGGCTCACTTTGCAAATAGATACATATTTTGAATGATACTTTTCCCATTAGATTGTAAACTACTTCAAGGTAAAGACTAATTTTTGCTTCCTTTTGCATCCTCAGTACTAGCTCTAAATAGTAGGTATTTAATGTTTATTGAATGTCTTATTTTTTGTCTAAGTTTCAAGGTTTATGTTATCAAAGTTTATTGCATTTCCTAATAGGTTCTACTTACAATCTCTAATAAGGTCTATTTAACTAGAAATAAAAAGAAAATGGACTCTTTCTTGGGGTCTGAATAGTTTAGATAGGTAGATGACAGAATATTTATTATTAATTACTATGTGTCAGACACTGTGTTAAGTTTTAGAGATATAAATGCAGGGAAAAGAATGATTCCTACTTTCAACTTTTCAAGAGCTTATATTCTAATAGAGGAAAACAAAATTAAGAATTCCCCAAAGATCTTATTGATTTCAATTTGTTAAAATGTACTATTTAAACTACTAAAGCTTAAAGGTAAACTCACTTTTGGATTACAGGATGGGGTAAGGTTGGTGAGCAATCCAGATAGAAAGGATAGTATTTTATGCCTATACAAATAGGTATATTTATTTATACCTATACAAATAGGTAAGATGATAATAGGTTGGAGGAGGGCTCAAGTAAGATTACATTATACAACTACACACCACCCAGGGCCCAAGCATCACCAAATAGGCATGGCTTCTGAGGAGGGAGAGTCTAAAGAGCCATTTATCTGAGATTAATAAAATAGGGATATTTCATGAAAAATATGAAAACAGCAATGATATTGTAGGGCTTTTTTTTTGCCAAATGTCAATATTAATTACAATGTAAATAGCATAACTTTCCCTATTGTAGTATAGGTTCAAGGGAGAAAAATTATGCCTTCTTTAGCTTAATGTCATTTATGTGGAACAGTCTAAATGTTAGCTAGAATATACTACATGTCAAAAGAAGTAGAGTAATCTCATTAATGCACTGGTTAGTGTTTTATGGAAGATTTCTGGATTGGGATATTGATCTGTAATCATTTATTAAGAACAATCTATGGACCAGGCATTGTGTTATGTATTGTGATTGCAAAAGATGACAAAATATAATCACTATTTGCAAGAAATTCACGACTTCTGGCCAAGATGGCGGCAAGGAGGCACACAGCTGTGTAAGCTCCACAATTTCTCTCAGAATCCATCTCATTACAAGACTCTGAATTAATGCCTGACTGAAAAAAAAAACATAATCAGTTACCAAGAGAAGACATCCTTGAGATTCGCCAGGAAAGGGCTGTTTTTGATCAAAGGTGGAACAGTTTTAGATCGGGCACAGGCTGAGGGCAACAACAGTGAGAGTTTGGCAGGCAGCTCACAGCCGAGCAGACCGTAGGGGGTTGGGGTGTGATCTCAGCCATCTCTGCGGGGAGAGCTTCACTACAGGATTGGATACTTTGCCCTGGCAGCAAGTCAGTAAGTAGCCCAGTAGAGAAGCTAAAAACACCGGGGGTGAAGAATACAACCCCAAACAGGTGGAGTTCCTTGAGACTGGCCACCCCTCCCCCACAGCGTCTCAGCACACTCTCAGAGTCTCAGAGCACAGGCGCAACACAGTCCTGCTAGTGCCTCGCTGCAGCCCCTTCAGTCTATAGAGGAAGCTCAGTAATGCCACCCAGCCCCACCCCCAAAAAAGCAGATTCCTTTTGGGGTTTTTTCCCTTTTTTTTCTTTGCTACTTTGTCTCTGATTCTGACAAAATGAGCAAAAAGTTAAAAAGGACTTTAACGATTGACAGCTTTTATACAGACAGAGAACAGACTCTAAACCCTGAGGAGACTAAAAACAGATTATCTTCAGGTGAATTCCCACAGGAGGAGATCATCTGTTCCTCAGCACAGATGAATATCATAGAAGAAATTAAAAAGGCTCTCACAAGAAAGCTAGAAGAAAAATGGGGAAAGGAGAGGGAGGATTGGCAAGAGACACTGCAGAAGTCATTCCACTCATTTAAAGACAGAGTGGATAAAGAAAACAAATCCTTGAAAAATAGGATTAGTGAACTGGAAACAGAAAATAGCTCTCTAAAGAATAAAATTGGCGAAATTGAAAAACATTCCATAGAACAAATGGGACAATTAGAAAAAGATATAAAAAAAGTGAGTGAAGAAAACACTTCATTGAAAATAAGAATAGAACAAATGGAATTGAATGACTCGAGGAGACAAGAAGAATCGGTCAAGCAAGACCAAAAAAACCAAACAATGGAGGAAAATGTGAAATACCTTCTGGGGAAAACAACAGACAGGGAAAACAGGTCTAGGAGAGACAATCTGAGAATCATTGGACTCCCAGAAAAATACGATGAAAAAAACAGCCTAGACACTATTTTCCAGGAAATTACCAAAGAGAACTGCCCAGAAGTCATAGAAAAAGAGGGTAAAATAGACGTTGAAAGGATTCATCGATCACCCACTGAAAGGGATCCTAAAATCAAAACACCAAGAAATATGGTGGCCAAATGCCAGAACCCTCAAACAAAGGAAAAAATACTCCAAGCAGCTAGAAAAACCCAATTCAAATATAGGGCAGCCACAATAAGGATCACCCAAGATCTAGCAGCATCCACATTAAAAGATCGAAGGGCCTGGAATATGATATTCCAAAAGACTAAGGAACTTGGTATGCAACCAAAAATAACTTACCCAGCCAGTTTTCCAGGGAAGAAGATGATCATTCAACGAAATAAGTGAATTTCACCTATTTTTGGTGAAAAAACCAGAACTTAACAAGAAGTTTGATCTGCAAATATAGAACTCAAGAAAAACCTAAAAAGGTAAAAAGAAATCTTGGGAATTATATTTCTGCTGTAAAGATGTATAAAAAAATACATGTATACCTTGTTCTAGAAATTAGAGGTGGAAAGGACACTGTATCAGAAAAAAGGGTAAAGAAAAGAAAAAGGGTAAAGTGGGGGTACTATATCTCACAAAGAGGCAAAGGAAACCTATTATATCTGAGAGAAAGAATGGAGGGGGATGAATATAGTGGGTATTTTACTGCCATAAGAATTGACTTTAAGAGAAAAAATTTTAGACATATTCAATATATGGTGAAACTTCTCCCATCTCATTGAAAAGTGAGAAGGGAAAAGTGAAAAGGGAAGGAATAAGCTGAGCAGAAGGGAATACAGAAACTGAGAGGGAAAGGAGTAAAATAGGGGGAGGAACTCTAAGGTGGGGAGGTGGAATACTAAAAAGGGAGGGCTGTGAGAAGCAAGTGGTGCTCACAAGTTTAATAATAGGAAGGGTTGGGTAAGGGGGAAAGAAGGGAGAAAAGAATAAATAGGGGTTAACAAGATGGCAAGTAATACAGAATTGGTAATTATAACCATAAATGTGAACGGGGTAAACCCCCCATAAAGAGGAAGCAGTTAGCAGAATGGATTAAAAGTCAGAACCCTACAATATGTTGTTTACAAGAAACACATTTAAAGCAGGGGGATACATATAGAGTAAAGGTAAAAGGCTGGAGCAAAATCTATTATGCTTCAGGTGAAGTCAAAAAAGCAGGGGTAGCCATCCTTATCTCAGATCAAGCAAAAACAAAAATTGATCTAATTAAAAGAGATAAGGAAGGAAACTACATCCTGCTAAAGGGTAGCATAAACAACGAAGCAATATCAATATTAAACATATATGCACCAAGTGGTGTAGCATCTAAATTCTTAAAAGAGAAATTAAGAGAGCTGCAAGAAGAAATAGATAGCAAAACTATAATAGTGGGAGATCTCAACCTTGCACTCTCAGAATTAGATAAATCAAATCACAAAATAAATAAGAAAGAAGTCAAAGAGGTAAATAGAATACTAGGAAAGTTAGATATGATAGACCTCTGGAGAAAATGAAATGGAGACAGAAAGGAGTACCCTTTCTTTTCAGCAGTTCATGGAACCTATACAAACATAGACCATATATTAGGACATCAAAACCTCAAACTCAAATGCAGTAAGGCAGAAATAGTGAATGCATCCTTTTCAGACTACGATGCAATAAAAATTACACTCAACAAAAAGCCAGGGGAAAGTAGACCAAAAAGTAATTGGAAACTAAATAATCTCATACTAAATAATGATTGGGTAAAACAGCAAATCATAGACATAATTAATAACTTCACCCAAGAAAATGACAATAATGAGACATCATTTCAAAATGTGTGGGATGGAGCTAAAGTGTTAATAAGGGGAAATTTCATATCTCTAGAGGCTTACTTGCATAAAGTAGAGAAAGAGAAGGTCAACGAATTGGGCTTGCAACTAAAAATGCTAGAAAAGGAACAAATTAAAAACCCCCAGTCAAACACTAAACTTGAAATTCTAAAAATAAAAGGAGAGATCAATAAAATTGAAAGTAAAAAAACTATTGAATTAATTAATAAAACTAAGAGTTGATTCTATGAAAAAACCAACAAAATAGACAAACCCTTAGTAAATCTGATTAAAAAAAGGAAAGAGGAAAATCAAATTGTTAGTCTTAAAAATAAAAAGGGAGAACTCGCCACTAATGAAGAGGAAATTAGAGCAATAATTAGGAATTATTTTGCCCAACTTTATGGCAATAAATTCGACAACTTAAATGAAATGGAAGAATACCTTCAAAAATATAGCTTGCCCAGATTAACAGAGGAAGAAGTAAATATCCTAAACAGTCCCATCTTAGAAAAAGAAATAGAACAAGCTATTAACCAACTCCCTAAGAAAAAATCCCCAGGACCAGATGGATTTACACATATATTCTACCAATCATTTAAAGAACAATTAACCCCAATGCTATATAAACTGTTTGAAAAAATAGGGACTGAAGGAGTCCTACCAAACTCCTTTTATGACACAGACATGGTACTGATACCTAAACCATGGTTTAGGTTTCAGCAGGCAGGCTGAAAACAGAGAAAGAAAATTATGGACCAATCTCTCTAATGAATATCAATGCTAAAATCTTAAATAAAATATTAGCAAATAGATTACAGAAAATCATCCCCAGGATAATACACTATGATCAAGTAGGATTTATACCAGGAATGCAGGGCTGGCTCAATATTAGGAAAATTATTAGCATAATTGACTATATCAATAAGCAAACTAACAAAAACCATATGATCATCTCAATAGATGCAGAAAAAACATTTGATAAAATCCAACTTCCATTCCTAATAAAAACACTTGAGAGTATAGGAATAAATGGACTTTTTCTTAAAATAGTCAGGAGCATATATTTAAAACCATCAGTAATTATCATATGCAATGGGGAAAAACTGGAATCTTTCCCAGTAAAATCTGGAGTGAAGCAAGGTTGCCCCCTGTCACCATTATTATTCAGTATTGTATTAGAAACACTAGTCTCGGCAATAAGAGTCGAGAAAGAGATTAAAGGAATCAGAATAGGCAGTGAGGAAACCAAACTATCACTCTTTACAGATGATATGATGGTATACTTAGAGAACCCTAGAGATTATAATAAAAAGCTATTAGAAATAATCCTTAACTTTAGCAAAGTTGTAGGTTATAAAATAAATCACCATAAATCCTCAGCATTTTTATACATCACCAACAAAATCCAACAGCAAGAGATACAAAGAGAAATTCCATTCAGAATAACTGTCAACAACATCTATCTACCAAAGGAAAGTCAGGAATTATATGAGCAAAATTACAAAAAACTTTCCACACAAATAAAGTCAGACTTAAACAATTGGAAAAATATCAAGTGCTCCTGGATAGGTCGAGCGAATATAACAAAGATGACAGTACTCCCTAAACTAATCTATTTATTTAGTGCTATACCAATTAGACTTCCAAGAAAATATTTTAATGATCTAGAAAAAATAACAAAATTCATATGGAATAATAAAAGGTCAAGAATCTCAAAATAATTAATGAAAAAAATATCAAATGAAGGTGGCCTAGCTGTACCTGATCTAAAACTATATTATAAAGTAGCAGTCACCAAAACCATTTAGTATTGGCTAAGAAATAGATTAGTTGATTAGTGGAACAGATTAGGTTCACAAGATAGAATAGTCAACTATAGCAATTTAGTGTTTGACAAACCCAAAGATTCTCACTTTTGGGATAAGAACTCATTATTTGACAAAAACTGTTGGGAAAACCAGAAATTAGTATGGCAGAAATTAGGCATGGACCCACACTTAACGCCGTATACCAAGATAAGATTAAAATGGGTCCATGATTTAGACATGAAGAACAAGATTATAAACAAATTGGAGGAACATAGGATAGTTTATCTCTCAGACTTGTGGAAGAGGAAGAAATTTGTGACTAAAGACATACTAGAGACCATTATTGATCACAAAATAGAAAATTTTGATTACATCAAATTAAAAAGCTTCTGTACAAACAAAACTAATGTAAACAAGATTAGAAGGGAAGCAACAATCTGGGAAAACATCTTCACAGTTAAAGGTTCTGATAAAGGTCTCATTTCCAAAATATATAGAGAGCTGACTCTAACTTATAAGAAACCAAGCCGTTTTCCAATTGATAAATGGTCAAAGGATATGAACAGACAATTTTCAGATGATGAAATTGAAATTATTTTTTTTTATTTAATAGCTTTTTATTTACAGGATAGATGCATGGGTAACTTTACAGCATTAACAATTGCCAAACCTCTTGTTCCAATTTTTTCCCCTCCTCCCCACCTCCCCTAGATGGCGGAGACCAGTAGATGTTAAATATATTAAAATATAAATTGATACACAATAAGTATACATGACCAAAACGTTATTTTGCTGTGCAAAAGAATAACTCGAAAATTGTACAATTACTTTGAAGGAAATAAAAATGCAAATGGGCTAAATATAGGGATTGGGAATTCAAGTAATGGTTTTGTCATCTCCAGAGTTCTTTTCTGGGCATAGCTGGTTCAGTTCATTGCTGCTCCATTGGAAATGTTTGGGTTGATCTTGTTGCTGAGGATGGCCTGGTCCATAGAACTGGTCATCATATAGTATTGTTGTTGAAGTATATAATGATCTCTGGTCTTGCTCGTTTCACTCAGCATCAGTTCGTTAAGTCTCTCAGGCCTTTCTGAAATCATCCTTTGGTCATTTCTTGAAAGTAATATTCCTTATTCATATACCAAAATTTATTCAGCCATTCTCCAACTGATGGACATTCATTCAGTTTCCAGTTTTTTTCCCTAAAAACTGCCACACGTGCACTAAGGTCCCTTTCCCCTTCTTTATAATCTTTTGGGATATAATCCCAGTAGAACCTGTGGATCAAAGGGTATACAGTCTGATAACTTTGGTGTTCCAAATTCTCTCTAAAATGGTTGGTTTGTTCACAACTCTACCAACAATGCATCAATGTCCCAGTTTTCCCGCATCTCCTCAACAATCATCATTTTTTTTTCCTGTCTCTTAAATCTGACGGTGTGTAGTGGTATCTTAATTGTCTTAATTTGCATTTCTCTGATTAATTGCTTGGGCATCTTTTTCATTGACTGGAAATGTTCAATTTCTTCATCTAAATTGTCTGTTCATACCTTTGACCATTTTCAATTGGAGAATGGCTTGATTTTTTTATAAATTAGAGAATTCTCTATATATTTTGAAATAAGGTCTTTATCTGAACCTTTGACTGTAAAATATTTTCCCAGTTTTTGCTTCCCTTCTAATCTTGTCTGCATTATTTTGTTTGACAAAATCTTTTCAGTTTGGTATAAGCGGAAACTATTTTGGATCAAATATCTCACCTTCTTTGGTCAAAAGACCTTCCCCTTCCACAGATCAAGGAAACATCCTGTTTCCTCTAATTTAAATTTTATTCTATGCCTAGGTCTTGAACCCATTTTGACCTTATCTTGGGCTGTTGATGGATCAATGCCTAGTTTCTATATTTTGTTTCCAATTTTCCCAGCAATTTTATCAAACAATAAGTTCTTTCCCAAAAGCGGGATCTTTTGGGTTTTCAAAGCAGGTTCTATATTTGTTGATTTTTTATCCCTGAACCTAATCTATTCCACTGATAAATAATCTATTCCTTAGTACCAAATGTTTTGGAACTGCTGCTCTAAATATAATTTTAGATTTGGTAAGCTGCCACCTTCATTTGTTTTTTTTCATTAATTTCCTTGAAATTTTGACCTTTTGTTTTTCCGAACTTTGTTTTTTTTTCTAGGTCAAAAATAGTTTTTGGGAGTCTATTGGTATGCCCCAAATAAAAGATTGTTTGGTAATATTGTCATCTTTATTATATTTGTGCCCTACCAAAGCATTTAAATTTTTTCCAATTGGTTAGATCAGACTTAATTTGAAAAGTGTCTAATTTTGCTCATAAAGTTTCTGATTTTACCTTGGCAGATAGATTCCTAAATATTTTATATTATCAGTAGTTACTTTAAATGGAATTTCTTTTTAACTCTGACTTTGGATTTGTTAGTGATTATAAAAATGTGATGACTTATGTGGGTTTATTTTAACCAGCAACTTTGCTAAAGTTGTGGATTATTTCTAATAACTTTTTAGTAAATCTTGGGGTTCTCTAAGGTTCCATCATGTCATGGCAAAGTGATAATTTGGTTTCCATTGCCTATTCTTATTCCTTTAATCTCTTTCTCAGCTCTTTTCAAATAGCGTTTCTAATACAATAAAATAGTAATGGTGATGGTGGCAACCTTGTTTATCCCAGATCTTATTAAAATTTGAGTTTGTTCCTTACATATGATGCTTACTGATGGTTTTAAATAGATGCTGCTATTATTTTAAGAAAAGTCCATTTATTCCTATATCCAAGTGTTTTTAATGAATGGATGTTGGATTTTATCAAATGCTTTTCCATCTATTGGATGATCATATGGTTTTGTTAATTTGGTTATTAACATGGCCAATTATTATAGTTTTCCTAAATTGAACCAGCCCTGCATTCCTGGTATAAATGCTACTTGATCATGGTTATTATCTTGGAGATGATTTTCGGTTTTTGCTAATATCTTTTTAAGATTTTACATCAATATTCATTAGGGACATTCTCATAATTTTCTTTCTCTGTTTTCAGCCTACCTGGTTTAGGTAACAGAACCATGTCTTGTCATGAAGGGTTTGGTGGACTCCTTCATTCCCTATTTTATCAAATAATTTTATAGCATTTGAATTGTTCTTTAAATGTTTGGAAAATTCACATTAAATCCATCTGTCGGGGTTTTTTTAGGGATTGTTTAATTGCCTTTCATTTCTTTTTTAAATGGGACTATTCAACAATTACCCTCCTCTGTTATTAAGTCTTATTTTTTAGGTAGTCATACATTTTCCTTGGGTTTTAAATTTATTTAAAAAAGTTGAGCAAAAAACTCCTTATTATTTCTCTAATTTCCTCTTCATTGGTGGAAAGTTCTCCTTTTCATTTTTTGCTACTAATTTCATTTTTTCCCTCCTTTTTCTAATCAGATTTACCAAAGGCTTATCTATTTTATTGGCTTTTCATAGAACCAACTTTTAGTTTTATTAATTAGTTCAATAGTTTTTTTTTTTCTTTCAATATTTTTAATTTCTCCTTTTAATTTTAAATTTAATTTAATTTGATTGGGGGTTTTTTTGGTCTTTTTTTTTTTTTTTGGTTCAAGCCCAATTATTTTTTTTCTTTCTCCTTTTTATTCAATGCCTCTAAGGATATAAAATTCCCTTTATTACCCTTTGGGCCATCCCAAATTTTGGTATGATGTCTCATCATTTCAATTTGAGTGAAATTATTAATTGTAT
Source organism: Sarcophilus harrisii (assembly GCF_902635505.1). NCBI lineage: Eukaryota > Metazoa > Chordata > Mammalia > Dasyuromorphia > Dasyuridae > Sarcophilus > Sarcophilus harrisii. The sequence goes on along the minus strand of NC_045427.1, from coordinate 63,878,204 downwards.
CTATAATTTTGCTGCTTCCCCAATATTTCTTTGTAGATTGTTTAGTTTCCCATTACTTTTTGGTCTATTTCCCTAACTTTTTTGTTGAATGAGTTTTTATTGCATCATGATTGAAAAGAAAGATTTATTTCTGCTTTTTGCTTTAATTTTGGGTTTTTGTCCTAATATATGGTCAATTTTGAAGAGGTTCCATGAACTGCGGAAGAAAGTATATTCCTTTCTATCTCCATTCAATTTTCTCCAAAGATCCAACATACCTAATTTTCTAACTTCATTTCTTTAATTTCTTTCTTATTTATTTTGTGGTTTGATTTGTTAATTCTGAGGTTCAAGGTTGAGATCTCCCACTATTATACTTTTTTTTCTTCTTCAACCTCAATTCTCCTTTGGAAGTTGGGCCTACCAATTTTAAATTGTTTCTTCGTTGTTTATTAAACCCTTTAGCAGGATGTAGTTTCCTTCCTTATCTTTTTAATCAGATCAATTTTTGCTTTTGCTTGATCTGGGATGCTACCCCTGCTTTTGACTTACCTGAAGGTAGATTTTTCCCACCTTTTACCTTTCTCTATATTTCCCTGCTTTTTGTGTTTCTTGTAAACAACATATTGTAGGGTTCTGACTTTGATCCAGTCTATCTGCCTCCTCTTTTGGGGGAGTTCATCCCATTCAATTTACGGTTAAATTCTCAATCTGTATTTCCTGCCATCCTAATAATCCCAGTTTGCTTTACTTATTCTTGCCTCCCCCCCTCCCCCCCCTTTTCTTTTACTCTTTCCCCCTTTTTCCCTCCCTCCCCCCTTTTTTTTTTCCCTTTTCCTTCCTTTTCTTTTCCCTTTTCCCTCCCCCCCCTTTTCTCTAAAAAATTCCCTTTCAAGGGTAAGATTAAAAGTTTTTTTCCCCTTTGCCTTTCTTTGTGGGATTGGTTTCCCCTTTTTTCCCTCCTTCCCACCTTATTCTACCATCATCCTTTTCCAATCTACCCCTTTTTTATGTTATATCATCAATAAATTATACATTATTCTTTTTGTATATCCACAACAAATAAAATTCCAAATTATTTTTTACCTTTTCTGCATCTTTGAGTTCTTGTTGGAATAAATTTTTGTTTAGTTCTGGTTTTTTCTTCAGAAACAAATGGAATTTTGTTTCATTAAATGTCCATCTTCTTCCCTGGAAGAAAATGCTCAGCTTAGCTGGGTAGTTTATTCTTGGCTGCATCCCTGAAATTGAAATTATTACCACTCATATGAAAGGGTGTTCCAAATCATTATTAATCAGAGAAATGCAAATTAAGACAACTCTGAGATACTACTACACATCTGTCAGATTGGCCAAGATGATAGAAAAAAATAACGATGATTGTTGGAGGGGATGTGGTAAAACTGGGACACTAATACATTGTTGGTGGAGTTGTGAACGAATCCAACCATTCTGAAGCAATCTGGAATTAACCCAAAAAGTTATCAAACTGAATACCTTTTTAAAGGTTTTATTGGGCATACCCCAAGGAATACTAAAGAAGGAAAGGGACCGTATTCCAAAATGTTTGGGAACCCTGTTTTAATGGTAGAAGTGAAACTGGTGTTGCCCATCAATTGGAGAATGGTTGGGTAAATTGTGGTATATGAATATTATGGAATATTATTATTCTGTAAGAAATGACCAGCAAGATTAATACAGAGAAGCTTGGAGAGAATTACATGAACTGATGCTAAGTGAAATGAGCAGAACCAAGAGATCATTATATATGTCAACAACGGTACTATATGAAGATGTAATCTGATGGAAGAGGATTTCTTTGACAAAGAGACCTAATTCAATTTCAATTGATCAGTGATGGACAGAAGCAGCTACACCCAAACAAAAAACACTGGGAAATGAATTTAAAAAAAATTCACAATAAAAAATTAGATTATTTAATTCCCAACTTGTTTTTAGTTTATCTTTCCCTACCCCTTTATTCAGTATGATTTTTATCACATTGTGGTCTGAAAAGGAAGCATTTACTATATCTGCCTTTCTTCATGTGATTTTGATCTGGTCAATTTTTGTGAAGGTGCCATGTACTACTGAAAAAATGTATTTATCTCTATATATCTATATCTATCTATCTATATATATATATATATATATAAATATATATATATATTTTTTTCTGTCCTTATACAATTTTCTTCAGAGATCTATTAGATTTAGGTTTCCTAGGAATCTATTAACCTCTAGTTTTCTTATTTATTTTTGTGCTTCAATTTGTCTGATTCTGAGAGGGGAAGGTTGAAGTGCCCTACTAGTGTAGTATTTCTATTTCTTCCTGTAACTGCCTTAAAATCTTCTCTAGGAATTTTATTGTTCTACCACTTGGTGCATACAAATTTAATATCATTACCGCTTCATTGTTTATGACAACCTTTATAAACATGTACTTCATGTATTTTATTTCCTTTTTTTTTCTGAGGCAATTGGGATCAAATGACCTGCCCAGGGTCTGATCCACTGTCACACAGCTGGGGAATTGGAAATGTTTGGTGTCTGAGACTAGATTTTTAAAAAAATTTATTTAATAGCCTTTTATTTACAGGATATATGCATGGGTAACTTTACAGCATTAACAATTGCTAAACCTCTTGTTCCAATTTTTCACCTGTTACCCTCCACCCCCTCCCCCAGATGGCAGGATGACCAGTAGATGTTAAATACATTAAAATATAAAATTAGATACAATAAGTATACATGACCAAACCATTATTTTGCTGTACAAAAAGAATCAGACTTGAAATATTGTAAATTATGTGAAGGAAATCAAAATTCAGGTGGGCATAAATATAGGGATTGAATTCAATGTAATTGGTTTTAGTCATCTCCCAGAGTTCTTTTCTGGTGTAGCTGGTTCAGTTCATTACTGTCCATTGGAAATGATTTGGTTGCTGAGGATGGCCAGGTCCATCAGAACTGGTCATCATATAATATTGTTGTTAGTATATAATGATCTCCTGGTCCTGCTCATTTCACTCAGCATCGTTCGTGTAAGTCTCTCCAGGCCTTTCTGAAATCATCCTGTTGGTCATTTCTTACAGAACAGTAATATTCCATAATATTTATATACCACAATTTATTCAGCCATTCTCCAACTGATGGACATCCATTTCAGTTCCAGTTTCTAGCCACTACAAAAAGGGCTGCCACAAAACATTCGTGCACATACAGGTCCCTTTCCCTTCTTTATAATCCTTTGGGATATAAGCCCAGTAGTAATACTGTTGGATCAAAGGTATGCACAGTTTGATAACTTTTTTGAGCATAGTTCCAAACTACTCTCCAGAATGGCTGGATTCGTTCACAACTCCACCAACAATGCATCAATGTCCCAGTTTTCCCGCATCCCCTCCAACAATCATCATTATTTTTTCCTGTCATCTTAGCCAATCTGACAGGTGTGTAGTGGTATCTTAGAGTTGACTTAATTTGCATTTCTCTGATTAATAATGACTTGGATCATCTTGTCATATGACTAGAAATAGTTTCAATTTGAGACTAGATTTGAACTCAGGTCCTCTTGACTTCAGAGCTAGTGCTCTATCTACTGTGCCACCTAGCTGCTCCTCTTCCTTATGTTTTTTAATAATATATATATATATATATATATATATATATATATATTTATATTTACCTTTGCTTCATCTGAAATCAGAATTGCTAGTCCTGTTTATTTTTATTTCAATAGCAGCAGCAGAATAAATTCACTTCCAGACTTTTACCTTTACTCTATATGTGCCTCACTGTGTCAAATGTGTTTCTTGAAACAACATATTGTGAGATTCTGTTTTTTAATCCACTCTGCTTTTTACTTCTGTTTTATGAGAAAGTTCATTCCATTCACATTCACAGATTACCAGTTCTATATGTCCTTCCATCCTATTTTCTCCACTGTATATACTTTTGTTCTCCCTTTCCACCCAGTTCTTAATTCTGGTTTTTTACCCACCACACCCATTTCTTTATCTCCTATCATCTCCTCCTCCTTCCCCTAGTATTATTTTTTGAAACTCACTCCGCCTATTTTTTTTAATCTTCTATTACTCCTTCCCCCCACTCTTAACATTTATTTTAGTGTTTCTGTTCTCTTGTCTATCCTGCCCCTCCCTTTTCTTTCTTCTTATAGAGTTAGATAAATTTCTATACACCACTGATTAAATTATTTTCTGTTAGATCTAAATCTGATGAGCCCAAGCTTCAGAAAATGCTTATCCCCTTCCCTTTTCTCCCCCAATTATAATAGATTTTTTTATATTTTTTCACCTGAACTATTTGTCTCATTATATCACTCATTTCTTCTTTTTCAAGTACAGAGCTTTTTCCACTCCTTAATGTCTTTTTCTCTGATGTCAGCACATTAGAGTCTGTTCATAACTACACCTTCGGTCAATGTGATGCTTCCCTCTGTTTGACCAATGGCAGGTACAGTTATTAAGAGTTACAGATATTGTTTTCCCATATAGGAACGTAAAGAGTTTACATAATATTATATATACCTGTGTGTGTGTGTTAAAATTTCTGTTTAATTTTTTTTTCCAATAGAAATGATTGAAAATCTCTTACTTCATTGAAACTCCATTGTCTCTCCTGAAAGATGATGCTGAATCTCACTAAGCACTTAATTCTTGGTTGTAACCATAGGTCCTTTGCCTTCAAGAATATGATAATCCAGATCTTCAAATCCTTTATTGAGGAAGGTGCCAGATCCTGGATAATCCTGACTATTGCTCCCTGATATTTGCATTTTTTTTTTCACTCTGCAAGCTTGCAGTATTTTTATGTTGAGGTTGCAGTTCTGGAATTCTGCAACAAGGTTTCTTGGATTTTCATTATCTCTTTCTGAAGGTAACTGGTAAATTTTTTCAATGAGTATTTCCCCATCTGTTTCTAAAATATAGGGGCAGTTTTCCTTAATGATCTCTTGAAGAATGTCATCCAGGCTCCTTTTTAGTATTCAGATAGAGCAATAATTTTTTAAATTATCTTTTCAGGATTTATTTTTCAGGTCAGATGTTTTTTTTCTTTTCTTTTTTTTAATTTTCTTTTTTAAATTTTTTATTTAATAGCCTTTTATTTACAGGTTATATGTATAGGTAACTTTACAGCATTGACAATTGCCAAACCTCTTGTTCCAATTTTTCCCCTCTTTCCCCCACCCCCTCCCCCAGATGGCAAGATGACTAGTAGATGTTAATATATTAAAATATAAATTAGATACACAATAACTATACATAACCAAACCGTTATTTTGCTGTACAAAAAGAATCAGACTCTGAAATATTGTACAATTAGCCTGCGAAGGAAACAAAAAATGCAGGTGGGCAAAAATATGGGGATTGGGAATTCAATGTAATGGTTCTTGGTCATCTCCCAGAGTTCTTTCGCTGGGTGTAGCTGGTTCAGTTCATTACTGCTCCATTGGAAATGATTTGGTTGATCACATTGCTGAGGATGGCCAAGTCCATCAGAACTGGTCATCATCTAGTATTGTTGTTGAAGTATATAATGATCTCTTGGCCCTGCATGTTTCAGTCAGCATCAGTTCATGTCTCTCCAGGCCTTTCTGAAATCTTCCTGTTGGTCATTTCTTACAGAACAGTAATATTCCACAATATTCATATACCACAATTTATTCAGCCATTCTCCAACTGATGGGCATCCACTCACTTTCCAGTTTCTAGCCACCACAAAGAGGGCTGCCACAAACATTCGTGCACATACAGGTCCCTTTCCCTTCCTTGTGATCTTTTTGGGATATAAGCCCAATAGAAACACTGCTGGATCAAAGGGTATGCACAGTTTGATAACTTTTTGAGCATAGTTCCAAACTGCTCTCCATAATGGTTGGATTCATTCACAAGTCCACCAGCAATGTATCAGTGTCCCAATTTTCCCGCATCCCCTCCAACAATCATTATTATTTTTTCCTGTCATCTTAGCCAGTCTGAGAAACCCTGTCTTAATTTTCATTTCTCTGATTAATAATGACTTGGAGCATCTTTTCATATGACTAGAAATAATTTCAATTTCTTCATCTGAGAATTGTCTGTTCATATCCTTTAGGTCAGATGTTTTTTCAATGAGGTATTCCATATTTTCTTCCATGTTTTCATTGTTTTTAATTTGTTTGACAGAGTCAATAGTTTCCATTTACCCTGTTTTTAATGTTTGAATTTTTTCAACTAGGTTTTGTATCTCTTTTTTCATTTGGTTAATTCTGCTTTTTTAAGGAATTGTTTTCTTCAGACTATTTTTTCCCCTTCATTTCTCAAACTTTTGATTCTCTTATTTCCTTTCTCATTTATTCTTCTAACTGTCTTGTTTGTGTTTTAAAATCTGTTATGAACACTTCCAAGAAGCCTCTTTTGGGCTTGAGCCCAATTCATATCACTGTTTGAGATTTCTTTCATGGCTATTTTGTCCTCATCTATGTTTGTGCTTTGATTTGCCCTGTCTCCATAGTAGTTTACTATGTTCCAGGTTCTTTACTATTTCTTACACATTTTCTTTGTTTTTTTTTCTTTTGATATTTCCTCTTTTTTACTTTTTGGTTGATCTCTACTGTTGAGGTAAAGAGGGTGCTGTCCCAGGCTCCCTGTGCAGCCTGAGTCTTGGCTTTGAGTACAAAAGCCCCTTGTGTTTGCCTGCTTTTTTCAAGAAACATCCTAGTTTCCCAGACTTTACCTTTTGAGCTGGGACTAGAAGCTACCTTACCGATTTGCTTCTCTACTAAGCCAGGACTGAAGGTCTTATTTGGTTTTTATGCTTAAGATCCTCTCAATGGTTTTCCCACAATCTATCTGAGATGGAGCTGAACACCCTTTGAAACCCTAGTGAGACAGACTTTTCTTGAAGTTTTTCCAGTCAATCTTGTGTTGGAGTGGTTTTATTCTGTCAGACTTTGTTCAGAGCTTGGTTTCATGTGATTTTCAAGAGAAACTGGTGGAGCTTGAGCATCTTCCTGGCTTCAGTCTATTTTGTATTCTATGAAGGAAGTGATAAGCAAATGTGTTTAAGCAAGCTAAATGCAGGATATATTAGAAAAATCAGTAGTTGAAGGGCACCAAAATTAAGGGGAAGGGGGCTTTTTCTAGAAATTTGAATTTTAAGGGAGCCAAGGAAGGCAGAGAGTAGAGATAAATGGAGAGAGAATTCCAGATGCGGGAGGCATGTCTTTTTTGAGAAATAGAAATGTTGTCATTGTTAATGAACTGAAAAGTATATGAAGATGATGACAAAAGTTGTAAGAAGACCAGAAATGTATGGTTATGGCAACTAGGTTATGAAGAACTTTGAATATCAAGAAGTATATACATGTAAAAAGTATGTATGAATTATACTCTGCATTGATGGAGAAAATATTCACATCATGAAGACCACAAATCATATACCACTGTTAAGTATTGAAATATTCCCAATGGTGCTTACCATAATGCATTCTACACAATGAGTAGCTAATAAATTTTGTGCAATAAATGTATTTTTCTTTCAAAAATTCACTCTTGGAGAAAATGATCATTGCCATTTATCTAAGATGTAATGAATATATAGAGACTAGCATAGTCCTTCTGAATCATAACATGGCCATTTCTCATATATTTCCACAGAAAAGTAAAAGAAGATAAAGAGCAGTGAAAGGCCAACAATTTGGTTTCATTTGTTTTTATGTCTCCCAATTATTTGGGACAGGACTATATATCTCTGAGTTTCCCTTGAAAACCATACACAGAATTTGGTAGCTTAGAAATCTGCTTTAACTGATTGATTTATTGAACTAATCAAATCTTATGAATAAAATTAAAAAGGCAGACTATTTAGACTCTAAAGAATATGGTAATATCTACTGAATGGAATTTACATATATATACATACATATATATATATATATATATATATATATATATATATATTTCAAGGACACCCAGGATGGTTAGAGAGAGAGCAAAAGGCATATATATGTGTGTGTACATTATATATGTATATCTTGTTATATATATGTATATATATAAACATTCTTGTTTTAGAGATAAAATGAACTTGTAAGGAGATATCATGAGGTTCAAGTACAAAGAACATTGTATTTGTAATCAAGAGGCTTCTGTTTTTATTCCAGAGTTACCAAGAACTAGCTTGTAGCCTTCAGAAAGTTGTTTTCCACGTCTAGGTTTCTTTTCCCATGCTATAGTATGAATGAAAGTGTCTAAAAATGGTAATATATATAAAAAAAATTAGTTCTGAAATTTTGGTTCCAATGTTATATAATCTTATATACATCCTTTTTTGCAGATAAGGAGATTGCATGTCTGGAAAGTGATTGGCCAAGGTGATGATGCAAACTAACAACACTAGTGAATACTGAATGAGATGTACATGAAATTTAGCTCTTGAGTCAATAAGTTTTCTGCATTATAACACACTCCAAAACAATGTAATTTATCTGTGAAATATTAATTCTATATAAAACAAGATCTATGATTATTTTAAGAACTGCTAATTTATTTGCTTGCATGCTCTATTAACAGACATTATTAACAACATCTTAAGTCTACAGTCAAACACTAGGAAATAAGGAATCCAGATAGAAAGATATTCTATTCTATATTTGATCATTTATTGGTCATAATTGTTCTAATGATAAAGATGAACATTTAGCACTTAGTTCAAAGATTCCAGATGAAACATAGATTAGTTCCCCTCATTTATAATCTGATTTCTGAAGTAGACATCAAATTTTTCCAGAACTAGGTATTTTTACAGCTTGAGCATCTGGTTGCTAACTGAGAAAATGAAGTGATACAGGCGATTATGTCCCTACAAGGCTAACACAACAGCTGTTCAAGTGAGTTTGAGCTATAGTACAGGTGAAGATGCACATGATTTTCCATTACAAATAATGAGGCATCATCCTGATCTGATTATTTACATTTACCCTTTCCATGGCAGCTCTGTTGACTATTTCAGAAATTTTAGGTGAAAACCAGAATGCATTGTCCCTGTAATTTTAAGGTTTCATCTGTCATTATCCGTCATTTCAAAGAATTATGAATTTCTTCATGTAGTATGTCTCTCCTACCAATATAGATTATATAAATTTCATTCCTTTGCTGATTTTCTTACTAACTGAAGTAAAAACATCCTTTGTGGACCAATGTTTTGGGATGGGTCAGCAATGCTTTGCCCTTATCAATGATAATCCTCAGAGACAAGAAACACAGTTTTTGGTGCTTTTATTTGAACACATCCCATCCTGGGAGGTCTTGACAAAAATCTCATTTTATTTCATTTCCTTAATGCAGAAAAAACAGTGTTTACCACTAAACCAAAGACAGCGATACTTATTTAGCTGAAATTTATCTTTAGATACTATTTATTTATTTTTGCTGATGCGGTTGGGGTTAAGTGATTTGCCCAGGGTCACATAACTAGTCAGTGTTAAGTGTCTGAGGCCAGATTTGAACTCCTCTTGAATTCAGAGCTGGTCCTCTATCACTATGCTACCTTTACTGCCCCTACATGCTATTATTTCAATGAAAATAGGGTCTGATCTATTTTGGTACTTCAGTCAATAATAAGAACCACAATCTATTCAGATTTTCTAATAATATGTAACATTATTCAAACCCTTTCATAAATCTCCCATAGAATTTATACAAATATGCCATCCTTATTTGTAAACTTTTTAATGAGTATCAATTCTCAATTCTCAGTGTAATGTTCAGGTTTTTCAACTCTTCCCTCAGTCTTTCTACATGGCTAGACTTGATATTTGCCATAATTTCACAACGTGACATTTTAAGTGAGGGGAAAAATCTTTTGGTTGATGGAGGTTGGAGATATTTAAGAAATATTATGAAATATTTCAGATATTAAAATCCATTATATTTTAATGTCCTTGGAATTAGAGAATACATGTCTCTTTCTTTTTTGTATCTTTAATGTTTAGCAGAGTCATGTCAGTTGACAGGCATTTAACAAAAACTAATTGATTGAAGATTATTGAATGATATTAGTGGGAATTCTGATAATACACAGCTAGAATTACTCATCTTGAAGACAGTATATGTTTTCACCAATTTTCTGGGGCAAATTTTCTTATCAATTAACTTCCAGAAACTATTGATGACTCTTTCAATATTGCTTAACTTTGTAAAAAAAATCTTACTTTTTATTTTACATCTTTAAAAACATTATTATGAAAGGGAGTCCATAGGTTTCACCAAAATGCCAAAGGTTTCCCTGACATGTGTGCACATATCTACACATACAATCACACACACACACACACACACACACTCATACAGTGAATTAAGTTCCCTGCTTTAAGTGACATAATGATAGAATAAAGAGGATTCCTGAAGTCATGTAAATAGGAAGTTTCAGAGGAAAGAGCACTAGCTTTAGAATAAAAGGACCTGGCTTTATATTCTATAACTGACACTAACACTGATGTAGGGCAAGAATTTTATTATGTAACTTAGTTTCTTCATTTGTAAAATGGGAAGGTTGTACTAGGTAGCTTTTGTGGTTCCATTCTAGTTTTAGGTTTATGTAAATACCATGATTTATGGTATTTACAGTAACTTGAGTGTCATTGTCCACTTCTCTCCTTGCCTTTGTGTAGCTTGAGAAACAACTGTATAATTTGGGAATGACCATTTATGGTTCTTGGAAATGGCCCTTGATCCTCACACCCACTATCCATGTGATAAGGAACTACTTCTCCTATTTGGCAAGTTACTTTTTTTGGCCATTGTTCATGAAATACTGAAGCTCAGGTTTAGGGTTATGTGCTGAAATAAGACTCAGAAAAATAGTACTAAAGAGGTAGGATTTAAATCTGTTTTCTCCTAAATCGTGATTTTTTTTGGCTGAATCTCTCTTTCCTTAAGGTTGTCAGTGGTTGTAGTTATTTCCATTTTGGTTATATTTTTATGTGTGTATCTAGGATATACAAACTCATCTTCCATGTTCCTGAGAAAACACAATCCCCCTCCAAGTATCTAGTGTTGCTTGCATCCATAATGATAACTATACTTAAAGATTGTTGGATACAAAGATGAATTCTTTTTTTTCTAATCAAGTTCATAAACTGGTTAGAATTTATCCACAAACAATGGCACTTATCCATGGCCCCAAGTAACAAATTCCTAAGATAGGGAGTTGTAAAAGGCTAGCCTTTGAACTTGTAGTGTTCTTGGATTTTATCAAACTGATGAAAATTAGTAACAACTTAATCTATGGATACTAGCATGAGAATACATTTTTGGAACCCACCTCTTCACAAAAGAAAAAAAAAAACAATTAAAAATATTCAGACAGAGTCAGGAAGTAGAGGGAGTAAAGTGAATTATATGCTTAAAATGGGAAGTAATCTTCCCCACTTCAATATTTTTCAGTTGAAGAAACAGAAGTTTGAAGATCTTAAAGGTCTTACCTGGGATCACATAGCCAATAAGAGTCTGAGACAGGATAGGAACTGACATTAAAAATTTCTACTCTACACATGGCACTATCTAACTCTATTAATTCACTTCTACAAACTATATACAATAGTTTTCAGGGTGAAGGGACATCCTAAAAATACCAGAGAGAAGGTAAGGAAGTTAATTATTTTTCTTTTTTTTTTAACCTAT